>NC_137285.1:72422500-72492500 GCF_054371585.1 Giraffa tippelskirchi | reverse complement strand
CCCCGCCGCCAGGGCCGGCGGCGCCGTCCACCCGTCTCCTCCCGTCCACCCTCGACGGATCCGTCTTTCCATCTAGTCTGACCCCGAGGCGCCACATCCCGGGGACACGCTCTCGAGCGAGGCGGCCCAGACCGCGCCCGCGCGCCGCCACCGGCTCGGGGACGAGGGCGGGCGCGACGGACTCCTCCTCGACACGGCCGCGGGGCTGGGGAAGCCGGGGCCGACCGGGCGTCGCCCCCCGGCCCTTCTCCACCTGCACTCACACCGCGGGGCCGGCCGCACGCACGCGGCGCACGCACGGTCCTCCCCCACGTGCCGGACACCCGGCGGGGCCCGGCGGGACCCTCCCCCGACTCGGCGGGGGGAGGCGCGGGCCGCGGTAGGCAACGAGCGGCACACGGCCCCACCGCGGGGCCGGCGCACCCATCCCCCCTCACAGAGGAGAGGCGGGGGGATTCTGCCCACGTGCTCTGGGCAGTCGCCACGGCGGCTACACTGCGCACTCAGGAGGGGCAGCGGCCGGGGGCTCCGGTACCCCAGAGGCTCCCTCTCGGATCGCTAGAGAAGGCTTCCTCACCGAGGGCGCGCCGTCCCTCACCCCATCGTCTCTCCTTCGGGCCCACGGAGGCGCTCCACGAGCCGCCGATCCTCGACTGGGCGGGAGGGGTCTGCGGTACAGGTAAGCGGACGACCACACGGGAGCGTGTGCACGGCCCGTGCCTCCACGACGAGGCAGCACCTGCCCCCAACGGAAGAGGCGAGGGGAACAGGCACGCCTCTCTTCCCGTCTCGACCCCTCCCCCAACGAGAGCCACTCGCGGGACACACACACACACCACCGCGGTGAGGGACACGAGGAGGACGCCGGGTTAAGGGAAACGACACCACCGCTCGGCCTCAGGCACCTGAGGGGCGACCTGGAGCGCTCCAGGGGCACCACCGAGGGTCAAACGAGGCACGCTCACCCACCCACGCGGGGCGCGCGGCGCAGCAGCGGGCACAGCCCTCCCCACCGCGGGGAGGGCCGCTCGCGGGACACGCGCCGAGAAGGCGAAGCGAGAGCGTCCGCTGTGTCCGAAGACCGACGGCCTCACTGACGCCCCGTGGAGGGGGGGCGGGCAGGAGACCGAGAGTCAGGGCCGGAGGCCACACCCACCCTCCCGCCTTCCTCACCCTCCCCGACGGGCAGGGGGAAAGGCAGGCGAGGAGCCCCGTGGACAGACTGAGAAGACCGCACACGTTCACCAGGAACGCCCGTCCCTCGCCTGGCACGGCTTAGGCCCGGCCCGGGAGAGCACGACCACACCACATCGATCCGTTGAGCCGAGGGGGAGGGGGGAAGGCACGGTGAGGACAGTCGCCGGAGGGGCCCGCTTTAAGCCTCACCGGCCGCCTCCCCCCGCCACACCTCACCTCGCCTCAGGCGACAGCCGCCGACGACCCCAGGAGGAGGAGCTGCCTGACACGGGGCACGGGGCCTACAGAGCGGGGGTCGTCCCGGCCACCACCGGGCGCCCGCAGCGGGGGGGTCACACAGGGTAGAAGACCCACGGCGCCTCGCCCCGCCGCCCTCGGGTCGCCCAGAGACCGGAGGTGGCGCCACGGGTCGGGTCTGCCAGACACGCCACGCAGGAGCCGGCGCACAGGCCCAGGCCGGCGGCCCAAAGGCCCAGGCGCCCCGCGTGCGTCCAGAGGCCCAAAGTCCTCGGCGGCAGACGCCGAGAGAGACCGTGTCGGCACTTACCTGGTGGCAGAAAAGGCCCATTTCGGGCGACAAAATGACAGCGCCCGACAGCGGGGCCCACCCACGACTGGCAGGGAGAGACCTTGGCACCTTGGCACCGCCACCTGTCCCCAGCACTACCCCAGAAACACCAGGCCCGGAGCTGTCGGGGGTCATCTGGTCGACTGGGGGGGGGAGGGGGGCGAAGGGGGCGCCCGGTGGGCGAAGTGGGGGCGCAGACGCCAAGGGGGAGGGAGCTGGCCGGGGACGCCCTCCCCCTTCGCCCGCACGGGTAGGTGTACCCGTCCGTCCGAGTCTCCGAGCGGGGGTTTGGCTACGAGTTGCCAAAGAGAAAAACGAAGAGAGACCCGCCGGCGAGGCGCCTCCCACGAGACGAGCGGACCCCAACGAGGGACCACGCCCGGGGCCCCAGACCGTCCTGTCCGGGGCACCCAGGACGGCTCGAGCCGGTCCCTGACCTCCTGGCCGTGATTCAGGGAGTTGGGGAGGGGTGAGAAAGCAAACCCTCCGGGGTGGCGAACCCTCCTGAAAGGGCGGGAAAGCAAAAACCTCCTGAAGGGAGACGCAAACCCTTCTGAAAAGGCGAACAGCAAACCCTTTGGAGGGCGGGAGCCAACCCTCCTGAAGGAAGAAAGCAAACCCTCCTGAGGGGGGCCCGGGAGGAGGCCAGACCGCCGAGTCCCAGGCGCTCCAGGGAGGGACGACCCTCTCCCTCCCTGCCCACCGCGGCGGCCCGGCCCAGGTAGGGTCCGGCCGGTCCGTCTCCGCGGCCGGAGGGGCACGGGGAGACGCTGGTCGACCCGGTCAGGCCACCCCAGAGCCCGGCTCTGGAGCGCCGCCGCCGCCGCGACGGCCACCCTCCTCGGGAACCTAGAGAGCCAATCTCCGGCGACAGCAGGACGTCCCTAGGCCTCGGCGCCACCGCCACTGTCGCCGCCAGCAGAGCTGGTCTCTGAGAGCTGTGCCTCGGGCCCGGCGGCTGAGTCACAACCCTCCTGAAGGTCGCCGAAGCTCCAGAGGGGAGGGACACTATAAAAGCGGCCGCCAGGTGGCTCCTGACAACCGGCTCCAATGTCCCGAGGACGGGTCGCTGTCGCCGGCCGCCGAGGACGCCACAGCGCCGGCCGCCCAAACGCCCGAGCTCGGCCCGGAGCCGCCGCCTCCGAGAGACGCGACGCGACGCGACCCCGGCCGCAGAGGAAGGGAGAGGAGCTGGGAAATAGCTCCCCAGGAGGCTGCCACGAAGGAGACGCGCTCCCCCCCACCCACCCACGCGATTCCAGGCTGGTGGGGGGACATTCCACGGAGACGCCGGCGGGCGGCGGGGCTCGGGGCGGGGACGGCCGAGAGAGGGGCACCAGTGACATCCCGGGCTCCCCCGGGCCCCCTCCCCCGAAGGAGGAGGGAGGGAGGGAGAGAGAGAAGGGAGGGAGGCAGGGAGGGAGGGACCGACCGGCAAAGCGAAACCAGGCAAGCGCTGCTCGGAGAACAAAGCAGGACTTCTCGAAAGCAGACAGAGACACAGACACGCAAGCCCAGGAGCAAGAAAGGAAAAGAAGGAGACACTCGGACCCCCAACAAGAGAAAACGAAAGTCAACCTGTGTCGAGACCGTGATCAAGTCCAACGACAACAAACACAAGCATGCGCCGGTGGGTGGGGAAAGGGCACTTGAGGTCAGGAGAACATGGATTTCAAAATAACTGGCCACAAACACCAGAAAGGAAAGGCGGCCGGGCGGCCGGGCCGGGCGGTCTGGTCTGGGGTGGGGTGGCAGGGCTGCTGGGGGCGGGGGTCGGTGGCGGGGGTGGGGGGTGGGGGGTGGGGGGTGGGGGAAACGGGAGCACCCAGAACGAGGAGGAGACTGTCGGCCGTGCCGAGACACGGAAACATCGCACGGCTGGGGACCCGTTCCTATCGTCTTCCCCGGGGTGTGAAAGAGACTTGGCCTCCCGTCTCCTGAGAGTTCATCTCCCCAGCAACAACGGTCAGGCAAGCTGTCGGGTGTGTGTGTGTTGCGGGGGGTTGGGGGGCGGGGTGGGGAGAAAAAAGAAGACACCTTTCAAGTGAAAGGAGGGAGCGTAAAGGTCACTGAACCCTCTGACAGCGGCCTTCCATTTTCCAGACCAGTGACACGTTCCCCCAAGTCGCCCGGTTCCAGAAAACGCTTTTCGGAAACAGAATCCTCGGGGCCCGCGAACTCCTGAGGAATCCTCGGATGAGCTTCCGGGCCAGGCTATACCGTAGGCAGCGTGCTTCCCCTGAAGCCAAAGCCACGGGCTCCAGAGGGCCGCGTCCAAGAAGCTGATCTCGTACGGAACCCGGTGTCTTCTTCTCTAGGACACTCCTAGAAGCAGCAAGAGCGCCAGTTTGTGAGACTCGAAGGTGAAGCCGGCACGACGTAAACCCAGCGATGTGTGCGGTCAGAGGCCCATCTAGATTCGAGCTCCAGTTCTGGAGGGGAGCAGTGGGGACAGGAGGGTGGCCTGCGAGTCCGCCGTCCCGTCCCCACTCCTCCTGTGAACATCCGCCCCGTGGAAGGTGTCGAGGAACCGCATGACCTGACCTGCGGGGTGAACCGTCGCCAAAGACAAAGAATTCCTCCAGCCAGGCGTTGTCCGCAGCCACGAACCCCTTCCCTCCGTCGCCCGGCCTTTCAGAATGCCACGTGGAGCCCTCTCGAGACGTGTGGGGCTTGGAGGTATGGGCCCCCGAATTCTCCTCGCCCGGCCCTGCAAGAAACCATTCCGTGCCTGCCCCACATGAAGACTTCTCGGGCTTTTCGGTGGACCGGGCCTCCCAGGGTGCCCCTGCACCCGGCACCCTGCGACACCCCGAGAGATCCCACGGAGAAACGTCTCCGGCCACTCGCGCGGCACCTGCCTCGCTGGCGGGCGCCCCTTCCAACCTCCCCAGAGATACGTGAGCACGGACGCTTCTTCCCCATCTGGGTCCCCTCACAGGCTCTGTGAGTTCCTGCGGTTCCGCACGCCCTCGACTTGGCTGTGGTTCGGGGCTCTGTTCTGTTCTGTGTTTGCTCTCCGGCCCACGTGATCTCTCTGGCTAGGGCACCCAGGAAAAGCGAAAAGAAATCGAGTCCGTGTGAGTACTATTCAGGCATCAAGTGGGGATACCTACCAATGACCTCTAACGTGGATCCACCAAGATGGCGGCCGTGTGGGGTTCAGGAGGATCATTTTGCGTTTTCTGGGGGCGCTATTTGCTCTCAATGATTTCACGTGCCTTTGGGGCATGGCTCACGGAGATGGACGTGAAGCAGCAGGGCAGCCACATCTGGCGTCTCGGCCTAGCTAGGGCGGCTCCACGAGTGACCTCTCGGAACCGGGGCTGAGACCGCCATCCCTCCCCGGGCCCCCCTCGGTGGCTGGGTATGGGGGGGAGGGGGGGGAGGTTTCGGAGGGGAGACGGGAGATCTGGGCTTGTGGTTGGGGGCGCGCGGGGCCACACGTGTCATGTCATGATATTCCTGTGACGCTCCAACGAGATACGTATTATTCTCTCTTCTGCAGATTGCTATCTGTATCTGAATGGAAATGTATTAGACTCTTGAAATCTGAGCCTTGACGAGGGGTGCGCCCTGTACGTCTCGGGCTACAGGCAGCACACGGAAACTGAAGATATCAGGAATCACGTATAAAGGTTCAAGTCAAAGAAACGGACCTAGTTCAGTGGCAGACTTAGTCTTCCTCGCTGCAGCCTCAAGGTAAATGCTGGGGGTACCCAGTCTATTCTTGGGAAGATACAGTGTTTATCTTAACTGTTGCCAGCAGCGCAGCTTCTCCTCTACCGGAGTTGAAATTGAGATTTAGTTCTTGCAGCTAGTAGTTCTTTTTCAGAACATCTATCGGGAAGGATCTGAATAGCTTGTCATGTCCCTGAAAATATACTAGACAACATTTGGTTCAGCTCTCGTACCCAGAGACTGGGGAAATTAAGGTGGCACTAGAAATCGCACCTTTGCGTTATATAGTATCTTTCCTGGAAAACAGGGTGCTCTTAAACTCTAATTGTATCAAACAGTAGCAGGGGTAAGAAGTGCACGATCCACAAGTTTCAGTAAAGCCGGCTCTCCCGCGCCTTAACATTGTATACATTGTTAACAAAAGTTTAGAATTGGACACTCGATGGCAACAAAGAGGCATCCTGTTTGGCGTTTCTTTGGACTGCAGCCGGGAGAGGAGCAGAGCCGACTTGTTCAGTCCCCGGTCCCGCTACTCCTAGGCCTTTCCTCACACTTGACCTTGGATGCTCTGGGGCAGGTTGTGTCTGCCACAAGCACTCGATTTGTCCGGAAGCACTGAATCCTCTGTTCGTTGACTTTGTTCCCAGGACTGTCTCAGGAGGTGACGATGTTTTCCCATGGGGGAATCTGTGTCAGAGGCTTGCCAACCATACTTTTCACGTGGTTCATGAAAAGCTCACCCGTCACCGGTCACCTGTCGACTCACCATCCGTACGAGAGTCAGCACCAACACGCCCGGCAGAGCTGAGCGTCAAGAAGGGGTTGCGTGGAAAGAGATTTGTGTGCTTGGTCCTGGTCCTGGTTATAGACAGAAAGTATCAAGGGGGAATAACTCCCAGAATAAGTAGGCTTGCCTGGAATGCGAAATAGTGAGAAGAGGCCTCGCGCTTGGAGGATGGGTCAGAGCTCTAGCCACGGGAGAGTGAAAAGGAAAGGCCCGGGAAAGGGCCGTGGGGCAGGGGACGGTCTGAGCCCAGCACCAGCGGTGAAGGACGAGGAGGCACCTTGAAAGAACGTGCTGTTCGGAGGTTTGTGGTAAGAGCACACCGGTGCTGCTAAAGATGAGGCTTGTGGAACCCAGATGGTGAAGAGGAGCCAGAAACAGGCCAGGAAGGATGAGAATCCTGTGTACTGAGGACCTGCACTTCACCAAGCCCACAGCAAAGGGTGCTGTCTAGATTCAAACCCAGTCACTTGCGCAAACGCCCCTCAGCCACCTCCTCATCTACAAGGCCGACAGATACTCGGTGCGTGAGGTGCGTGTACAGTCTAGGTGGACGGCACTCACATTATCGGGCAACCACACAGCTACTACGTGCTTTGAAAGAACCAACAGTGAGCTGATAGCTTTTTCTGGATCTGCCTATAAGCAAAGATACCGCTCGCTGCATACTGTGGATCTCGACTCCTGTCTCACGTCTCCATGAAGCCGTCAGAAAAGTCCTGTTCGTGCTCCCTCTCAGGCCAGGAATGACACTTAAAGTGTAACGTGCTCACGAAGTCCTCAGAGATTCATGGATTTGAATCGAGAAATTCCACCTGGTCCTTTCGCTCCCGATCCACTCCTGCTCTCACCGCTACTACCACACGGGTCAGACACGAGCGAGTTCCCCTGAATTAGCTTGCACACGTGGGGACGGAGTTAGCTTTCGGCACACGGATATTTAGAAATTCCATGGCAGTAGGCCAGGTATTCACATTATGTATCGGATATTCGCCTAATTTGATAATAAGAGAGCTCAGGCCTCAGGCGTAACTTCAGGCAGATTTCCCCTCCAACAGAAACAGCTCAGATGGGCTGGCAGCCCGAGAAAACGAGCAACTGCCACTGACAGACTGAGACACCCATGGGCTCCCTCCGCGGGGAGACCTTCTGCCAAGGCTTCTCCCTCAAGGGCCGTGACCCAGCCTGCGGGCATCAGCTGAGGAGAAGGGGAGGTGGGTGCCCCGGAAACCAGCCGCGCTCGAGTCAGTCTCCCAGGAGCTCTCATTCCAGCTCTGGACGCTCACTCCCGGGCCTGGGTTCCCACTCCCGCTTTCAGATGGATCCCAGGCCCTTCTTCAGAGAAGTTCCTCCAGATGAGTCCCCAGCCACCAGTGGGCCTCATTCGACCTTGCGGGACCTCCCTCCCCTTCTGAAGCTAGGTTCCGTCTCTCTCTTCACAAAACTTTACGTCCAAAATAGATTGTTAACAGTGACTTGCCGTTTCCTTTTGTTCTCACCATTATTCTGACTACTTGCATTTAATTCCGCTCACCTTCGGATTGCTTATGACACTCCAGGCCACCGGAAAAAAGAGAGTTTCCGTTCTGAGCTCAAAGATCCTCAGGCGGCATTTGGGCCTCACTTTACCTCTGCTGGAGACAGGAAGGTGGCAGGTGACCGGGACCTGCCAAGAGCAGAGCAGAAGCTGTGCCCCTGAGCAGTGGTGCCTGGCTCTCTCTCATTGGTCGCAGAGGGTCTGCAAGATTCGAGGGGGTTCTTGACGGCCCCACCATGCTGGCGAGCCGTGTCGTCTCATCTCATCGGGAATCTGACCCCTCATCAGCAAGCGTAGCCATGTGCCCGCACCCTGAGTCTCTAAACCCTTCCCAGACCATCGCTCGGCCCGCCTTCTCCTCTCGGGCAGAATGAACCTGGGCTTCTCTCCTGGGACAGGTCCTTCTGTGTCATGGGATGTCCTCTTTACTCCTATTGCCGGCAATAGGAGTATTGATGGGCTGCTCATAGGTCAGAGACTCCTCATTCGTATTACCCAGAGGCTTCTCTTCAGTCAGTAAATTTTGTTCCTTTGACGTTAAAGGGATTGCCTTTGAAGACTATCATTTCTGACCTAGTCGCAAACCGTCTCTTTTGAGGAACTTCCTTAGGGTTCCAGGGATTAAGAAAGACAGTTTGCTTCCATTGCAAAGGGCACAGATTCATTCCTCGATTGCAGGATCTAGATCTCCTGTGCCTCACACTCTAGCCAAAAAGGTATATTTTAAATATAAAAGGGCCAAGCATAAACCTACTACTTTCCCTTTCCATTATTATGATAATCATCTAATTCTCTTCAAGGCAACACAAATGTTTCTTACTAACTAGAAGGATCATGTCGCGGAAATTATAAAGAGAAAAACAGGGAATTACTTCATGATATCTCACTATATCCGTCTCTGATCCAGCGTACGAAACATCAAGGAAGTCCACGTGAAATATCATCTTTAAATAGAGCTCTCCGCTTTGAGAGAATAGAACTAAACTCATTAAAACTAAGTTTTCCAGCATGTGGCTGCTTTGAAATCTTGCATCCAACCAACAATTCTGGAACCTATGATAATTCGGAATTGAGTAACCGATGACACAAACACTCTATTAGTCAGGGGGACGTTTTGGATCGCCTGAGTTCTACGTTCTCAATGTTATCAAGCCAGACACAGTCCTCACGGTTTTTCATAGATCTTGTAATATCTTTTTTAAAATTTCAACTTTTTTGAGGTATAATTGACATACAACATTGCAAGAAATTGAAATATAACTGTGGTGATTTCATGTGTTTACGATGTGAAAGGATTCCTCATCCAGTTAATTCATATCACCTCACATATTTCACCTTCTTTTTTTTTTCTTCCCTCCATCTTTCCTACTTAGATTTTTATCTTCATATAAGATTTCATTTATACAAAACATGTCAAAAAGATTGCCGTGTTTTACGTGAGATCCTCAGACTCTATTCATCTTATAGCTGAATATTTGTTCCCTTTTACCAACCTCTCCCCATAGCCCTAGTAACCACTTTTCTACTCTCTGTATGAGTTTTACTTTTTCCGGGATGCAATATCAGAGCCAGTCCTGAAATGTCCTCCAATTACAATTCTTCTCTCAGAGTCATCAGTCCATTTTGTGTTCTCTTTCATGTTTTACAACATTACTCCTAACCAGCAATGGAGCGGGTGTGGCAGGCAATGAGCCAAGAAGATTTACAGGGTGGCATCCACTTACTGTGGGAATTAACCACGGCATTGATCAGTCTATCAACCTAGAAAGAGATCACTGGACATTGCACAAAAATTTGCTTATTTCTTTGTAGAAGTTTGGCATTAAACTAAACCCTTAGTTTGGGATGGGATGGGATGGGGTGGGATGGGATGGGATGGGATGGGATGGGGTGGGGGGTGGGGGGTGGAGGAAACGGGAGCACCCAGAACGAGGAGGAGGCTGTCGGCCGTGCCGAGACACGGAAACATCGCACGGCTGGGGACCCGTTCCCATCGTCTTCCCCGGGGTGTGAAAGAGACTTGGCCTCCCGTCTCCTGAGAGTTCATCTCCCCAGCAACAACGGTCAGGCAAGCTGTCGGGTGTGTGTGTGTTGCGGGGGGTTGGGGGGCGGGGTGGGGAGAAAAAAGAAGACACCTTTCAAGTGAAAGGAGGGAGCGTAAAGGTCACTGAACCCTCTGACAGCGGCCTTCCATTTTCCAGACCAGTGACACGTTCCCCCAAGTCGCCCGGTTCCAGAAAACGCTTTTCGGAAACAGAATCCTCGGGGCCCGCGAACTCCTGAGGAATCCTCGGATGAGCTTCCGGGCCAGGCTATACCGTAGGCAGCGTGCTTCCCCTGAAGCCAAAGCCACGGGCTCCAGAGGGCCGCGTCCAAGAAGCTGATCTCGTACGGAACCCGGTGTCTTCTTCTCTAGGACACTCCTAGAAGCAGCAAGAGCGCCAGTTTGTGAGACTCGAAGGTGAAGCCGGCACGACGTAAACCCAGCGATGTGTGCGGTCAGAGGCCCATCTAGATTCGAGCTCCAGTTCTGGAGGGGAGCAGTGGGGACAGGAGGGTGGCCTGCGAGTCCGCCGTCCCGTCCCCACTCCTCCTGTGAACATCCGCCCCGTGGAAGGTGTCGAGGAACCGCATGACCTGACCTGCGGGGTGAACCGTCGCCAAAGACAAAGAATTCCTCCAGCCAGGCGTTGTCCGCAGCCACGAACCCCTTCCCTCCGTCGCCCGGCCTTTCAGAATGCCACGTGGAGCCCTCTCGAGACGTGTGGGGCTTGGAGGTATGGGCCCCCGAATTCTCCTCGCCCGGCCCTGCAAGAAACCATTCCGTGCCTGCCCCACATGAAGACTTCTCGGGCTTTTCGGTGGACCGGGCCTCCCAGGGTGCCCCTGCACCCGGCACCCTGCGACACCCCGAGAGATCCCACGGAGAAACGTCTCCGGCCACTCGCGCGGCACCTGCCTCGCTGGCGGGCGCCCCTTCCAACCTCCCCAGAGATACGTGAGCACGGACGCTTCTTCCCCATCTGGGTCCCCTCACAGGCTCTGTGAGTTCCTGCGGTTCCGCACGCCCTCGACTTGGCTGTGGTTCGGGGCTCTGTTCTGTTCTGTGTTTGCTCTCCGGCCCACGTGATCTCTCTGGCTAGGGCACCCAGGAAAAGCGAAAAGAAATCGAGTCCGTGTGAGTACTATTCAGGCATCAAGTGGGGATACCTACCAATGACCTCTAACGTGGATCCACCAAGATGGCGGCCGTGTGGGGTTCAGGAGGATCATTTTGCGTTTTCTGGGGGCGCTATTTGCTCTCAATGATTTCACGTGCCTTTGGGGCATGGCTCACGGAGATGGACGTGAAGCAGCAGGGCAGCCACATCTGGCGTCTCGGCCTAGCTAGGGCGGCTCCACGAGTGACCTCTCGGAACCGGGGCTGAGACCGCCATCCCTCCCCGGGCCCCCCTCGGTGGCTGGGTATGGGGGGGAGGGGGGGGAGGTTTCGGAGGGGAGACGGGAGATCTGGGCTTGTGGTTGGGGGCGCGCGGGGCCACACGTGTCATGTCATGATATTCCTGTGACGCTCCAACGAGATACGTATTATTCTCTCTTCTGCAGATTGCTATCTGTATCTGAATGGAAATGTATTAGACTCTTGAAATCTGAGCCTTGACGAGGGGTGCGCCCTGTACGTCTCGGGCTACAGGCAGCACACGGAAACTGAAGATATCAGGAATCACGTATAAAGGTTCAAGTCAAAGAAACGGACCTAGTTCAGTGGCAGACTTAGTCTTCCTCGCTGCAGCCTCAAGGTAAATGCTGGGGGTACCCAGTCTATTCTTGGGAAGATACAGTGTTTATCTTAACTGTTGCCAGCAGCGCAGCTTCTCCTCTACCGGAGTTGAAATTGAGATTTAGTTCTTGCAGCTAGTAGTTCTTTTTCAGAACATCTATCGGGAAGGATCTGAATAGCTTGTCATGTCCCTGAAAATATACTAGACAACATTTGGTTCAGCTCTCGTACCCAGAGACTGGGGAAATTAAGGTGGCACTAGAAATCGCACCTTTGCGTTATATAGTATCTTTCCTGGAAAACAGGGTGCTCTTAAACTCTAATTGTATCAAACAGTAGCAGGGGTAAGAAGTGCACGATCCACAAGTTTCAGTAAAGCCGGCTCTCCCGCGCCTTAACATTGTATACATTGTTAACAAAAGTTTAGAATTGGACACTCGATGGCAACAAAGAGGCATCCTGTTTGGCGTTTCTTTGGACTGCAGCCGGGAGAGGAGCAGAGCCGACTTGTTCAGTCCCCGGTCCCGCTACTCCTAGGCCTTTCCTCACACTTGACCTTGGATGCTCTGGGGCAGGTTGTGTCTGCCACAAGCACTCGATTTGTCCGGAAGCACTGAATCCTCTGTTCGTTGACTTTGTTCCCAGGACTGTCTCAGGAGGTGACGATGTTTTCCCATGGGGGAATCTGTGTCAGAGGCTTGCCAACCATACTTTTCACGTGGTTCATGAAAAGCTCACCCGTCACCGGTCACCTGTCGACTCACCATCCGTACGAGAGTCAGCACCAACACGCCCGGCAGAGCTGAGCGTCAAGAAGGGGTTGCGTGGAAAGAGATTTGTGTGCTTGGTCCTGGTCCTGGTTATAGACAGAAAGTATCAAGGGGGAATAACTCCCAGAATAAGTAGGCTTGCCTGGAATGCGAAATAGTGAGAAGAGGCCTCGCGCTTGGAGGATGGGTCAGAGCTCTAGCCACGGGAGAGTGAAAAGGAAAGGCCCGGGAAAGGGCCGTGGGGCAGGGGACGGTCTGAGCCCAGCACCAGCGGTGAAGGACGAGGAGGCACCTTGAAAGAACGTGCTGTTCGGAGGTTTGTGGTAAGAGCACACCGGTGCTGCTAAAGATGAGGCTTGTGGAACCCAGATGGTGAAGAGGAGCCAGAAACAGGCCAGGAAGGATGAGAATCCTGTGTACTGAGGACCTGCACTTCACCAAGCCCACAGCAAAGGGTGCTGTCTAGATTCAAACCCAGTCACTTGCGCAAACGCCCCTCAGCCACCTCCTCATCTACAAGGCCGACAGATACTCGGTGCGTGAGGTGCGTGTACAGTCTAGGTGGACGGCACTCACATTATCGGGCAACCACACAGCTACTACGTGCTTTGAAAGAACCAACAGTGAGCTGATAGCTTTTTCTGGATCTGCCTATAAGCAAAGATACCGCTCGCTGCATACTGTGGATCTCGACTCCTGTCTCACGTCTCCATGAAGCCGTCAGAAAAGTCCTGTTCGTGCTCCCTCTCAGGCCAGGAATGACACTTAAAGTGTAACGTGCTCACGAAGTCCTCAGAGATTCATGGATTTGAATCGAGAAATTCCACCTGGTCCTTTCGCTCCCGATCCACTCCTGCTCTCACCGCTACTACCACACGGGTCAGACACGAGCGAGTTCCCCTGAATTAGCTTGCACACGTGGGGACGGAGTTAGCTTTCGGCACACGGATATTTAGAAATTCCATGGCAGTAGGCCAGGTATTCACATTATGTATCGGATATTCGCCTAATTTGATAATAAGAGAGCTCAGGCCTCAGGCGTAACTTCAGGCAGATTTCCCCTCCAACAGAAACAGCTCAGATGGGCTGGCAGCCCGAGAAAACGAGCAACTGCCACTGACAGACTGAGACACCCATGGGCTCCCTCCGCGGGGAGACCTTCTGCCAAGGCTTCTCCCTCAAGGGCCGTGACCCAGCCTGCGGGCATCAGCTGAGGAGAAGGGGAGGTGGGTGCCCCGGAAACCAGCCGCGCTCGAGTCAGTCTCCCAGGAGCTCTCATTCCAGCTCTGGACGCTCACTCCCGGGCCTGGGTTCCCACTCCCGCTTTCAGATGGATCCCAGGCCCTTCTTCAGAGAAGTTCCTCCAGATGAGTCCCCAGCCACCAGTGGGCCTCATTCGACCTTGCGGGACCTCCCTCCCCTTCTGAAGCTAGGTTCCGTCTCTCTCTTCACAAAACTTTACGTCCAAAATAGATTGTTAACAGTGACTTGCCGTTTCCTTTTGTTCTCACCATTATTCTGACTACTTGCATTTAATTCCGCTCACCTTCGGATTGCTTATGACACTCCAGGCCACCGGAAAAAAGAGAGTTTCCGTTCTGAGCTCAAAGATCCTCAGGCGGCATTTGGGCCTCACTTTACCTCTGCTGGAGACAGGAAGGTGGCAGGTGACCGGGACCTGCCAAGAGCAGAGCAGAAGCTGTGCCCCTGAGCAGTGGTGCCTGGCTCTCTCTCATTGGTCGCAGAGGGTCTGCAAGATTCGAGGGGGTTCTTGACGGCCCCACCATGCTGGCGAGCCGTGTCGTCTCATCTCATCGGGAATCTGACCCCTCATCAGCAAGCGTAGCCATGTGCCCGCACCCTGAGTCTCTAAACCCTTCCCAGACCATCGCTCGGCCCGCCTTCTCCTCTCGGGCAGAATGAACCTGGGCTTCTCTCCTGGGACAGGTCCTTCTGTGTCATGGGATGTCCTCTTTACTCCTATTGCCGGCAATAGGAGTATTGATGGGCTGCTCATAGGTCAGAGACTCCTCATTCGTATTACCCAGAGGCTTCTCTTCAGTCAGTAAATTTTGTTCCTTTGACGTTAAAGGGATTGCCTTTGAAGACTATCATTTCTGACCTAGTCGCAAACCGTCTCTTTTGAGGAACTTCCTTAGGGTTCCAGGGATTAAGAAAGACAGTTTGCTTCCATTGCAAAGGGCACAGATTCATTCCTCGATTGCAGGATCTAGATCTCCTGTGCCTCACACTCTAGCCAAAAAGGTATATTTTAAATATAAAAGGGCCAAGCATAAACCTACTACTTTCCCTTTCCATTATTATGATAATCATCTAATTCTCTTCAAGGCAACACAAATGTTTCTTACTAACTAGAAGGATCATGTCGCGGAAATTATAAAGAGAAAAACAGGGAATTACTTCATGATATCTCACTATATCCGTCTCTGATCCAGCGTACGAAACATCAAGGAAGTCCACGTGAAATATCATCTTTAAATAGAGCTCTCCGCTTTGAGAGAATAGAACTAAACTCATTAAAACTAAGTTTTCCAGCATGTGGCTGCTTTGAAATCTTGCATCCAACCAACAATTCTGGAACCTATGATAATTCGGAATTGAGTAACCGATGACACAAACACTCTATTAGTCAGGGGGACGTTTTGGATCGCCTGAGTTCTACGTTCTCAATGTTATCAAGCCAGACACAGTCCTCACGGTTTTTCATAGATCTTGTAATATCTTTTTTAAAATTTCAACTTTTTTGAGGTATAATTGACATACAACATTGCAAGAAATTGAAATATAACTGTGGTGATTTCATGTGTTTACGATGTGAAAGGATTCCTCATCCAGTTAATTCATATCACCTCACATATTTCACCTTCTTTTTTTTTTTCTTCCCTCCATCTTTCCTACTTAGATTTTTATCTTCATATAAGATTTCATTTATACAAAACATGTCAAAAAGATTGCCGTGTTTTACGTGAGATCCTCAGACTCTATTCATCTTATAGCTGAATATTTGTTCCCTTTTACCAACCTCTCCCCATAGCCCTAGTAACCACTTTTCTACTCTCTGTATGAGTTTTACTTTTTCCGGGATGCAATATCAGAGCCAGTCCTGAAATGTCCTCCAATTACAATTCTTCTCTCAGAGTCATCAGTCCATTTTGTGTTCTCTTTCATGTTTTACAACATTACTCCTAACCAGCAATGGAGCGGGTGTGGCAGGCAATGAGCCAAGAAGATTTACAGGGTGGCATCCACTTACTGTGGGAATTAACCACGGCATTGATCAGTCTATCAACCTAGAAAGAGATCACTGGACATTGCACAAAAATTTGCTTATTTCTTTGTAGAAGTTTGGCATTAAACTAAACCCTTAGTTTGGGATGGGATGGGATGGGGTGGGATGGGATGGGATGGGATGGGATGGGGTGGGGGGTGGGGGGTGGAGGAAACGGGAGCACCCAGAACGAGGAGGAGGCTGTCGGCCGTGCCGAGACATGGAAACATCGCACGGCTGGGGACCCGTTCCCATCGTCTTCCCCGGGGTGTGAAAGAGACTTGGCCTCCCGTCTCCTGAGAGTTCATCTCCCCAGCAACAACGGTCAGGCAAGCTGTCGGGTGTGTGTGTGTTGCGGGGGGTTGGGGGGCGGGGTGGGGAGAAAAAAGAAGACACCTTTCAAGTGAAAGGAGGGAGCGTAAAGGTCACTGAACCCTCTGACAGCGGCCTTCCATTTTCCAGACCAGTGACACGTTCCCCCAAGTCGCCCGGTTCCAGAAAACGCTTTTCGGAAACAGAATCCTCGGGGCCCGCGAACTCCTGAGGAATCCTCGGATGAGCTTCCGGGCCAGGCTATACCGTAGGCAGCGTGCTTCCCCTGAAGCCAAAGCCACGGGCTCCAGAGGGCCGCGTCCAAGAAGCTGATCTCGTACGGAACCCGGTGTCTTCTTCTCTAGGACACTCCTAGAAGCAGCAAGAGTGCCAGTTTGTGAGACTCGAAGGTGAAGCCGGCACGACGTAAACCCAGCGATGTGTGCGGTCAGAGGCCCATCTAGATTCGAGCTCCAGTTCTGGAGGGGAGCAGTGGGGACAGGAGGGTGGCCTGCGAGTCCGCCGTCCCGTCCCCACTCCTCCTGTGAACATCCGCCCCGTGGAAGGTGTCGAGGAACCGCATGACCTGACCTGCGGGGTGAACCGTCGCCAAAGACAAAGAATTCCTCCAGCCAGGCGTTGTCCGCAGCCACGAACCCCTTCCCTCCGTCGCCCGGCCTTTCAGAATGCCACGTGGAGCCCTCTCGAGACGTGTGGGGCTTGGAGGTATGGGCCCCCGAATTCTCCTCGCCCGGCCCTGCAAGAAACCATTCCGTGCCTGCCCCACATGAAGACTTCTCGGGCTTTTCGGTGGACCGGGCCTCCCAGGGTGCCCCTGCACCCGGCACCCTGCGACACCCCGAGAGATCCCACGGAGAAACGTCTCCGGCCACTCGCGCGGCACCTGCCTCGCTGGCGGGCGCCCCTTCCAACCTCCCCAGAGATACGTGAGCACGGACGCTTCTTCCCCATCTGGGTCCCCTCACAGGCTCTGTGAGTTCCTGCGGTTCCGCACGCCCTCGACTTGGCTGTGGTTCGGGGCTCTGTTCTGTTCTGTGTTTGCTCTCCGGCCCACGTGATCTCTCTGGCTAGGGCACCCAGGAAAAGCGAAAAGAAATCGAGTCCGTGTGAGTACTATTCAGGCATCAAGTGGGGATACCTACCAACGACCTCTAACGTGGATCCACCAAGATGGCGGCCGTGTGGGGTTCAGGAGGATCATTTTGCGTTTTCTGGGGGCGCTATTTGCTCTCAATGATTTCACGTGCCTTTGGGGCATGGCTCACGGAGATGGACGTGAAGCAGCAGGGCAGCCACATCTGGCGTCTCGGCCTAGCTAGGGCGGCTCCACGAGTGACCTCTCGGAACCGGGGCTGAGACCGCCATCCCTCCCCGGGCCCCCCTCGGTGGCTGGGTATGGGGGGGAGGGGGGGGAGGTTTCGGAGGGGAGACGGGAGATCTGGGCTTGTGGTTGGGGGCGCGCGGGGCCACACGTGTCATGTCATGATATTCCTGTGACGCTCCAACGAGATACGTATTATTCTCTCTTCTGCAGATTGCTATCTGTATCTGAATGGAAATGTATTAGACTCTTGAAATCTGAGCCTTGACGAGGGGTGCGCCCTGTACGTCTCGGGCTACAGGCAGCACACGGAAACTGAAGATATCAGGAATCACGTATAAAGGTTCAAGTCAAAGAAACGGACCTAGTTCAGTGGCAGACTTAGTCTTCCTCGCTGCAGCCTCAAGGTAAATGCTGGGGGTACCCAGTCTATTCTTGGGAAGATACAGTGTTTATCTTAACTGTTGCCAGCAGCGCAGCTTCTCCTCTACCGGAGTTGAAATTGAGATTTAGTTCTTGCAGCTAGTAGTTCTTTTTCAGAACATCTATCGGGAAGGATCTGAATAGCTTGTCATGTCCCTGAAAATATACTAGACAACATTTGGTTCAGCTCTCGTACCCAGAGACTGGGGAAATTAAGGTGGCACTAGAAATCGCACCTTTGCGTTATATAGTATCTTTCCTGGAAAACAGGGTGCTCTTAAACTCTAATTGTATCAAACAGTAGCAGGGGTAAGAAGTGCACGATCCACAAGTTTCAGTAAAGCCGGCTCTCCCGCGCCTTAACATTGTATACATTGTTAACAAAAGTTTAGAATTGGACACTCGATGGCAACAAAGAGGCATCCTGTTTGGCGTTTCTTTGGACTGCAGCCGGGAGAGGAGCAGAGCCGACTTGTTCAGTCCCCGGTCCCGCTACTCCTAGGCCTTTCCTCACACTTGACCTTGGATGCTCTGGGGCAGGTTGTGTCTGCCACAAGCACTCGATTTGTCCGGAAGCACTGAATCCTCTGTTCGTTGACTTTGTTCCCAGGACTGTCTCAGGAGGTGACGATGTTTTCCCATGGGGGAATCTGTGTCAGAGGCTTGCCAACCATACTTTTCACGTGGTTCATGAAAAGCTCACCCGTCACCGGTCACCTGTCGACTCACCATCCGTACGAGAGTCAGCACCAACACGCCCGGCAGAGCTGAGCGTCAAGAAGGGGTTGCGTGGAAAGAGATTTGTGTGCTTGGTCCTGGTCCTGGTTATAGACAGAAAGTATCAAGGGGGAATAACTCCCAGAATAAGTAGGCTTGCCTGGAATGCGAAATAGTGAGAAGAGGCCTCGCGCTTGGAGGATGGGTCAGAGCTCTAGCCACGGGAGAGTGAAAAGGAAAGGCCCGGGAAAGGGCCGTGGGGCAGGGGACGGTCTGAGCCCAGCACCAGCGGTGAAGGACGAGGAGGCACCTTGAAAGAACGTGCTGTTCGGAGGTTTGTGGTAAGAGCACACCGGTGCTGCTAAAGATGAGGCTTGTGGAACCCAGATGGTGAAGAGGAGCCAGAAACAGGCCAGGAAGGATGAGAATCCTGTGTACTGAGGACCTGCACTTCACCAAGCCCACAGCAAAGGGTGCTGTCTAGATTCAAACCCAGTCACTTGCGCAAACGCCCCTCAGCCACCTCCTCATCTACAAGGCCGACAGATACTCGGTGCGTGAGGTGCGTGTACAGTCTAGGTGGACGGCACTCACATTATCGGGCAACCACACAGCTACTACGTGCTTTGAAAGAACCAACAGTGAGCTGATAGCTTTTTCTGGATCTGCCTATAAGCAAAGATACCGCTCGCTGCATACTGTGGATCTCGACTCCTGTCTCACGTCTCCATGAAGCCGTCAGAAAAGTCCTGTTCGTGCTCCCTCTCAGGCCAGGAATGACACTTAAAGTGTAACGTGCTCACGAAGTCCTCAGAGATTCATGGATTTGAATCGAGAAATTCCACCTGGTCCTTTCGCTCCCGATCCACTCCTGCTCTCACCGCTACTACCACACGGGTCAGACACGAGCGAGTTCCCCTGAATTAGCTTGCACACGTGGGGACGGAGTTAGCTTTCGGCACACGGATATTTAGAAATTCCATGGCAGTAGGCCAGGTATTCACATTATGTATCGGATATTCGCCTAATTTGATAATAAGAGAGCTCAGGCCTCAGGCGTAACTTCAGGCAGATTTCCCCTCCAACAGAAACAGCTCAGATGGGCTGGCAGCCCGAGAAAACGAGCAACTGCCACTGACAGACTGAGACACCCATGGGCTCCCTCCGCGGGGAGACCTTCTGCCAAGGCTTCTCCCTCAAGGGCCGTGACCCAGCCTGCGGGCATCAGCTGAGGAGAAGGGGAGGTGGGTGCCCCGGAAACCAGCCGCGCTCGAGTCAGTCTCCCAGGAGCTCTCATTCCAGCTCTGGACGCTCACTCCCGGGCCTGGGTTCCCACTCCCGCTTTCAGATGGATCCCAGGCCCTTCTTCAGAGAAGTTCCTCCAGATGAGTCCCCAGCCACCAGTGGGCCTCATTCGACCTTGCGGGACCTCCCTCCCCTTCTGAAGCTAGGTTCCGTCTCTCTCTTCACAAAACTTTACGTCCAAAATAGATTGTTAACAGTGACTTGCCGTTTCCTTTTGTTCTCACCATTATTCTGACTACTTGCATTTAATTCCGCTCACCTTCGGATTGCTTATGACACTCCAGGCCACCGGAAAAAAGAGAGTTTCCGTTCTGAGCTCAAAGATCCTCAGGCGGCATTTGGGCCTCACTTTACCTCTGCTGGAGACAGGAAGGTGGCAGGTGACCGGGACCTGCCAAGAGCAGAGCAGAAGCTGTGCCCCTGAGCAGTGGTGCCTGGCTCTCTCTCATTGGTCGCAGAGGGTCTGCAAGATTCGAGGGGGTTCTTGACGGCCCCACCATGCTGGCGAGCCGTGTCGTCTCATCTCATCGGGAATCTGACCCCTCATCAGCAAGCGTAGCCATGTGCCCGCACCCTGAGTCTCTAAACCCTTCCCAGACCATCGCTCGGCCCGCCTTCTCCTCTCGGGCAGAATGAACCTGGGCTTCTCTCCTGGGACAGGTCCTTCTGTGTCATGGGATGTCCTCTTTACTCCTATTGCCGGCAATAGGAGTATTGATGGGCTGCTCATAGGTCAGAGACTCCTCATTCGTATTACCCAGAGGCTTCTCTTCAGTCAGTAAATTTTGTTCCTTTGACGTTAAAGGGATTGCCTTTGAAGACTATCATTTCTGACCTAGTCGCAAACCGTCTCTTTTGAGGAACTTCCTTAGGGTTCCAGGGATTAAGAAAGACAGTTTGCTTCCATTGCAAAGGGCACAGATTCATTCCTCGATTGCAGGATCTAGATCTCCTGTGCCTCACACTCTAGCCAAAAAGGTATATTTTAAATATAAAAGGGCCAAGCATAAACCTACTACTTTCCCTTTCCATTATTATGATAATCATCTAATTCTCTTCAAGGCAACACAAATGTTTCTTACTAACTAGAAGGATCATGTCGCGGAAATTATAAAGAGAAAAACAGGGAATTACTTCATGATATCTCACTATATCCGTCTCTGATCCAGCGTACGAAACATCAAGGAAGTCCACGTGAAATATCATCTTTAAATAGAGCTCTCCGCTTTGAGAGAATAGAACTAAACTCATTAAAACTAAGTTTTCCAGCATGTGGCTGCTTTGAAATCTTGCATCCAACCAACAATTCTGGAACCTATGATAATTCGGAATTGAGTAACCGATGACACAAACACTCTATTAGTCAGGGGGACGTTTTGGATCGCCTGAGTTCTACGTTCTCAATGTTATCAAGCCAGACACAGTCCTCACGGTTTTTCATAGATCTTGTAATATCTTTTTTAAAATTTCAACTTTTTTGAGGTATAATTGACATACAACATTGCAAGAAATTGAAATATAACTGTGGTGATTTCATGTGTTTACGATGTGAAAGGATTCCTCATCCAGTTAATTCATATCACCTCACATATTTCACCTTCTTTTTTTTTTTCTTCCCTCCATCTTTCCTACTTAGATTTTTATCTTCATATAAGATTTCATTTATACAAAACATGTCAAAAAGATTGCCGTGTTTTACGCGAGATCCTCAGACTCTATTCATCTTATAGCTGAATATTTGTTCCCTTTTACCAACCTCTCCCCATAGCCCTAGTAACCACTTTTCTACTCTCTGTATGAGTTTTACTTTTTCCGGGATGCAATATCAGAGCCAGTCCTGAAATGTCCTCCAATTACAATTCTTCTCTCAGAGTCATCAGTCCATTTTGTGTTCTCTTTCATGTTTTACAACATTACTCCTAACCAGCAATGGAGCGGGTGTGGCAGGCAATGAGCCAAGAAGATTTACAGGGTGGCATCCACTTACTGTGGGAATTAACCACGGCATTGATCAGTCTATCAACCTAGAAAGAGATCACTGGACATTGCACAAAAATTTGCTTATTTCTTTGTAGAAGTTTGGCATTAAACTAAACCCTTAGTTTGGGATGGGATGGGATGGGGTGGGATGGGATGGGATGGGATGGGATGGGGTGGGGGGTGGGGGGTGGAGGAAACGGGAGCACCCAGAACGAGGAGGAGGCTGTCGGCCGTGCCGAGACACGGAAACATCGCACGGCTGGGGACCCGTTCCCATCGTCTTCCCCGGGGTGTGAAAGAGACTTGGCCTCCCGTCTCCTGAGAGTTCATCTCCCCAGCAACAACGGTCAGGCAAGCTGTCGGGTGTGTGTGTGTTGCGGGGGGTTGGGGGGCGGGGTGGGGAGAAAAAAGAAGACACCTTTCAAGTGAAAGGAGGGAGCGTAAAGGTCACTGAACCCTCTGACAGCGGCCTTCCATTTTCCAGACCAGTGACACGTTCCCCCAAGTCGCCCGGTTCCAGAAAACGCTTTTCGGAAACAGAATCCTCGGGGCCCGCGAACTCCTGAGGAATCCTCGGATGAGCTTCCGGGCCAGGCTATACCGTAGGCAGCGTGCTTCCCCTGAAGCCAAAGCCACGGGCTCCAGAGGGCCGCGTCCAAGAAGCTGATCTCGTACGGAACCCGGTGTCTTCTTCTCTAGGACACTCCTAGAAGCAGCAAGAGTGCCAGTTTGTGAGACTCGAAGGTGAAGCCGGCACGACGTAAACCCAGCGATGTGTGCGGTCAGAGGCCCATCTAGATTCGAGCTCCAGTTCTGGAGGGGAGCAGTGGGGACAGGAGGGTGGCCTGCGAGTCCGCCGTCCCGTCCCCACTCCTCCTGTGAACATCCGCCCCGTGGAAGGTGTCGAGGAACCGCATGACCTGACCTGCGGGGTGAACCGTCGCCAAAGACAAAGAATTCCTCCAGCCAGGCGTTGTCCGCAGCCACGAACCCCTTCCCTCCGTCGCCCGGCCTTTCAGAATGCCACGTGGAGCCCTCTCGAGACGTGTGGGGCTTGGAGGTATGGGCCCCCGAATTCTCCTCGCCCGGCCCTGCAAGAAACCATTCCGTGCCTGCCCCACATGAAGACTTCTCGGGCTTTTCGGTGGACCGGGCCTCCCAGGGTGCCCCTGCACCCGGCACCCTGCGACACCCCGAGAGATCCCACGGAGAAACGTCTCCGGCCACTCGCGCGGCACCTGCCTCGCTGGCGGGCGCCCCTTCCAACCTCCCCAGAGATACGTGAGCACGGACGCTTCTTCCCCATCTGGGTCCCCTCACAGGCTCTGTGAGTTCCTGCGGTTCCGCACGCCCTCGACTTGGCTGTGGTTCGGGGCTCTGTTCTGTTCTGTGTTTGCTCTCCGGCCCACGTGATCTCTCTGGCTAGGGCACCCAGGAAAAGCGAAAAGAAATCGAGTCCGTGTGAGTACTATTCAGGCATCAAGTGGGGATACCTACCAACGACCTCTAACGTGGATCCACCAAGATGGCGGCCGTGTGGGGTTCAGGAGGATCATTTTGCGTTTTCTGGGGGCGCTATTTGCTCTCAATGATTTCACGTGCCTTTGGGGCATGGCTCACGGAGATGGACGTGAAGCAGCAGGGCAGCCACATCTGGCGTCTCGGCCTAGCTAGGGCGGCTCCACGAGTGACCTCTCGGAACCGGGGCTGAGACCGCCATCCCTCCCCGGGCCCCCCTCGGTGGCTGGGTATGGGGGGGAGGGGGGGGAGGTTTCGGAGGGGAGACGGGAGATCTGGGCTTGTGGTTGGGGGCGCGCGGGGCCACACGTGTCATGTCATGATATTCCTGTGACGCTCCAACGAGATACGTATTATTCTCTCTTCTGCAGATTGCTATCTGTATCTGAATGGAAATGTATTAGACTCTTGAAATCTGAGCCTTGACGAGGGGTGCGCCCTGTACGTCTCGGGCTACAGGCAGCACACGGAAACTGAAGATATCAGGAATCACGTATAAAGGTTCAAGTCAAAGAAACGGACCTAGTTCAGTGGCAGACTTAGTCTTCCTCGCTGCAGCCTCAAGGTAAATGCTGGGGGTACCCAGTCTATTCTTGGGAAGATACAGTGTTTATCTTAACTGTTGCCAGCAGCGCAGCTTCTCCTCTACCGGAGTTGAAATTGAGATTTAGTTCTTGCAGCTAGTAGTTCTTTTTCAGAACATCTATCGGGAAGGATCTGAATAGCTTGTCATGTCCCTGAAAATATACTAGACAACATTTGGTTCAGCTCTCGTACCCAGAGACTGGGGAAATTAAGGTGGCACTAGAAATCGCACCTTTGCGTTATATAGTATCTTTCCTGGAAAACAGGGTGCTCTTAAACTCTAATTGTATCAAACAGTAGCAGGGATAAGAAGTGCACGATCCACAAGTTTCAGTAAAGCCGGCTCTCCCGCACCTTAACATTGTATACATTGTTAACAAAAGTTTAGAATTGGACACTCGATGGCAACAAAGAGGCATCCTGTTTGGCGTTTCTTTGGACTGCAGCCGGGAGAGGAGCAGAGCCGACTTGTTCAGTCCCCGGTCCCGCTACTCCTAGGCCTTTCCTCACACTTGACCTTGGATGCTCTGGGGCAGGTTGTGTCTGCCACAAGCACTCGATTTGTCCGGAAGCACTGAATCCTCTGTTCGTTGACTTTGTTCCCAGGACTGTCTCAGGAGGTGACGATGTTTTCCCATGGGGGAATCTGTGTCAGAGGCTTGCCAACCATACTTTTCACGTGGTTCATGAAAAGCTCACCCGTCACCGGTCACCTGTCGACTCACCATCCGTACGAGAGTCAGCACCAACACGCCCGGCAGAGCTGAGCGTCAAGAAGGTGTTGCGTGGAAAGAGATTTGTGTGCTTGGTCCTGGTCCTGGTTATAGACAGAAAGTATCAAGGGGGAATAACTCCCAGAATAAGTAGGCTTGCCTGGAATGCGAAATAGTGAGAAGAGGCCTCGCGCTTGGAGGATGGGTCAGAGCTCTAGCCACGGGAGAGTGAAAAGGAAAGGCCCGGGAAAGGGCCGTGGGGCAGGGGACGGTCTGAGCCCAGCACCAGCGGTGAAGGACGAGGAGGCACCTTGAAAGAACGTGCTGTTCGGAGGTTTGTGGTAAGAGCACACCGGTGCTGCTAAAGATGAGGCTTGTGGAACCCAGATGGTGAAGAGGAGCCAGAAACAGGCCAGGAAGGATGAGAATCCTGTGTACTGAGGACCTGCACTTCACCAAGCCCACAGCAAAGGGTGCTGTCTAGATTCAAACCCAGTCACTTGCGCAAACGCCCCTCAGCCACCTCCTCATCTACAAGGCCGACAGATACTCGGTGCGTGAGGTGCGTGTACAGTCTAGGTGGACGGCACTCACATTATCGGGCAACCACACAGCTACTACGTGCTTTGAAAGAACCAACAGTGAGCTGATAGCTTTTTCTGGATCTGCCTATAAGCAAAGATACCGCTCGCTGCATACTGTGGATCTCGACTCCTGTCTCACGTCTCCATGAAGCCGTCAGAAAAGTCCTGTTCGTGCTCCCTCTCAGGCCAGGAATGACACTTAAAGTGTAACGTGCTCACGAAGTCCTCAGAGATTCATGGATTTGAATCGAGAAATTCCACCTGGTCCTTTCGCTCCCGATCCACTCCTGCTCTCACCGCTACTACCACACGGGTCAGACACGAGCGAGTTCCCCTGAATTAGCTTGCACACGTGGGGACGGAGTTAGCTTTCGGCACACGGATATTTAGAAATTCCATGGCAGTAGGCCAGGTATTCACATTATGTATCGGATATTCGCCTAATTTGATAATAAGAGAGCTCAGGCCTCAGGCGTAACTTCAGGCAGATTTCCCCTCCAACAGAAACAGCTCAGATGGGCTGGCAGCCCGAGAAAACGAGCAACTGCCACTGACAGACTGAGACACCCATGGGCTCCCTCCGCGGGGAGACCTTCTGCCAAGGCTTCTCCCTCAAGGGCCGTGACCCAGCCTGCGGGCATCAGCTGAGGAGAAGGGGAGGTGGGTGCCCCGGAAACCAGCCGCGCTCGAGTCAGTCTCCCAGGAGCTCTCATTCCAGCTCTGGACGCTCACTCCCGGGCCTGGGTTCCCACTCCCGCTTTCAGATGGATCCCAGGCCCTTCTTCAGAGAAGTTCCTCCAGATGAGTCCCCAGCCACCAGTGGGCCTCATTCGACCTTGCGGGACCTCCCTCCCCTTCTGAAGCTAGGTTCCGTCTCTCTCTTCACAAAACTTTACGTCCAAAATAGATTGTTAACAGTGACTTGCCGTTTCCTTTTGTTCTCACCATTATTCTGACTACTTGCATTTAATTCCGCTCACCTTCGGATTGCTTATGACACTCCAGGCCACCGGAAAAAAGAGAGTTTCCGTTCTGAGCTCAAAGATCCTCAGGCGGCATTTGGGCCTCACTTTACCTCTGCTGGAGACAGGAAGGTGGCAGGTGACCGGGACCTGCCAAGAGCAGAGCAGAAGCTGTGCCCCTGAGCAGTGGTGCCTGGCTCTCTCTCATTGGTCGCAGAGGGTCTGCAAGATTCGAGGGGGTTCTTGACGGCCCCACCATGCTGGCGAGCCGTGTCGTCTCATCTCATCGGGAATCTGACCCCTCATCAGCAAGCGTAGCCATGTGCCCGCACCCTGAGTCTCTAAACCCTTCCCAGACCATCGCTCGGCCCGCCTTCTCCTCTCGGGCAGAATGAACCTGGGCTTCTCTCCTGGGACAGGTCCTTCTGTGTCATGGGATGTCCTCTTTACTCCTATTGCCGGCAATAGGAGTATTGATGGGCTGCTCATAGGTCAGAGACTCCTCATTCGTATTACCCAGAGGCTTCTCTTCAGTCAGTAAATTTTGTTCCTTTGACGTTAAAGGGGTTGCCTTTGAAGAGTATCATTTCTGACCTAGTCGCAAACCGTCTCTTTTGAGGAACTTCCTTAGGGTTCCAGGGATTAAGAAAGACAGTTTGCTTCCATTGCAAAGGGCACAGATTCATTCCTCGATTGCAGGATCTAGATCTCCTGTGCCTCACACTCTAGCCAAAAAGGTATATTTTAAATATAAAAGGGCCAAGCATAAACCTACTACTTTCCCTTTCCATTATTATGATAATCATCTAATTCTCTTCAAGGCAACACAAATGTTTCTTACTAACTAGAAGGATCATGTCGCGGAAATTATAAAGAGAAAAACAGGGAATTACTTCATGATATCTCACTATATCCGTCTCTGATCCAGCGTACGAAACATCAAGGAAGTCCACGTGAAATATCATCTTTAAATAGAGCTCTCCGCTTTGAGAGAATAGAACTAAACTCATTAAAACTAAGTTTTCCAGCATGTGGCTGCTTTGAAATCTTGCATCCAACCAACAATTCTGGAACCTATGATAATTCGGAATTGAGTAACCGATGACACAAACACTCTATTAGTCAGGGGGACGTTTTGGATCGCCTGAGTTCTACGTTCTCAATGTTATCAAGCCAGACACAGTCCTCACGGTTTTTCATAGATCTTGTAATATCTTTTTTAAAATTTCAACTTTTTTGAGGTATAATTGACATACAACATTGCAAGAAATTGAAATATAACTGTGGTGATTTCATGTGTTTACGATGTGAAAGGATTCCTCATCCAGTTAATTCATATCACCTCACATATTTCACCTTCTTTTTTTTTTTCTTCCCTCCATCTTTCCTACTTAGATTTTTATCTTCATATAAGATTTCATTTATACAAAACATGTCAAAAAGATTGCCGTGTTTTACGTGAGATCCTCAGACTCTATTCATCTTATAGCTGAATATTTGTTCCCTTTTACCAACCTCTTCCCATAGCCCTAGTAACCACTTTTCTACTCTCTGTATGAGTTTTACTTTTTCCGGGATGCAATATCAGAGCCAGTCCTGAAATGTCCTCCAATTACAATTCTTCTCTCAGAGTCATCAGTCCATTTTGTGTTCTCTTTCATGTTTTACAACATTACTCCTAACCAGCAATGGAGCGGGTGTGGCAGGCAATGAGCCAAGAAGATTTACAGGGTGGCATCCACTTACTGTGGGAATTAACCACGGCATTGATCAGTCTATCAACCTAGAAAGAGATCACTGGACATTGCACAAAAATTTGCTTATTTCTTTGTAGAAGTTTGGCATTAAACTAAACCCTTAGTTTGGGATGGGAGGGGATGGGGTGGGATGGGATGGGATGGGATGGGATGGGGTGGGGGGTGGGGGGTGGAGGAAACGGGAGCACCCAGAACGAGGAGGAGGCTGTCGGCCGTGCCGAGACACGGAAACATCGCACGGCTGGGGACCCGTTCCCATCGTCTTCCCCGGGGTGTGAAAGAGACTTGGCCTCCCGTCTCCTGAGAGTTCATCTCCCCAGCAACAACGGTCAGGCAAGCTGTCGGGTGTGTGTGTGTTGCGGGGGGTTGGGGGGCGGGGTGGGGAGAAAAAAGAAGACACCTTTCAAGTGAAAGGAGGGAGCGTAAAGGTCACTGAACCCTCTGACAGCGGCCTTCCATTTTCCAGACCAGTGACACGTTCCCCCAAGTCGCCCGGTTCCAGAAAACGCTTTTCGGAAACAGAATCCTCGGGGCCCGCGAACTCCTGAGGAATCCTCGGATGAGCTTCCGGGCCAGGCTATACCGTAGGCAGCGTGCTTCCCCTGAAGCCAAAGCCACGGGCTCCAGAGGGCCGCGTCCAAGAAGCTGATCTCGTACGGAACCCGGTGTCTTCTTCTCTAGGACACTCCTAGAAGCAGCAAGAGTGCCAGTTTGTGAGACTCGAAGGTGAAGCCGGCACGACGTAAACCCAGCGATGTGTGCGGTCAGAGGCCCATCTAGATTCGAGCTCCAGTTCTGGAGGGGAGCAGTGGGGACAGGAGGGTGGCCTGCGAGTCCGCCGTCCCGTCCCCACTCCTCCTGTGAACATCCGCCCCGTGGAAGGTGTCGAGGAACCGCATGACCTGACCTGCGGGGTGAACCGTCGCCAAAGACAAAGAATTCCTCCAGCCAGGCGTTGTCCGCAGCCACGAACCCCTTCCCTCCGTCGCCCGGCCTTTCAGAATGCCACGTGGAGCCCTCTCGAGACGTGTGGGGCTTGGAGGTATGGGCCCCCGAATTCTCCTCGCCCGGCCCTGCAAGAAACCATTCCGTGCCTGCCCCACATGAAGACTTCTCGGGCTTTTCGGTGGACCGGGCCTCCCAGGGTGCCCCTGCACCCGGCACCCTGCGACACCCCGAGAGATCCCACGGAGAAACGTCTCCGGCCACTCGCGCGGCACCTGCCTCGCTGGCGGGCGCCCCTTCCAACCTCCCCAGAGATACGTGAGCACGGACGCTTCTTCCCCATCTGGGTCCCCTCACAGGCTCTGTGAGTTCCTGCGGTTCCGCACGCCCTCGACTTGGCTGTGGTTCGGGGCTCTGTTCTGTTCTGTGTTTGCTCTCCGGCCCACGTGATCTCTCTGGCTAGGGCACCCAGGAAAAGCGAAAAGAAATCGAGTCCGTGTGAGTACTATTCAGGCATCAAGTGGGGATACCTACCAACGACCTCTAACGTGGATCCACCAAGATGGCGGCCGTGTGGGGTTCAGGAGGATCATTTTGCGTTTTCTGGGGGCGCTATTTGCTCTCAATGATTTCACGTGCCTTTGGGGCATGGCTCACGGAGATGGACGTGAAGCAGCAGGGCAGCCACATCTGGCGTCTCGGCCTAGCTAGGGCGGCTCCACGAGTGACCTCTCGGAACCGGGGCTGAGACCGCCATCCCTCCCCGGGCCCCCCTCGGTGGCTGGGTATGGGGGGGAGGGGGGGGAGGTTTCGGAGGGGAGACGGGAGATCTGGGCTTGTGGTTGGGGGCGCGCGGGGCCACACGTGTCATGTCATGATATTCCTGTGACGCTCCAACGAGATACGTATTATTCTCTCTTCTGCAGATTGCTATCTGTATCTGAATGGAAATGTATTAGACTCTTGAAATCTGAGCCTTGACGAGGGGTGCGCCCTGTACGTCTCGGGCTACAGGCAGCACACGGAAACTGAAGATATCAGGAATCACGTATAAAGGTTCAAGTCAAAGAAACGGACCTAGTTCAGTGGCAGACTTAGTCTTCCTCGCTGCAGCCTCAAGGTAAATGCTGGGGGTACCCAGTCTATTCTTGGGAAGATACAGTGTTTATCTTAACTGTTGCCAGCAGCGCAGCTTCTCCTCTACCGGAGTTGAAATTGAGATTTAGTTCTTGCAGCTAGTAGTTCTTTTTCAGAACATCTATCGGGAAGGATCTGAATAGCTTGTCATGTCCCTGAAAATATACTAGACAACATTTGGTTCAGCTCTCGTACCCAGAGACTGGGGAAATTAAGGTGGCACTAGAAATCGCACCTTTGCGTTATATAGTATCTTTCCTGGAAAACAGGGTGCTCTTAAACTCTAATTGTATCAAACAGTAGCAGGGATAAGAAGTGCACGATCCACAAGTTTCAGTAAAGCCGGCTCTCCCGCACCTTAACATTGTATACATTGTTAACAAAAGTTTAGAATTGGACACTCGATGGCAACAAAGAGGCATCCTGTTTGGCGTTTCTTTGGACTGCAGCCGGGAGAGGAGCAGAGCCGACTTGTTCAGTCCCCGGTCCCGCTACTCCTAGGCCTTTCCTCACACTTGACCTTGGATGCTCTGGGGCAGGTTGTGTCTGCCACAAGCACTCGATTTGTCCGGAAGCACTGAATCCTCTGTTCGTTGACTTTGTTCCCAGGACTGTCTCAGGAGGTGACGATGTTTTCCCATGGGGGAATCTGTGTCAGAGGCTTGCCAACCATACTTTTCACGTGGTTCATGAAAAGCTCACCCGTCACCGGTCACCTGTCGACTCACCATCCGTACGAGAGTCAGCACCAACACGCCCGGCAGAGCTGAGCGTCAAGAAGGGGTTGCGTGGAAAGAGATTTGTGTGCTTGGTCCTGGTCCTGGTTATAGACAGAAAGTATCAAGGGGGAATAACTCCCAGAATAAGTAGGCTTGCCTGGAATGCGAAATAGTGAGAAGAGGCCTCGCGCTTGGAGGATGGGTCAGAGCTCTAGCCACGGGAGAGTGAAAAGGAAAGGCCCGGGAAAGGGCCGTGGGGCAGGGGACGGTCTGAGCCCAGCACCAGCGGTGAAGGACGAGGAGGCACCTTGAAAGAACGTGCTGTTCGGAGGTTTGTGGTAAGAGCACACCGGTGCTGCTAAAGATGAGGCTTGTGGAACCCAGATGGTGAAGAGGAGCCAGAAACAGGCCAGGAAGGATGAGAATCCTGTGTACTGAGGACCTGCACTTCACCAAGCCCACAGCAAAGGGTGCTGTCTAGATTCAAACCCAGTCACTTGCGCAAACGCCCCTCAGCCACCTCCTCATCTACAAGGCCGACAGATACTCGGTGCGTGAGGTGCGTGTACAGTCTAGGTGGACGGCACTCACATTATCGGGCAACCACACAGCTACTACGTGCTTTGAAAGAACCAACAGTGAGCTGATAGCTTTTTCTGGATCTGCCTATAAGCAAAGATACCGCTCGCTGCATACTGTGGATCTCGACTCCTGTCTCACGTCTCCATGAAGCCGTCAGAAAAGTCCTGTTCGTGCTCCCTCTCAGGCCAGGAATGACACTTAAAGTGTAACGTGCTCACGAAGTCCTCAGAGATTCATGGATTTGAATCGAGAAATTCCACCTGGTCCTTTCGCTCCCGATCCACTCCTGCTCTCACCACTACTACCACACGAGCGAGTTCACCTGAATTAGCTCGCACACGTGGGGATGGAGTTAGCTTTCGGCACACGGATATTTAGAAACTCCATGGCAGTAAGCCAGGTATTCACATTATGTATCAGATATTCGCCTAATTTGATAATAAGAGAGCTCAGGCCTCAGGCATAACTTCAGGCAGATTTCCCCTCCAACAGAAACAGCTCAGATGGGCTGGCAGCCCGAGAAAACGAGCAACTGCCAATAACAGACTGAGACACCTATGGGCTCCCTCCATGGGGTGACCTTCTGCCAAGGCTTCTCCCTCAAGGGCCGTGACCCAGCCTGCGGGCATCAGCTGAGGAGAAGGGGAGGTGGGTGCCCCGGAAACCAGCCGCGCTCGAGTCAGTCTCCCAGGAGCTCTCATTCCAGCTCTGGACGCTCACTCCCGGGCCTGGGTTCCCACTCCCGCTTTCAGATGGATCCCAGGCCCTTCTTCAGAGAAGTTCCTCCAGATGAGTCCCCAGCCACCAGTGGGCCTCATTCGACCTTGCTGGACCTCCCTCCCCTTCTGAAGCTAGGTTCCGTCTCTCTCTTCACAAAACTTTACGTCCAAAATAGATTGTTAACAGTGACTTGCCGTTTCCTTTTGTTCTCACCACTATTCTGACTACTTGCATTTAATTCCGCTCACCTTTGGATTGCTTATGACACTCCAGGCCACTGAAAAAAGAGAGTGTCCATTCTGAGCTCAAAGATTCTCAGGCGGCATTTGGGCCTCACTTTACCTCTGCTGGAGACCTAGGAAGGTGGCAGGTGACCGGGACCTGCCAAGAGCAGAGCAGAAGCTGTGCCCCTGAGCAGTGGTGCCTGGCTCTCTCTCATTGGTCGCAGAGGGTCTGCAAGATTCGAGGGGGTTCTTGACGCCCCCACCATGCTGGCGAGCCATGTCGTCTCATCTCATCGGGAATCTGACCCCTCATCAGCAAGCGTAGCCATGTGCCCGCACCCTGAGTCTCTAAACCCTTCCCAGACCATCGCTCGGCCCGCCTTCTCCTCTCGGGCAGAATGAACCTGGGCTTCTCTCCTGGGACAGGTCCTTCTGTGTCATGGGATGTCCTCTTTACTCCTATTGCCGGCAATAGGAGTATTGATGGGCTGCTCATAGGTCAGAGACTCCTCATTCTTATTACCCAGAGGCTTTTCTTCATTCAGTAAATTTTGTTCCTTTGACGTTAAAGGGATTGCCTTTGAAGACTATCATTTCTGACCTAGTCGCAAACCGTCTCTTTTGAGGAACTTCCTTAGGGTTCCAGGGATTAAGACAGTTTGCTTCCATTGCAAAGGGCACAGATTCATTCCTCGATTGCAGGATCTAGATCTCCTATGCCTCACACTGTAGCCAAAAAGGTATATTTTAAATATAAAAGGGCCAAGCATAAACCTACTACTTTCCCTTTCCATTATTATGATAATCATCTAATTCTCTTCAAGGCAACACAAATGTTTCTTACTAACTAGAAGGATCATGTCGCGGAAATTATAAAGAGAAAAACAGGGAATTACTTCATGATATCTCACTACATCCGTCTCTGATCCGACGTAGGAAAAATCAAGGAAGTCCACGTAAAGTATCATCTTTAAATAGAGCTCTCCGCTTTGAGAGAATAGAACTAAACTCATTAAAACTAAGTTTTCCAGTATGTGGCTGCTTTGAAATCTTGCATCCAACCAACAATTCTGGAACCTATGATAATTCAGAATTGAGTAACCGATGACACAAACACTCTATTAGTCAGGGGGACGTTTTGGATCGCCTGAGTTCTACGTTCTCAATGTTATCAAGCCAGACACAATCTTCACGGTTTTTCATAGATCTTGTAATATCTTTTTTAAAATTTCAACTTTTTTGAGGTATAATTGACATATAAAATTGCAAGAAATTGAAATATAACTGTGGTGATTTCATGTGGTTACGATGTGAAAGGATTCCTCATCCAGTTAATTCATATCACCTCACATATTTCACCTTCTTTTTTTTTTCTTCCCTCCATCTTTCCTACTTAGATTTTATCTTCATAAGATTTCATTTATACAAAACATGTCAAAAAGATTGCCGTGTTTTACATGAGATCCTCAGACTCTATTCATCTTATAGCTGAATATTTGTTCCCTTTTACCAACCTCTCCCCATAGCCCTAGTAACCACTTTTCTACTCTCTGTATGAGTTTTACTTTTTCCGGGATGCAATATCAGAGCCAGTCCTGAAATGTCCTCCAATTACAATTCTTCTCTCAGAGTCATCAGTCCATTTTGTGTTCTCTTTCATGTTTTACAATATTACTCCTAGGCGTCTCGGCCTAGCTAGGGCGGTTTCACAAGTGACCTCTCAGAACCGCGGCTGAGACCTCCATCCCTCCCCGGGCCCCCCTCGGTGGCTGGGCCCTGGGGTGGTGGGGGGTGGGGAGAGGAGTCGGGGGAGCTGTTCTAGGGGTTGGGGGCGGGTGAGGGCCAGGGGACCGTCCCCGGTGGTCCCGCTGAGACGTGAAGGCAGGTTCTGTCCCGCTGAGAACTTCCTGCCTTCGGGCGTGTGAGAGGAGCAGATTTCTCTCCAATCCAAGGCCATGCATCGTTTTTGGCCTGTTCAACAAGGCTAGACAAGCACGTATTTGTGTGTCTATCTTGGCTTGTTTTCTGACGGAGGCCAAAGACCTCTTCAGGCGTGTCCAAAGGATCTGCCAGGGTGGGAGGGTGCAGGTCAATCCATGTGTCAAGAGAGCCAGAGAATCTGTCACAGCTGTGACTCAGGCCTTTTTCAGAAACAGGCCAACTTTGATGATTCCCCTGGACAGGAATCACCGCAGAAGTTTCCTTGAAGGGATCGAGTTGCAGGAGTCGGGGGCGTGGCCCCGCCGCCGCCAGAGGGCTTCCTCAGCCAGGCAAGGCCGGCCGCTGGCCGGGGCTATTGTCTGTGGGCCCCACCCCCACCGCCACCCTCCACCCCCCGTCCCCCCTTCCCCTCCCCCTTCCCCTCCCCCTCCCCCTCCCGCTCCCCCTGCAGGGCCCCTCGTGGGATAGCTTCATTCAAATGCAGAACGCTTTCCAGTCAAGGAAGAGCCTTTGGACTTTGCCTCGATTGAATGGTGATCCGCCCCGACCCCACCCCCATTTCTCCACCTTGAGGCTGCCCCTTCAGCACCGCGCGGAGGAATGGGCCTGGGGGGGGGGGGGGAGGCTGAGGGACAAACTCGCCTTGGGTCAGGCCAAAGGAGTCTCCTCCTTTTCGTAACCCAGGAAACCCCGCTAATGCATGTGAGGATCACGGACGTGCGTCGAAGCAGCCATCATCTCTTGACATCTTCCTCCGTGGGAGGCGTTTTTCCTTCCTGCCTGCCTTCAGAGAGACAGAAAAGGAGGGAGGGGCAGAGCGTTCCGCTGGCGCTGGCCGGTTCTTAAGTCACTTGAATCCAAAACACTCCATAGGGCACGGAGGGGTGCGTGCGTGGGGTGGGGTGGGGGCGGCGGCCTACTCCGGACCCCAGGCGTTCCCTCCTCTGACACTTGCCTGGAACCCATGAAAAGCTGAGCTGGTGACTGTGTGTGTGTGTGAATGCGTGCATGTGCGCGTGTCCGTGAGAGAAGGCACGTGTGCGTGAGAGAAAAAGAGAAAAAGGAAGGAGAGAAAGAAAGAGAGAGAGAGAAAGAAAGAGAAGGAAAGAAAGAGAGAGAGAGAGACAGAGAGAGAAAGAAAGAAAGGAAGACAGACAGACAGAGAGGGAGGGAGGGAGGGGGAGAGAGAGAGAGAGAAAGAAAGAATGAAAGAAAGAAAGAAAAAGAAAAGAAAATCCAGAATGAAAGGAGGAAGGAACGAGGGAAGGAGGGAGGGACCAAATAGGTTAGTTAGTACGGGCCTCCCTGTCATGGAAAAGAGTCTCTGAGCACAGATCCTCCGTTCAGTGAACCAGTTCTCATATCTCCTCTCAGGAGGCTGTGATGTCGATGGACGGGTTTGGGAAAGCAGGCCTGGGGTGCAAGCAATCAGGTATTTCCTCAGAGGCACTTGTAGGGAAACCAAGGAAACACACAGGTTCATCCCTGGAGCGGATTCGAAACCAGTCGGTGCAGGGGGAGTCAGTCAAGGAGATTTCTAGATGTCAGGGTCGGGTCCTTGAGCGGGTTGCCATGCCCTTCTCCAGGAGACCTTCCTGGCCCGGGGATGGAACCCGGGTCTCCTGCATCGCAGGCAGACTCTTGACCGTGTGAGCCACCAAGGAAGCTCTGTCGGAAATGTTCACCGAGTCCTCTTGTTGTAGCCACGCGTTCTGGGAAACAAACTCACTCAGAAGGACCATGCAGGTAGTGGAGTGCAGTTTCTTACACCAGCGGGCCCAAGGCAGAGTCTTCTCTTAGCCAAGGACCCCGACCAGCATTCGTGAAAATCTTTTATACCTCAGGGGTATGTGTCTGAACCCACCACCCCAAATTCCTTGAGACTTACCTAAACAAAGGAAGGGTAAAGACAATCCCGATAACCCCATCATTCATGTGTTATAAGACGAGATACACAGTGGACATTTATTCACAGGCCTGTGGTCATATCCTGATACACATAATGGAACTGATGGCTTTGTTCTGTGACAGAGATAATTAGCATATTCTTTTAGGCCACGGAGAGTCCAAGTACAAGCCCCAAAGGCTGTTTTATCCGGGTGTGTGTGTGTGTGTGTGTGTGTGCGCGCGCGCGCACGCGCGGGCAGGCGCCTGCGTGTGTGTGTGTGCGTGTCCGGTTTTCCATTGGTATGCCCCTTCTATAGACACCGGGCACAAAGTTCAGAGTCCATTGGGAGGGTGACCGTGCGTGTAGCCTCATGTTCGCAGCCTGGCCTAAGATGGAGTCCAGCTCTGTCTGTTTCCTCCTTCACTCTAGCTTCCATCTGCAGAGCTTCAGGCACAGGGCCTTTTGAGTTCTCCGTCAGAAGGGCAAGAGATGGTGGCAAATGTCCCCCCAGAGAGGGTTGTCCCCTCTGACAGAGCTTCCGATATCGGAGGCAACTCAGAAAACTTCAGGATCCAGTCCCACTTTCGGGGGAAGCACCACAGGCAAAGGACCAAACACACGTGGCCCAGGAATCTCCCATCCAGAAGTGGATATCCCCGTTTCACAGAAACATCCTCTGGGCCCCTAAGGAACGTATGGAAATCACTCTCTCGCCAAGGAGAGAAGAATCCTCACTGAGAGTTTCTGAAGTCTGGAAGGACCAGGTAGAGAGAAAAAGAGAAACGATTCTATTCCGCTGACAGGGGCATTATTGTTTGAAGCGACCAAGTGGATGTCCGTCTTTTCCAATTCCCATTTTAAACATTGTGTCCTTTCCGGTCCTTTGTGGTCTCTTTGGATCTGGAAAGCAACAGAGTTAACGGTAAGGTCCTTTTTTTTTTTTTTTTTTTATGATTATGATTATTTTCCCCCCCTGCCTGTCTGCCTGTCCCTCCCCCTCTTCTCTCTGTCTCTCGCGCTTTTCACTCAGGTTAGGGAATTCACAACAACAACAACAAAAGTAGTGAGAAATCTGTATTTCTGCAGGTCAGGAAGCAACAGGTAAGAACTAGACATGGAACACAACAGGCTGGTTCCAAATAGGGTAAGGAGTCCATCAAGGCTCTCTATCATCACCCTGCTTATTTAACTTATATGCCGAGTACAGCATCACGAGACACGCTGGGCTGGATGAAGCACAAGCTGGAATCAAAATGGCTGGGAGAAATAGCAATCCCCTCAGATATGCAGATGACACCACCCTTATGGCAGAAATGAAGTATAGAGTGGGTTTACAAAGTCGTGCTCGTTTCGGGTTTTCAGATTCTTTTCCCTCAGAGGTGAATCCAAAGTAGGAAGCCTACATTTCCTGTGCTGCCTGGTAGGTGCTTGTGGATTGTATGATGTACATGTCGTATGTGTACACGTTCAACCCGACCTCCTAAGTGGACCGTCCTGCCCCTCCCCGCCCCAACGTATTTTCGTCAAGAAGTCAGGCATCCATTTGAGCATCCTACTCCTCAGGTCATCCGATCCCATGGAAGAAGTCAATCCTCCCGTTTTTCCATCGGTCCTCTACACGTCGCCTGATGATGATGGGGGGTGACCGGAAGACTGACAGTTCTGAAGAATTTTGCAAGAGATTCGGTGAAGGCTCCTAGGATTTGCTCAGTGAAGTGGGTGGCGTGTCAACCACTAGGGACCGTGGAAGGTATGCCCCAAGTGGCAAACAGCGTTACCTTCCACAGAGAAAGCTCTACCTAGCATACCAAGGATGCTTGACCACGCACCCGCCCCGCCCCCCCCCAGGTGACAGGCGTGACGGGTCAGACTGTAGAAATCTTCCTGTCAAGGGTGTATTAACAGGCAGAGGCACCTTAGAGGCACCCTGTCCTGTGAAGCTGGAGGTGGGGAGGAAGGGGCAGAGGGACGATGAAGAAGGGAAGGAGAAAGTGAGGGACAGGGACACCACACAGTGTGTGTGGGGGGCGTGTCTGTGCCGTGTGTGGGTTCCACGTGGGTGTGTGCGCCTGTGGGTGCGGGTGTGAGGGGAGGCGGGCAGAGGCAGAGGCAGGGAGACACACAGCCAGGTCAAGGATAACATAATGTGTGTGGGGGGAGGGGCGGGGGTGGGTGGGTGCGTGCGTGCGTGGTGTGTGCGTGGGGGGGGTGGCGCACAGGACCGTGTGTGAAGGAGGGCAGTGTGTGGGGGGCAAGTGTGTGTGTGGGGGGGTGTCTGTGCTGTGTGCGGGTGCCACGTGGTTGTTAAGCGGGGGGTGGGGGGGAGGGGCGGGCAGAGAGACACACCCGGGCCAAGGACAACGTACTGTGTGGCGGAGCGGGCGGGGGGTGGGTGGGAGTGTGGGTGCGGGGTGTGTGCGTGTGTGCGGTGCCCCATAGGACCGTGGGGGGGGGGCAGTGTGTGTGTGGGGGTGTGGGTCTGTGCTGTGTGCAGATCCCACGTAAGTGTGAGTGAGGGGAGGGGCAGAGGTAGAGGCAGAGGGACACAGCCAGGCCAAGGACAACATAGTTTGGGGGAGGGTCGGGGTGGGGGGTGCGAGTGTGCGTGCGGGGTGTGTGCGTGTGTGCGATGGCGCCTAGGACTGTGCGGGGGGGCGGGCAGTGTGTGGGGGGTGGTGTGTCTGTGCTGTGTGCGGGTGCCACGTGGGTGTGTGCGCCTGTGGGTGCGGGTGTGGGGGAGGGGAGCGGGCAGTGACAGCGGCAGAGAGAGACAGCCAGGCCAAGGACAACGTAGTGTGTGGGGGAGCGGGCGGGGGGTGGGAGTGTGGGTGTGGGGTGTGTGCGTGTGTGCGGTGGCCCATAGGACCGTGGGGGGGCAGTGTGTGTGTGGGGGGGTGTCTGTGCTGTGTGCAGGTCCCACGGAGGTGTGAGTGGGGGGAGGGGCAGAGGCAGAGAGACACAGCCAGGCCAAGGACAACATAGTGGGGGGGGGCGGGGGGGTGGGAGTGTGCGTGCGGGGTGTGTGCGCGTGTGCGATGACGCATAGGACCGTGTGTGGGGTGTTGCGTGTGTGCGACGGCACATAGGACCGTGTGTGGGGTGTTGTGTCTGTGCTGTGTGGGAATGCCACGGGGGTGTGTCCGGGTGTGTGGGGGGGCGGGCAGTGACAGAGGCAGAGAGAGACAGCCAGGCCAAGGACAACGTAGTGTGTGTGGGCGGGGTCGGGGTGCGGGGTGGGAGTGTGCGTGCAGGGTGTGTGTGGAGGCGCCTAGGACCGTGCGGGGGGGCGGGCAGTGTGTGGGGGGTGGTGTGTCTGTGCTGTGTGCGGGTGCCACGTGGGTGTGTGCGCCTGTGGGTGCGGGTGTGGGGGAGGGGAGCGGGCAGTGACAGCGGCAGAGAGAGACAGCCAGGCCAAGGACAACGTAGTGTGTGGGGGAGGGGGCGGGGGGGAGTGTGGGTGCGGGGTGTGTGCGGTGGCCCATAGGACCGTGGGGGGGGCAGTGTGTGTGTGTGTGGGGGTGTCTGTGCTGTGTGCAGGTCCCACGGAGGGGTGAGTGGGGGGAGGGGCAGAGGCAGAGGCAAAGAGACACAGCCAGGCCAAGGACAACATAGTGTGGGGGGGGCGGGGCGGGGGGTGGGAGTGTGCGTGCGGGGTGTGTGCGTGTGTGCGATGGCACCTAGGACCGTGTGTGTAGGGGGGCAGTGTGGGGGGATATTGTGTCTGTGCTGTGTGCGAATGCCACGGGGGTGTGTGCGCCTGTGGGTGCGGGTGTGGGAGGGGCGGGCAGTGACAGAGGCAGAGAGAGACAGCCAGGCCAAGGACAACGTAGTGTGGGTGGGCGGGTTCGGGGTGCGGGGTGGGGAGTGTGCGTGCGGGGTGTGTGCGTGTGTGCGGAGGCGCCTAGGACCGCGCGGGGGGGGGCAGTGTGTGTGTAGGGGGGGGTGTCTCTGCTGTGTGCGGGTGCCACGTGGGTGTGAGGGGGGCGGCGGGCAGAGAGACACACAGCCAGGCCAAGGACAACATAGTGTGTGGAGGGGGAGGGGCGGGGGTGGGTGGGGGGTGTGTCTGTGCTGTGTGCGGGTGCCACGTGGTTGTTAAGGGGGGGGCGGGCAGAGAGACACACAGCCAGGCCAAGGACAACATAGTGTGTGGGGGAGGGGCGGGGGGGTGAGAAGCAGTGTGGGTGCCGGGTGTGTGCGTGGGTGCGGTGGCCCATAGGACCGTGTGGGGGAGGGCAGTGTGTGTGGGGGGTGTGTGTCTGTGCTGTGTGCAGGTCCCACGTAGTTGTGAGTGGGGGGAGGGGCAGAGGCAGAGGCAGAGGCAGAGAGACACACAGCCAGGCCAAGGACAACATAGTGGGGCGGGTGGGAGTGTGCGTGCGGGGTGTGTGCCTGTGTGCGGTGGCGCATAGGGCCGTGTGTGTAGGGGGCCAGTGTCGGGGTGGTGGTGTGTCTGTGCGCCACGTGGGTGTGGGGGGGGGCCGGCAGAGAGACAGAGCCAGTCCAAGGACAACGCTGTGTGTGTGTGTGAGTGGGTGTGCAGGGTGTGGCCGGCGTGTGTGCGGGTGCTGCGTAGGGCCGTGCGGGAGTGCGTGCGCTGTGTGTGTACGCGTTGGGGGCGTGGGCAGCGTGTGTAGGTGGTGCGGGCAGAGACAGAAAGACACAGTCAGCAAAGGACAACGTGCACGGATATTCTTCTGAATATTTGCTTGTGTTTTCTGAGCTCATCACCTCCGGGATCAAGCTCACTCCCGTGCAACGGGAGTCTGCCCCCCTCACCTCAGCCACCACCGGCCAGCACTTGTCTTGGGCAGACAAGGGAGTGTTCCGATTTGGCCGGCGCGGGGGGGGGGGGGGTGGCGGAGGAGTGGGGTGGGTGCGCAGGGTTTCGTTGTCACGAGGCGAACTTTGACCCTTGTGTTCTGCCCCTGAACCTCACTGGAGCGACTGGACCCGCGTGACCTGTCACGTCTTGGTTTCAACATCCTTGGCGGGAGAACTAAGATTCCCCCATGCGAAGTGATCAGGCCAGAGAGAAGGAAGTCGATTCCCTTGGGATCCAATGCCCGTTTTCTCGAATCCAGTTAAGTTTCGTCAAGATTTCCCACCCAAACCGAAAAGCCGAAGTGGCTACCTATCCCCGCCCCCTTGACCTCTGTCCCAAGGTGCCCCTCCCACACCGCCTCCTTCCACAGCCTCAAGGCATTCAAGAGTTAGCCGGCCCGGGCCGGCTCCATCCGTGGTCGCCCCGCCCCAAGACCCTCTGAAAAAGCGCCCGACAGGCAGGTGGCGCCCGACCCCCAACCAGCTATCCAGTGAGCCAGCCCCAGCATAGGAGCTTAGTGGGCGACCGACGGGGACTCGTTGCCAGACGGAGCCCATCCTAGTTCGCGTTTCTCCGCTCAGTCAACGGCGCAGACAGGAGAACGGGATCCGCCAACACTTCTCGAGAACGTCCCTGGGCGAGGGATGACGGACGCACGGACGGACGGGACGGGAAGGATTCTTGACTCCCCACCCACGGAGCAGCGGAATGCACTCCCATCCGAGGGGGATCGCAGGCCCACGTCAGACGGTGTGAGCACACGCCCCAGAACAACAACTCGCCAGCATCCCCGTCCGTGTCCCCGTCACCATCTTTGGGCACGCCAGGAGAAAGCCCTTTTGTGACCCGGACGACGGCTCTTTCGGCAAAAGCAACGTTGAGCAACGGCACAAATGAAGAGACTTGGATTTGAAACGACGCGTTCATATTGCAGCGCCTCAAAAGCAAAAGCACGCACTCGTCCCTCACATAACCGCAACCAACAAACCCGACGCACCTGAAAAAGAAAAAGCAAACGGAAGAGAACGGGTCGATCTGGCGGCTCGGTCGCCGAGACCAGATCAACTCCGGAAGGCAGGGCGAGCCGAGAGCCCACTCGGGTGAGGTCGAGCGGGATCAACACGGCAGCTCGGCGGCAGAGGTCGCGAGTGGGAGAGGTCCGTCCGGGTGCTCGACCCGCGGGCGCTGGCCGCTCTGCGGCCCAGTGAGGGAAGGAGGGGGGGAGGGGCGGAGACCCTGACAACTGGGCGACGCGCGCGCGCTGGCGGCTCGGCCGGCAAGGTCGCGAGTGGGAGAGGCCCGGCCGGCAGGTGGACCCGCGGGCACCGCCAGCTCGGCGGCAGAGTGAGGGAAGGAGGGAGGAGGGGCGGAGTCCCTGCCAGGCGGGCGACGCGCGCGCGCTGGCGGCTCGGCGCCAGAGGTCGCGAGTGCGAGAGGCCCGGCCGACAGGTGGACACGCGGGCACCGCCAGCTCGGCGGCAGAGTGAGGCAACGGGGTGAGGGGCAGACAGCCTGACAGCCGGGCGACGGGCGCGCGCTGGCGGCTCGGCGGGCGAGGTCGCGAGTGGGAGAGGCCCGGCCGGCAGGTGGACGCGCGGGCACCGCCAGCTCGGCGGCAGAGTGAGGGGAGGAGGGGGGGAGGGGCAGACAGCCTGACAGCCGGGCGACGGGCACGCGCTGGCGGCTCGGCGGGCGAGGTCGCGAGTGGGAGAGGCCCGGCCGGCAGGTGGACCCGCAGGCACCCGCAGCTCGTCGACAGGGTTAGGGAAGGGGGGGAGGGGATAGAGCCCCGTCGGGCTCGTCGACCCGCGGCTCCTGGCGGCTCTGCGGCCGAGTTAGGGGAGGAGGGGGGGAGGGGCAGTCAGCCTGACAGCCGGGGGACGCGCGCGCGCTGCCGGCTCGGCGGGCGAGGTCGCGAGTGGGAGAGGCCCGGCAGACAGGTGGACACGCGGGCACCGCCAGCTCGTCGACAGAGTGAGGGAAGGAGGGAGGAGGGGCAGAGTCCCTGCCAGGCTGGCGACGCGCGCGTGCCGGCGTCTCGGCGGCAGGGGTCGCGAGTGCGAGAGGCCCGGCCGACAGGTGGACCCGCGGGCACCGCCAGCTCGTCGACAGAGTGAGGGAAGGAGGGAGGAGGGGCGGAGTCCCTGCCAGGCGGGCGACGCGCGCGCGCTGGCGGCTCGGCGGCAGAGGTCGCGAGTGCGAGAGGCCCGGCCGACAGGTGGACACGCGGGCACCGCCAGCTCGGCGGCAGAGTGAGGGAAGGAGGGAGGAGGGGCGGAGTCCCTGCCAGGCGGGCGACGCGCGCGCGCTGGCGGCTCGGCGACAGAGGTCGCGAGTGCGAGAGGCCCGGCCGACAGGTGGACACGCGGGCACCGCCAGCTCGGCGGCAGAGTGAGGGAAGGGGGGGAGTTAGGGAAGGGGGGGAGGGGCTAGAACCCCGTCGGGCTCGTCGACCCGCGGCTACAAGCGGCTCTGCGGCCGAGTTAGGGGAGGAGGGGGGGAGGGGCAGACAGCCTGACAGCCGGGCGACGGGCGCGCGCTGGCGGCTCGGCGGGCGAGGTCGCGAGTGGGAGAGGCCCTGCCCGCAGGTGGACCCGCGGGCACCCGCAGCTCGTCGACAGGGTTAGGGAAGGGGGGGAGTCAGGGAAGGGGGGGAGGGGCAGACAGCCTGACAGCCGGGCGACGGGCGCGCGCTGGCGGCTCGGTGGGCGAGGTCGCGAGTGGGAGAGGCCCTGCCCGCAGGTGCACCCGCGGGCACCCGCAGCTCGTCGACAGGGTTAGGGAAGGGGCGGAGGGGATAGAGCCCCGTCGGGCTCGTCGACCCGCGGCTCCTGGCGGCTCTGCGGCCGAGTTAGGGAAGGGGGGGGAGGGGCAGACTCCCTGCCAGGCGGGCGACGCGCGCGCGCTGGCGGCTGGGCGCCATAGGTCGCGAGTGCGAGAGGCCCGGCCGACAGGTGGACACGCGGGCACCGCCAGCTCGGCGGCAGAGTGAGGGAAGGGGGGGGAGGGGCAGACACCCTGACACCCGGGCGACGGGCGCGCGCTGGCGGCTCGGCGGGCGAGGTCGCGAGTGGGAGAGGCCCGGCCGACAGCTGGACCCGCGGGCACCGCCAGCTCGGCGGCAGAGTTAGGGAAGGAGGGAGGAGGGGCGGAGTCCCTGCCAGGCGGGCGACGCGCGCGCGCTGGCGGCTCGGCGGCAGAGGTCGCGAGTGCGAGAGGCCCGGCCGACAGGTGGACACGCGGGCACCGCCAGCTCGGCGGCAGAGTGAGGGAAGGGGGGGAGGGGCAGACAGCCTGACAACCGGGCGACGGGCGCGCGCTGGCGCCTCGGCTGGCGAGGTCGCGAGTGGGAGAGGCCCTGCCCGCAGGTGGACACGCGGGCACCCGCAGCTCGTCGAGAGTTAGGGAAGGGGGGAAGTCAGGGAAGGGGGGGAGGGGATAGAACCCCGTCGGGCTCGTCGACCCGCGGCTCCTGGCGGCTCTGCGGCCGAGTTAGGGGAGGAGTGGGGGAGGGGCAGACAGCCTGACAGCCGGGCGACGGGCACGCGCTGGCGGCTCGGCGGGCGAGGTCGCGAGTGGGAGAGGCCCGGCCGGCAGGTGGACCCGCAGGCACCCGCAGCACGTCGACAGGGTTAGGGAAGGGGGGGAGGGGATAGAGCCCCGTCGGGCTCGTCGACCCGCGGCTCCTGGCGGCTCTGCGGCCGAGTTAGGGGAGGAGGGGGGGAGGGGCAGTCAGCCTGACAGCCGGGGGACGCGCGCGCGCTGCCGGCTCGGCGGGCGAGGTCGCGAGTGGGAGAGGCCCGGCAGACAGGTGGACACGCGGGCACCGCCAGCTCGTCGACAGAGTGAGGGAAGGAGGGAGGAGGGGCAGAGTCCCTGCCAGGCTGGCGACGCGCGCGTGCCGGCGTCTCGGCGGCAGGGGTCGCGAGTGCGAGAGGCCCGGCCGACAGGTGGACCCGCGGGCACCGCCAGCTCGTCGACAGAGTGAGGGAAGGAGGGAGGAGGGGCGGAGTCCCTGCCAGGCGGGCGACGCGCGCGCGCTGGCGGCTCGGCGGCAGAGGTCGCGAGTGCGAGAGGCCCGGCCGACAGGTGGACACGCGGGCACCGCCAGCTCGGCGGCAGAGTGAGGGAAGGAGGGAGCAGGGGCGGAGTCCCTGCCAGGCGGGCGACGCGCGCGCGCTGGCGGCTCGGCGACAGAGGTCGCGAGTGCGAGAGGCCCGGCCGACAGGTGGACACGCGGGCACCGCCAGCTCGGCGGCAGAGTGAGGGAAGGGGGGGAGGGGCAGACAGCCTGACAGCCGGGCGACGGGCGCGCGCTGCCGGCTCGGCGGGCGAGGTCGCGAGTGGGAGAGGCCCTGCCCGCAGGTGCACCCGCGGGCACCCGCAGCTCGTCGACAGGGTTAGGGAAGGGGGGGAGTTAGGGAAGGGGGGGAGGGGCTAGAACCCCGTCGGGCTCGTCGACCCGCGGCTCCAAGCGGCTCTGCGGCCGAGTTAGGGGAGGAGGGGGGGAGGGGCAGACAGCCTGACAGCCGGGCGACGGGCGCGCGCTGGCGGCTCGGCGGGCGAGGTCGCGAGTGGGAGAGGCCCTGCCCGCAGGTGGACCCGCGGGCACCCGCAGCTCGTCGACAGGGTTAGGGAAGGGGGGGAGGGGATAGAGCCCCGTCGGGCTCGTCGACCCGCGGCTCCTGGCGGCTCTGCGGCCGAGTTAGGGAAGGGGGGGGAGGGGCAGACTCCCTGCCAGGCGGGCGACGCGCGCGCGCTGGCGGCTGGGCGCCATAGGTCGCGAGTGCGAGAGGCCCGGCCGACAGGTGGACACGCGGGCACCGCCAGCTCGGCGGCAGAGTGAGGGAAGGGGGGGGAGGGGCAGACACCCTGACACCCGGGCGACGGGCGCGCGCTGGCGGCTCGGCGGGCGAGGTCGCGAGTGGGAGAGGCCCGGCCGACAGCTGGACCCGCGGGCACCGCCAGCTCGGCGGCAGAGTTAGGGAAGGAGGGAGGAGGGGCGGAGTCCCTGCCAGGCGGGCGACGCGCGCGCGCTGGCGGCTCGGCGGCAGAGGTCGCGAGTGCGAGAGGCCCGGCCGACAGGTGGACACGCGGGCACCGCCAGCTCGGCGGCAGAGTGAGGGAAGGGGGGGAGGGGCAGACAGCCTGACAACCGGGCGACGGGCGCGCGCTGGCGCCTCGGCTGGCGAGGTCGCGAGTGGGAGAGGCCCTGCCCGCAGGTGGACACGCGGGCACCCGCAGCTCGTCGAGAGTTAGGGAAGGGGGGAAGTCAGGGAAGGGGGGGAGGGGATAGAACCCCGTCGGGCTCGTCGACCCGCGGCTCCTGGCGGCTCTGCGGCCGAGTTAGGGGAGGAGTGGGGGAGGGGCAGACAGCCTGACAGCCGGGCGACGGGCACGCGCTGGCGGCTCGGCGGGCGAGGTCGCGAGTGGGAGAGGCCCGGCCGGCAGGTGGACCCGCAGGCACCCGCAGCACGTCGACAGGGTTAGGGAAGGGGGGGAGGGGATAGAGCCCCGTCGGGCTCGTCGACCCGCGGCTCCTGGCGGCTCTGCGGCCGAGTTAGGGGAGGAGGGGGGGAGGGGCAGTCAGCCTGACAGCCGGGGGACGCGCGCGCGCTGCCGGCTCGGCGGGCGAGGTCGCGAGTGGGAGAGGCCCGGCAGACAGGTGGACACGCGGGCACCGCCAGCTCGTCGACAGAGTGAGGGAAGGAGGGAGGAGGGGCAGAGTCCCTGCCAGGCTGGCGACGCGCGCGTGCCGGCGTCTCGGCGGCAGGGGTCGCGAGTGCGAGAGGCCCGGCCGACAGGTGGACCCGCGGGCACCGCCAGCTCGTCGACAGAGTGAGGGAAGGAGGGAGGAGGGGCGGAGTCCCTGCCAGGCGGGCGACGCGCGCGCGCTGGCGGCTCGGCGGCAGAGGTCGCGAGTGCGAGAGGCCCGGCCGACAGGTGGACACGCGGGCACCGCCAGCTCGGCGGCAGAGTGAGGGAAGGAGGGAGCAGGGGCGGAGTCCCTGCCAGGCGGGCGACGCGCGCGCGCTGGCGGCTCGGCGACAGAGGTCGCGAGTGCGAGAGGCCCGGCCGACAGGTGGACACGCGGGCACCGCCAGCTCGGCGGCAGAGTGAGGGAAGGGGGGGAGGGGCAGACAGCCTGACAGCCGGGCGACGGGCGCGCGCTGCCGGCTCGGCGGGCGAGGTCGCGAGTGGGAGAGGCCCTGCCCGCAGGTGCACCCGCGGGCACCCGCAGCTCGTCGACAGGGTTAGGGAAGGGGGGGAGTTAGGGAAGGGGGGGAGGGGCTAGAACCCCGTCGGGCTCGTCGACCCGCGGCTCCAAGCGGCTCTGCGGCCGAGTTAGGGGAGGAGGGGGGGAGGGGCAGACAGCCTGACAGCCGGGCGACGGGCGCGCGCTGCCGGCTCGGCGGGCGAGGTCGCGAGTGGGAGAGGCCCTGCCCGCAGGTGGACCCGCGGGCACCCGCAGCTCGTCGACAGGGTTAGGGAAGGGGGGGAGGGGATAGAGCCCCGTCGGGCTCGTCGACCCGCGGCTCCTGGCGGCTCTGCGGCCGAGTTAGGGAAGGGGGGGGAGGGGCAGACTCCCTGCCAGGCGGGCGACGCGCGCGCGCTGGCGGCTGGGCGCCATAGGTCGCGAGTGCGAGAGGCCCGGCCGACAGGTGGACACGCGGGCACCGCCAGCTCGGCGGCAGAGTGAGGGAAGGGGGGGAGGGGCAGACACCCTGACACCCGGGCGACGGGCGCGCGCTGGCGGCTCGGCGGGCGAGGTCGCGAGTGGGAGAGGCCTGGCCGACAGCTGGACCCGCGGGCACCGCCAGCTCGGCGGCAGAGTGAGGGAAGGAGGGAGGAGGGGCGGAGTCCCTGCCAGGCGGGCGACGCGCGCGCGCTGGCGGCTCGGCGGCAGAGGTCGCGAGTGCGAGAGGCCCGGCCGACAGGTGGACACGCGGGCACCGCCAGCTCGGCGGCAGAGTGAGGGAAGGGGGGGAGGGGCAGACAGCCTGACAACCGGGCGACGGGCGCGCGCTGGCGCCTCGGCGGGCGAGGTCGCGAGTGGGAGAGGCCCTGCCCGCAGGTGGACACGCGGGCACCCGCAGCTCGTCGAGAGTTAGGGAAGGGGGGAAGTCAGGGAAGGGGGGGAGGGGATAGAACCCCGTCGGGCTCGTCGACCCGCGGCTCCTGGCGGCTCTGCGGCCGAGTTAGGGGAGGAGGGGGGGAGGGGCAGACAGCCTGACAGCCGGGCGACGGGCGCGCGCTGGCGGCTCGGCGGGCGAGGTCGCGAGTGGGAGAGGCCCTGCCCGCAGGTGGACCCGCGGGCACCCGCAGCTCGTCGACAGGGTTAGGGAAGGGGGGGAGGGGATAGAGCCCCGTCGGGCTCGTCGACCCGCGGCTCCTGGCGGCTCTGCGGCCGAGTTAGGGAAGGGGGGGGAGGGGCAGACTCCCTGCCAGGCGGGCGACGCGCGCGCGCTGGCGGCTGGGCGCCATAGGTCGCGAGTGCGAGAGGCCCGGCCGACAGGTGGACACGCGGGCACCGCCAGCTCGGCGGCAGAGTGAGGGAAGGGGGGGGAGGGGCAGACACCCTGACACCCGGGCGAGGGGGGCGCGCTGGCGGCTCGGCGGGCGAGGTCGCGAGTGGGAGAGGCCCGGCCGACAGCTGGACCCGCGGGCACCGCCAGCTCGGCGGCAGAGTGAGGGAAGGAGGGAGGAGGGGCGGAGTCCCTGCCAGGCGGGCGACGCGCGCGCGCTGGCGGCTCGGCGGCAGAGGTCGCGAGTGCGAGAGGCCCGGCCGACAGGTGGACACGCGGGCACCGCCAGCTCGGCGGCAGAGTGAGGGAAGGAGGGAGGAGGGGCAGACACCCTGACACCCGGGCGACGGGCGCGCGCTGGCGGCTCGGCGCCAGAGGTCGCGAGTGCGAGAGGCCCGGCCGACAGCTGGACCCGCGGGCACCGCCAGCTCGGCGGCAGAGTGAGGGAAGTAGGGAGGAGGGGCGGAGTCCCTGCCAGGCGGGCGACAAGCGCGCGCTGGCGGCTCGGCGGCAGAGGTCGCGAGTGCGAGAGGCCCGGCCGACAGGTGGACACGCGGGCACCGCCAGCTCGGCGGCAGAGTGAGGGAAGGGGGGGAGGGGCAGACAGCCTGACAACCGGGCGACGGGCGCGCGCTGCCGGCTCGGCGGGCGAGGTCGCGAGTGGGAGAGGCCCTGCCCGCAGGTGGACACGCGGGCACCCGCAGCTCGTCGACAGGGTTAGGGAAGGGGGGGAGGGGATAGAGCCCCGTCGGGCTCGTCGACCCGCGGCTCCTGGCGGCTCTGCGGCCGAGTTAGGGAAGGGGGGGGAGGGGCAGACTCCCTGCCAGGCGGGCGACGCGCGCGCGCTGGCGGCTGGGCGCCATAGGTCGCGAGTGCGAGAGGCCCGGCCGACAGGTGGACACGCGGGCACCGCCAGCTCGGCGGCAGAGTGAGGGAAGGGGGGGAGGGGCAGACACCCTGACACCCGGGCGACGGGCGCGCGCTGGCGGCTCGGCGGGCGAGGTCGCGAGTGGGAGAGGCCTGGCCGACAGCTGGACCCGCGGGCACCGCCAGCTCGGCGGCAGAGTGAGGGAAGGAGGGAGGAGGGGCGGAGTCCCTGCCAGGCGGGCGACGCGCGCGCGCTGGCGGCTCGGCGGCAGAGGTCGCGAGTGCGAGAGGCCCGGCCGACAGGTGGACACGCGGGCACCGCCAGCTCGGCGGCAGAGTGAGGGAAGGGGGGGAGGGGCAGACAGCCTGACAGCCGGGCGACGGGCGCGCGCTGGCGGCTCGGTGGGCGAGGTCGCGAGTGGGAGAGGCCCTGCCCGCAGGTGCACCCGCGGGCACCCGCAGCTCGTCGACAGGGTTAGGGAAGGGGGGGAATTAGGGAAGGGGGGGAGGGGCTAGAACCCCTTCGGGCTCGTCGACCCGCGGCTCCAAGCGGCTCTGCGGCCGAGTTAGGGGAGGAGGGGGGGAGGGGCAGACAGCCTGACAGCCGCGCGACGGGCGCGCGCTGCCGGCTCGGCGGGCGAGGTCGCGAGTGGGAGAGGCCCTGCCCGCAGGTGGACCCGCGGGCACCCGCAGCTCGTCGACAGGGTTAGGGAAGGGGCGGAGGGGATAGAGCCCCGTCGGGCTCGTCGACCCGCGGCTCCTGGCGGCTCTGCGGCCGAGTTAGGGAAGGGGGGGGAGGGGCAGACTCCCTGCCAGGCGGGCGACGCGCGCGCGCTGGCGGCTGGGCGCCATAGGTCGCGAGTGCGAGAGGCCCGGCCGACAGGTGGACACGCGGGCACCGCCAGCTCGGCGGCAGAGTGAGGGAAGGGGGGGGAGGGGCAGACACCCTGACACCCGGGCGACGGGCGCGCGCTGGCGGCTCGGCGGGCGAGGTCGCGAGTGGGAGAGGCCCTGCCCGCAGGTGCACCCGCGGGCACCCGCAGCTCGTCGACAGGGTTAGGGAAGGGGGGGAGTTAGGGAAGGGGGGGAGGGGCTAGAACCCCGTCGGGCTCGTCGACCCGCGGCTCCAAGCGGCTCTGCGGCCGAGTTAGGGGAGGAGGGGGGGAGGGGCAGACAGCCTGACAGCCGGGCGACGGGCGCGCGCTGCCGGCTCGGCGGGCGAGGTCGCGAGTGGGAGAGGCCCTGCCCGCAGGTGGACCCGCGGGCACCCGCAGCTCGTCGACAGGGTTAGGGAAGGGGGGGAGGGGCAGACACCCTGACAACCGGGCGACGGGCGCGCGCTGGCGGCTCGGCGGGCGAGGTCGCGAGTGGGAGAGGCCCGGCCGACAGCTGGACCCGCGGGCACCGCCAGCTCGGCGGCAGAGTGAGGGAAGGACGGAGGAGGGGCGGAGTCCCTGCCAGGCGGGCAACGCGCGCGCGCTGGCGGCTCGGCGGCAGAGGTCGCGAGTGCGAGAGGCCCGGCGGACAGGTGGACACGCGGGCACCGCCAGCTCGGCGGCAGAGTGAGGGAAGGGGGGGGAGGGGCAGACACCCTGACAACCGGGCGACGGGCGCGTGCTGGCGGCTCGGCGGGCGAGGTCGCGAGTGGGAGAGGCCCGGCCGACAGCTGGACCCGCGGGCACCGCCAGCTCGGCGGCAGAGTGAGGGAAGGAGGGAGGAGGGGCGGAGTCCCTGCCAGGCGGGCGACGCGCGCGCGCTGGCGGCTCGGCGCCAGAGGTCGCGAGTGCAAGAGGCCCGGCCGACAGGTGGACACGCGGGCACCGCCAGCTCGTCGACAGAGTGAGGGAAGGAGGGAGGAGGGGCAGAGTCCCTGCCAGGCGGGCGACGCGCGCGTGCCGGCGTCTCGGCGGCAGGGGTCGCGAGTGCGAGAGGCCCGGCCGACAGGTGGACCCGCGGGCACCGCCAGCTCGTCGACAGAGTGAGGGAAGGAGGGAGGAGGGGCAGAGTCCCTGCCAGGTTGGCGACGCGCGCGTGCCGGCGTCTCGGCGGCAGGGGTCGCGAGTGCGAGAGGCCCGGCCGACAGGTGGACCCGCGGGCACCGCCAGCTCGTCGACAGAGTGAGGGAAGGAGGGAGGAGGGGCAGAGTCCCTGCCAGGCGGGCGACGCGCGCGCGCTGGCGGCTCGGCGAGAGAGGTCGCGAGTGCGAGAGGCCCGGCCGACAGGTGGACACGCGGGCACCGCCAGCTCGGCGGCAGAATGAGGGAAGGGGGGGGAGGCGCAGACAGCCTGACAGCCGGGCGACGGGCGAGCGCTGGCGGCTCGGCGGGCGAGGTCGCGAGTGGGAGAGGCCCTGCCCGCAGGTGGACACTCGGGCACCCGCAGCTCGTCGAGAGTTAGGGAAGGGGGGGAGTTAGGGAAGGGGGGGAGGGGATAGAACCCCGTCGGGCTCGTCGACCCGCGGCTCCAAGCGGCTCTGCGGCCGAGTTAGGGGAGGAGGGGGGGAGGGGCAGACAGCCTGACAGCCGGGCGACGGGCGCGCGCTGCCGGCTCGGCGGGCGAGGTCGCGAGTGGGAGAGGCCCTGCCCGCAGGTGGACCCGCGGGCACCCGCAGCTCGTCGACAGGGTTAGGGAAGGGGGGGAGGGGATAGAGCCCCGTCGGGCTCGTCGACCCGCGGCTCCTGGCGGCTCTGCGGCCGAGTTAGGGAAGGGGGGGGAGGGGCAGACTCCCTGCCAGGCGGGCGACGCGCGCGCGCTGGCGGCTCGGCGCCAGAGGTCGCGAGTGCGAGAGGCCCGGCCGACAGGTGGACACGCGGGCTCCGCCAGCTCGGCGGCAGAGTGAGGGAAGGGGGGGGAGGGGCAGACACCCTGACAACCGGGCGAAGGGCGCGCGCTGGCGGCTCGGCGCCAGAGGTCGCGAGTGCGAGAGGCCCGGCCGACAGGTGGACACGCGGGCACCGCCAGCTCGTCGACAGAGTGAGGGAAGGAGGGAGGAGGGGCAGAGTCCCTGCCAGGCTGGCGACGCGCGCGTGCCGGCGTCTCGGCGGCAGGGGTCGCGAGTGCGAGAGGCCCGGCCGACAGGTGGACCCGCGGGCACCGCCAGCTCGTCGACAGAGTGAGGGAAGGAGGGAGGAGGGGCAGAGTCCCTGCCAGGCTGGCGACGCGCGCGTGCCGGCGTCTCGGCGGCAGGGGTCGCGAGTGCGAGAGGCCCGGCCGACAGGTGGACCCGCGGGCACCGCCAGCTCGTCGACAGAGTGAGGGAAGGAGGGAGGAGGGGCAGAGTCCCTGCCAGGCGGGCGACGCGCGCACGCTGGCGGCTCGGCGACAGAGGTCGCGAGTGCGAGAGGCCCGGCCGACAGGTGGACACGAGGGCACCGCCAGCTCGGCGGCAGAATGAGGGAAGGGGGGGGAGGCGCAGACAGCCTGACAGCCGGGCGACGGGCGAGCGCTGGCGGCTCGGCGGGCGAGGTCGCGAGTGGGAGAGGCCCTGCCCGCAGGTGGACACGCGGGCACCCGCAGCTCGTCGAGAGTTAGGGAAGGGGGGGAGTTAGGGAAGGGGGGGAGGGGATAGAACCCCGTCGGGCTCGTCGACCCGCGGCTCCTGGCGGCTCTGCGGCCGAGTTAGGGGAGGAGTGGGGGAGGGGCAGACAGCCTGACAGCCGGGCGACGGGCGCGCGCTGCCGGCTCGGCGGGCGAGGTCGCGAGTGGGAGAGGCCCTGCCCGCAGGTGGACCCGCGGGCACCCGCAGCTCGTCGACAGGGTTAGGGAAGGGGGGGAGGGGATAGAGCCCCGTCGGGCTCGTAGACCCGCGGCTCCTGGCGGCTCTGCGGCCGAGTTAGGGAAGGGGGGGAGGGGCAGACTCCCTGCCAGGCGGGCGACGCGCGCGCGCTGGCGGCTGGGCGCCATAAGTCGCGAGTGCGAGAGGCCCGGCCGACAGGTGGACACGCGGGCACCGCCAGCTCGGCGGCAGAGTGAGGGAAGGGGGGGGAGGGGCAGACACCCTGACAACCGGGCGACGGGCGCGCGCTGGCGGCTCGGCGGGCGAGGTCGCGAGTGGGAGAGGCCCGGCCGACAGCTGGACCCGCGGGCACCGACAGCTCGGCGGCAGAGTGAGGGAAGGAGGGAGGAGGGGCGGAGTCCCTGCCAGGCGGGCGACGCGCGCGCGCTGGCGGCTGGGCGCCATAGGTCGCGAGTGCGAGAGGCCCGGCCGACAGGTGGACACGCGGGCACCGCCAGCTCGGCGGCAGAGTGAGGGAAGGGGGGGGAGGGGCAGACACCCTGACACCCGGGCGACGGGCGCGCGCTGGCGGCTCGGCGGGCGAGGTCGCGAGTGCGAGAGGCCCGGCCGACAGGTGGACACGCGGGCACCGCCAGCTCGGCGGCAGAGTGAGGGAAGGAGGGAGGAGCAGCAGACACCCTGACACCCGGGCGACGGGCGCGCGCTGGCGGCTCGGCGCCAGAGGTCGCGAGTGCGAGAGGCCCGGCCGACAGCTGGACCCGCGGGCACCGCCAGCTCGGCGGCAGAGTGAGGGAAGTAGGGAGGAGGGGCGGAGTCCCTGCCAGGCGGGCGACAAGCGCGCGCTGGCGGCTGGGCGCCATAGGTCGCGAGTGCGAGAGGCCCGGCCGACAGGTGGACACGCGGGCACCCGCAGCTCGTCGAGAGTTAGGGAAGGGGGGAAGTCAGGGAAGGGGGGGGGGGATAGAACCCCGTCGGGCTCGTCGACCCGCGGCTCCTGGCGGCTCTGCGGCCGAGTTAGGGGAGGAGTGGGGGAGGGGCAGACAGCCTGACAGCCGGGCGACGGGCGCGCGCTGGCGGCTCGGCGGGCGAGGTCGCGAGTGGGAGAGGCCCTACCCGCAGGTGGACCCGCGGGCACCCGCAGCTCGTCGACAGGGTTAGGGAAGGGGGGGAGTCAGGGAAGGGGGGGAGGGGCAGACAGCCTGACAGCCGGGCGACGGGCGCGCGCTGGCGGCTCGGCGGGCGAGGTCGCGAGTGGGAGAGGCCCTGCCCGCAGGTGCACCCGCGGGCACCCGCAGCTCGTCGACAGGGTTAGGGAAGGGGGGGAGTTAGGGAAGGGGGGGAGGGGCTAGAACCCCGTCGGGCTCGTCGACCCGCGGCTCCAAGCGGCTCTGCGGCCGAGTTAGGGGAGGAGGGGGGGAGGGGCAGACAGCCTGACAGCCGGGCGACGGGCGCGCGCTGCCGGCTCGGCGGGCGAGGTCGCGAGTGGGAGAGGCCCTGCCCGCAGGTGGACCCGCGGGCACCCGCAGCTCGTCGACAGGGTTAGGGAAGGGGGGGAGGGGATAGAGCCCCGTCGGGCTCGTCGACCCGCGGCTCCTGGCGGCTCTGCGGCCGAGTTAGGGAAGGGGGGGGAGGGGCAGACTCCCTGCCAGGCGGGCGACGCGCGCGCGCTGGCGGCTGGACACCATAGGTCGCGAGTGCGAGAGGCCCGGCCGACAGGTGGACACGCGGGCACCGCCAGCTCGGCGGCAGAGTGAGGGAAGGGGGGGAGTTAGGGAAGGGGGGGAGCGGCTAGAACCCCGTCGGGCTCGTCGACCCGCGGCTTCAAGCGGCTCTGCGGCCGAGTTAGGGGAGGAGTGGGGGAGGGGCAGACAGACTGACAGCCGGGCGACGGGCGCGCGCTGGCGGCTCGGCGGGCGAGGTCGCGAGTGGGAGAGGCCCTGCCGGCAGGTGGACCCGCGGGCACCCGCAGCTGGTCGACAGGGTTAGGGAAGGGGGGGAGTCAGGGAAGGGGGGGAGGGGCAGACAGCCTGAGAGCCGGGCGACGGGCGCGCGCTGGCGGCTCGGCGGGCGAGGTCGCGAGTGGGAGAGGCCCTGCCCGCAGGTGCACCCGCGGGCACCCGCAGCTCGTCGACAGGGTTAGGGAAGGGGGGGAGTTAGGGAAGGGGGGGAGGGGCTAGAACCCCGTCGGGCTCGTCGACCCGCGGCTCCTGGCGGCTCTGCGGCCGAGTTAGGGGAGGAGTGGGGTAGGGGCAGACAGCCTGACAGCCGGGCGACGGGCGCGCGCTGGCGGCTCGGCGGGCGAGGTCGCGAGTGGGAGAGGCCCTGCCCGCAGGTGGACCCGCGGGCACCCGCAGCTCGTCGACAGGGTTAGGGAAGGGGGGGAGGGGATAGAGACCCGTCGCGCTCGTCGACCCGCGGCTCCTGGCGGCTCTGCGGCCGAGTTAGGGAAGGGGGGGGAGGGGCAGACTCCCTGCCAGGCGGGCGACGCGCGCGCGCTGGCGGCTGGGCGCCATAGGTCGCGAGTGCGAGAGGCCCGGCCGACAGGTGGACACGCGGGCACCGCCAGCTCGGCGGCAGAGTGAGGGAAGGGGGGGGAGGGGCAGACACCCTGACAACCGGGCGACGGGCGCGCGCTGGCGGCTCGGCGGGCGAGGTCGCGAGTGGGAGAGGCCCGGCCGACAGCTGCACCCGCGGGCACCGCCAGCTCGGCGGCAGAGTGAGGGAAGGAGGGAGGAGGGGCGGAGTCCCTGCCAGGCGGGCGACGTGCGCGCGCTGGCGGCTCGGCGGCAGAGGTCGCGAGTGCGAGAGGCCCGGCCGACAGGTGGACACGCGGGCACCGCCAGCTCGGCGGCAGAGTGAGGGAAGGAGGGAGGAGGGGCGGAGTCCCTGCCAGGCGGGCGACGCGCGCGCGCTGGCGGCTCGGCGCCAGAGGTCGCGAGTGCGAGAGGCCCGGCCGACAGGTGGACACGCGGGCACCGCCAGCTCGGCGGCAGAGTGAGGGAAGGAGGGAGGAAGGGCAGACACCCTGACACCCGGGCGACGGGCGCGCGCTGGCGGCTCGGCGCCAGAGGTCGCGAGTGCGAGAGGCCCGGCCGACAGCTGGACCCGCGGGCACCGCCAGCTCGGCGGCAGAGTGAGGGAAGGAGGGAGGAGGGGCGGAGTCCCTGCCAGGCGGGCGACGCGCGCGCGCTGGAGGCTCGGCGGCAGAGGTCGCGAGTGCGAGAGGCCCGGCCGACAGGTGGACCCCCGGGCACCGCCAGCTCGGCGGCAGAGTGAGGGAAGGAGGGGGAGGGGCAGACACCCTGACAACCGGGCGACGGGCGCGTGCTGGCGGCTCGGCGGGCGAGGTCGCGAGTGGGAGAGGCCCGGCCGACAGCTGGACCCGCGGGCACCGCCAGCTCGGCGGCAGAGTGAGGGAAGGAGGGAGGAGGGGCGGAGTCCCTGCCAGGCGGGCGACGCGCGCGCGCTGGCGGCTCGGCGGCAGAGGTCGCGAGTGCGAGAGGCCCGGCCGACAGGTGGACACGCGGGCACCGCCAGCTCGGCGGCAGAGTGAGGGAAGGGGGGGAGGGGCAGACAGCCTGACAGCCGGGCGACGGGCGCGCGCTGGCGGCTCGGCGGGCGAGGTCGCGAGTGGGAGAGGCCCTGCCCGCAGGTGGACCCGCGGGCACCCGCAGCTCGTCGAGAGTTAGGGAAGGGGGGAAGTCAGGGAAGGGGGGGAGGGGATAGAACCCCGTCGGGCTCGTCGACCCGCGGCTCCTGGCGGCTCTGCGGCCGAGTTAGGGGAGGAGTGGGGGAGGGGCAGACAGCCTGACAGCCGGGCGACGGGCGCGCGCTGGCGGCTCGGCGGGCGAGGTCGCGAGTGGGAGAGGCCCTGCCCGCAGGTGCACCCGCGGGCACCCGCAGCTCGTCGACAGGGTTAGGGAAGGGGGGGAGGGGATAGAGCCCCGTCGGGCTCGTCGACCCGCGGCTCCTGGCGGCTCTGCGGCCGAGTTAGGGAAGGGGGGGGAGGGGCAGACTCCCTGCCAGGCGGGCGACGCGCGCGCGCTGGCGGCTCGGCGGCAGAGGTCGCGAGTGCGAGAGGCCCGGCCGACAGGTGGACACGCGGGCTCCGCCAGCTCGGCGGCAGAGTGAGGGAAGGGGGGGGAGGGGCAGACACCCTGACAACCGGGCGACGGGCGCGTGCTGGCGGCTCGGCGGGCGAGGTCGCGAGTGGGAGAGGCCCGGCCGACAGCTGGACCCGCTGGCACCGCCAGCTCGGCGGCAGAGTGAGGGAAGGGGGGGAGGGGCAGACAGCCTGACAACCGGGCGACGGGCGCGCGCTGGCGCCTCGGCTGGCGAGGTCGCGAGTGGGAGAGGCCCTGCCCGCAGGTGGACACGCGGGCACCCGCAGCTCGTCGAGAGTTAGGGAAGGGGGGAAGTCAGGGAAGGGGGGGAGGGGATAGAACCCCGTCGGGCTCGTCGACCCGCGGCTCCTGGCGGCTCTGCGGCCGAGTTAGGGGAGGAGTGGGGGAGGGGCAGACAGCCTGACAGCCGGGCGACGGGCGCGCGCTGCCGGCTCGGCGGGCGAGGTCGCGAGTGGGAGAGGCCCTGCCCGCAGGTGGACCCGCGGGCACCCGCAGCTCGTCGACAGGGTTAGGGAAGGGGGGGAGGGGATAGAGCCCCGTCGGGCTCGTCGACCCGCGGCTCCTGGCGGCTCTGCGGCCGAGTTAGGGAAGGGGGGGGAGGGGCAGACTCCCTGCCAGGCGGGCGACGCGCGCGCGCTGGCGGCTGGACACCATAGGTCGCGAGTGCGAGAGGCCCGGCCGACAGGTGGACACGCGGGCACCGCCAGCTCGGCGGCAGAGTGAGGGAAGGGGGGGAGTTAGGGAAGGGGGGGAGCGGCTAGAACCCCGTCGGGCTCGTCGACCCGCGGCTTCAAGCGGCTCTGCGGCCGAGTTAGGGGAGGAGTGGGGGAGGGGCAGACAGACTGACAGCCGGGCGACGGGCGCGCGCTGGCGGCTCGGCGGGCGAGGTCGCGAGTGGGAGAGGCCCTGCCGGCAGGTGGACCCGCGGGCACCCGCAGCTGGTCGACAGGGTTAGGGAAGGGGGGGAGTCAGGGAAGGGGGGGAGGGGCAGACAGCCTGAGAGCCGGGCGACGGGCGCGCGCTGGCGGCTCGGCGGGCGAGGTCGCGAGTGGGAGAGGCCCTGCCCGCAGGTGCACCCGCGGGCACCCGCAGCTCGTCGACAGGGTTAGGGAAGGGGGGGAGTTAGGGAAGGGGGGGAGGGGCTAGAACCCCGTCGGGCTCGTCGACCCGCGGCTCCTGGCGGCTCTGCGGCCGAGTTAGGGGAGGAGTGGGGTAGGGGCAGACAGCCTGACAGCCGGGCGACGGGCGCGCGCTGGCGGCTCGGCGGGCGAGGTCGCGAGTGGGAGAGGCCCTGCCCGCAGGTGGACCCGCGGGCACCCGCAGCTCGTCGACAGGGTTAGGGAAGGGGGGGAGGGGATAGAGACCCGTCGCGCTCGTCGACCCGCGGCTCCTGGCGGCTCTGCGGCCGAGTTAGGGAAGGGGGGGGAGGGGCAGACTCCCTGCCAGGCGGGCGACGCGCGCGCGCTGGCGGCTGGGCGCCATAGGTCGCGAGTGCGAGAGGCCCGGCCGACAGGTGGACACGCGGGCACCGCCAGCTCGGCGGCAGAGTGAGGGAAGGGGGGGGAGGGGCAGACACCCTGACAACCGGGCGACGGGCGCGCGCTGGCGGCTCGGCGGGCGAGGTCGCGAGTGGGAGAGGCCCGGCCGACAGCTGCACCCGCGGGCACCGCCAGCTCGGCGGCAGAGTGAGGGAAGGAGGGAGGAGGGGCGGAGTCCCTGCCAGGCGGGCGACGTGCGCGCGCTGGCGGCTCGGCGGCAGAGGTCGCGAGTGCGAGAGGCCCGGCCGACAGGTGGACACGCGGGCACCGCCAGCTCGGCGGCAGAGTGAGGGAAGGAGGGAGGAGGGGCGGAGTCCCTGCCAGGCGGGCGACGCGCGCGCGCTGGCGGCTCGGCGCCAGAGGTCGCGAGTGCGAGAGGCCCGGCCGACAGGTGGACACGCGGGCACCGCCAGCTCGGCGGCAGAGTGAGGGAAGGGGGGGAGGGGCAGACAGCCTGACAACCGGGCGACGGGCGCGCGCTGGCGCCTCGGCTGGCGAGGTCGCGAGTGGGAGAGGCCCTGCCCACAGGTGGACACGCGGGCACCCGCAGCTCGTCGAGAGTTAGGGAAGGGGGTAAGTCAGGGAAGGGGGGGGGGATAGAACCCCGTCGGGCTCGTCGACCCGCGGCTCCTGGCGGCTCTGCGGCCGAGTTAGGGGAGGAGTGGGGGAGGGGCAGACAGCCTGACAGCCGGGCGACGGGCGCGCGCTGGCGTCTCGGCGGGCGAGGTCGCGAGTGGGAGAGGCCCTGCCCGCAGGTGGACCCGCGGGCACCCGCAGCTCGTCGACAGGGTTAGGGAAGGGGGGGAGTCAGGGAAGGGGGGGAGGGGCAGACAGCCTGACAGCCGGGCGAGGGGCGCGCGCTGGCGGCTCGGCGGGCGAGGTCGCGAGTGGGAGAGGCCCTGCCCGCAGGTGCACCTGCGGGCACCCGCAGCTCGTCGACAGGGTTAGGGAAGGGGGGGAGTCAGGGAAGGGGGGGAGGGGCAGACAGCCTGACAGCCGGGCGACGGGCGCGCGCTGGCGGCTCGGCGGGCGAGGTCGCGAGTGGGAGAGGCCCTGCCCGCAGGTGCACCCGCGGGCACCCGCAGCTCGTCGACAGGGTTAGGGAAGGGGGGGAGTTAGGGAAGGGGGGGAGGGGCTAGAACCCCGTCGGGCTCGTCGACCCGCGGCTCCAAGCGGCTCTGCGGCCGAGTTAGGGGAGGAGGGGGGAGGGGCAGACAGCCTGACAGCCGGGCGACGGGCGCGCGCTGCCGGCTCGGCGGGCGAGGTCGCGAGTGGGAGAGGCCCTGCCCGCAGGTGGACCCGCGGGCACCCGCAGCTCGTCGACAGGGTTAGGGAAGGGGGGGAGGGGATAGAGCCCCGTCGGGCTCGTCGACCCGCGGCTCCTGGCGGCTCTGCGGCCGAGTTAGGGAAGGGGGGGGAGGGGCAGACTCCCTGCCAGGCGGGCGACGCGCGCGCGCTGGCGGCTGGGCGCCATAGGTCGCGAGTGCGAGAGGCCCGGCCGACAGGTGGACACGCGGGCACCGCCAGCTCGGCGGCAGAGTGAGGGAAGGGGGGGAGGGGCAGACACCCTGACACCCGGGCGACGGGCGCGCGCTGGCGGCTCGGCGGGCGAGGTCGCGAGTGGGAGAGGCCCGGCCGACAGCTGGACCCGCGGGCACCGCCAGCTCGGCGGCAGAGTGAGGGAAGGAGGGAGGAGGGGCGGAGTCCCTGCCAGGCGGGCGACGCGCGCGCGCTGGCGGCTCGGCGGCAGAGGTCGCGAGTGCGAGAGGCCCGGCCGACAGGTGGACACGCGGGCACCGCCAGCTCGGCGGCAGAGTGAGGGAAGGAGGGAGGAAGGGCAGACACCCTGACACCCGGGCGACGGGCGCGCGCTGGCGGCTCGGCGCCAGAGGTCGCGAGTGCGAGAGGCCCGGCCGACAGCTGGACCCGCGGGCACCGCCAGCTCGGCGGCAGAGTGAGGGAAGGAGGGAGGAGGGGCGGAGTCCCTGCCAGGCGGGCGACGCGCGCGCGCTGGAGGCTCGGCGGCAGAGGTCGCGAGTGCGAGAGGCCCGGCCGACAGGTGGACCCCCGGGCACCGCCAGCTCGGCGGCAGAGTGAGGGAAGGAGGGGGAGGGGCAGACACCCTGACAACCGGGCGACGGGCGCGTGCTGGCGGCTCGGCGGGCGAGGTCGCGAGTGGGAGAGGCCCGGCCGACAGCTGGACCCGCGGGCACCGCCAGCTCGGCGGCAGAGTGAGGGAAGGAGGGAGGAGGGGCGGAGTCCCTGCCAGGCGGGCGACGCGCGCGCGCTGGCGGCTCGGCGGCAGAGGTCGCGAGTGCGAGAGGCCCGGCCGACAGGTGGACCCCCGGGCACCGCCAGCTCGGCGGCAGAGTGAGGGAAGGAGGGGGAGGGGCAGACACCCTGACAACCGGGCGACGGGCGCGTGCTGGCGGCTCGGCGGGCGAGGTCGCGAGTGGGAGAGGCCCGGCCGACAGCTGGACCCGCGGGCACCGCCAGCTCGGCGGCAGAGTGAGGGAAGGAGGGAGGAGGGGCGGAGTCCCTGCCAGGCGGGCGACGCGCGCGCGCTGGCGGCTCGGCGGCAGAGGTCGCGAGTGCGAGAGGCCCGGCCGACAGGTGGACACGCGGGCACCGCCAGCTCGGCGGCAGAGTGAGGGAAGGGGGGGAGGGGCAGACAGCCTGACAGCCGGGCGACGGGCGCGCGCTGGCGGCTCGGCGGGCGAGGTCGCGAGTGGGAGAGGCCCTGCCCGCAGGTGGACCCGCGGGCACCCGCAGCTCGTCGAGAGTTAGGGAAGGGGGGAAGTCAGGGAAGGGGGGGAGGGGATAGAACCCCGTCGGGCTCGTCGACCCGCGGCTCCTGGCGGCTCTGCGGCCGAGTTAGGGGAGGAGTGGGGGAGGGGCAGACAGCCTGACAGCCGGGCGACGGGCGCGCGCTGGCGGCTCGGCGGGCGAGGTCGCGAGTGGGAGAGGCCCTGCCCGCAGGTGCACCCGCGGGCACCCGCAGCTCGTCGACAGGGTTAGGGAAGGGGGGGAGGGGATAGAGCCCCGTCGGGCTCGTCGACCCGCGGCTCCTGGCGGCTCTGCGGCCGAGTTAGGGAAGGGGGGGGAGGGGCAGACTCCCTGCCAGGCGGGCGACGCGCGCGCGCTGGCGGCTCGGCGGCAGAGGTCGCGAGTGCGAGAGGCCCGGCCGACAGGTGGACACGCGGGCTCCGCCAGCTCGGCGGCAGAGTGAGGGAAGGGGGGGGAGGGGCAGACACCCTGACAACCGGGCGACGGGCGCGTGCTGGCGGCTCGGCGGGCGAGGTCGCGAGTGGGAGAGGCCCGGCCGACAGCTGGACCCGCGGGCACCGCCAGCTCGGCGGCAGAGTGAGGGAAGGGGGGGAGGGGCAGACAGCCTGACAACCGGGCGACGGGCGCGCGCTGGCGCCTCGGCTGGCGAGGTCGCGAGTGGGAGAGGCCCTGCCCGCAGGTGGACACGCGGGCACCCGCAGCTCGTCGAGAGTTAGGGAAGGGGGGAAGTCAGGGAAGGGGTGGAGGGGATAGAACCCCGTCGGGCTCGTCGACCCGCGGCTCCTGGCGGCTCTGCGGCCGAGTTAGGGGAGGAGTGGGGGAGGGGCAGACAGCCTGACAGCCGGGCGACGGGCGCGCGCTGGCGGCTCGGCGGGCGAGGTCGCGAGTGGGAGAGGCCCTGCCCGCAGGTGGACCCGCGGGCACCCGCAGCTCGTCGACAGGGTTAGGGAAGGGGGGGAGGGGATAGAGCCCCGTCGGGCTCGTCGACCCGCGGCTCCTGGCGGCTCTGCGGCCGAGTTAGGGAAGGGGGGGTAGGGGCAGACTCCCTGCCAGGCGGGCGACGCGCGCGCGCTGGCGGCTGGGCGCCATAGGTCGCGAGTGCGAGAGGCCCGGCCGACAGGTGGACACGCGGGCACCGCCAGCTCGGCGGCAGAGTGAGGGAAGGGGGGGAGGGGCAGACACCCTGACAACCGGGCGACGGGCGCGCGCTGGCGGCTCGGCGTGCGAGGTCGCGAGTGGGAGAGGCCCGGCCGACAGCTGGACCCGCGGGCACCGCCAGCTCGGCGGCAGAGTGAGGGAAGGAGGGAGGAGGGGCGGAGTCCCTGCCAGGCGGGCGACGCGCGCGCGCTGGCGGCTCGGCGGCAGAGGTCGCGAGTGCGAGAGGCCCGGCCGACAGGTGGACACGCGGGCACCGCCAGCTCGGCGGCAGAGTGAGGGAAGGAGGGAGGAGGGGCGGAGTCCCAGCCAGGCGGGCGACGCGCGCGCGCTGGCGGCTCGGCGCCAGAGGTCGCGAGTGCGAGAGGCCCGGCCGACAGGTGGACACGCGGGCACCGCCAGCTCGTCGACAGAGTGAGGGAAGGAGGGAGGAGGGGCAGAGTCCCTGCCAGGCTGGCGACGCGCGCGTGCCGGCGTCTCGGCGGCAGGGGTCGCGAGTGCGAGAGGCCCGGCCGACAGGTGGACCCGCGGGCACCGCCAGCTCGTCGACAGAGTGAGGGAAGGAGGGAGGAGGGGCAGAGTCCCTGCCAGGCTGGCGACGCGCGCGTGCCGGCGTCTCGGCGGCAGGGGTCGCGAGTGCGAGAGGCCCGGCCGACAGGTGGACCCGCGGGCACCGCCAGCTCGTCGACAGAGTGAGGGAAGGAGGGAGGAGGGGCAGAGTCCCTGCCAGGCGGGCGACGCGCGCGCGCTGGCGGCTCGGCGACAGAGGTCGCGAGTGCGAGAGGCCCGGCCGACAGGTGGACACGCGGGCACCGCCAGCTCGGCGGCAGAATGAGGGAAGGGGGGGGAGGCGCAGACAGCCTGACAGCCGGGCGACGGGCGAGCGCTGGCGGATCGGCGGGCGAGGTCGCGAGTGGGAGAGGCCCTGCCCGCAGGTGGACACGCGGGCACCCGCAGCTCGTCGAGAGTTAGGGAAGGGGGGGAGTTAGGGAAGGGGGGGAGGGGATAGAACCCCGTCGGGCTCGTCGACCCGCGGCTCCAAGCGGCTCTGCGGCCGAGTTAGGGGAGGATGGGAGGAGGGGCAGACAGCCTGACAGCCGGGCGACGGGCGCGCGCTGCCGGCTCGGCGGGCGAGGTCGCGAGTGGGAGAGGCCCTGCCCGCAGGTGGACCCGCGGGCACCCGCAGCTCGTCGACAGGGTTAGGGAAGGGGGGGAGGGGATAGAGCCCCGTCGGGCTCGTCGACCCGCGGCTCCTGGCGGCTCTGCGGCCGAGTTAGGGAAGGGGGGGGAGGGGCAGACTCCCTGCCAGGCGGGCGACGCGCGCGCGCTGGCGGCTCGGCGGCAGAGGTCGCGAGTGCGAGAGGCCCGGCCGACAGGTGGACACGCGGGCTCCGCCAGCTCGGCGGCAGAGTGAGGGAAGGGGGGGGAGGGGCAGACACCCTGACAACCGGGCGACGGGCGCGTGCTGGCGGCTCGGCGGGCGAGGTCGCGAGTGGGAGAGGCCCGGCCGACAGCTGGACCCGCGGGCACCCGCAGCTCGTCGAGAGTTAGGGAAGGGGGGAAGTCAGGGAAGGGGGGGAGGGGATAGAACCCCGTCGGGCTCGTCGACCCGCGGCTCCTGGCGGCTCTGCGGCCGAGTTAGGGGAGGAGGGGGGGAGGGGCAGACAGCCTGACAGCCGGGCGACGGGCGCGCGCTGGCGGCTCGGCGGGCGAGGTCGCGAGTGGGAGAGGCCCTGCCCGCAGGTGGACCCGCGGGCACCCGCAGCTCGTCGACAGGGTTAGGGAAGGGGGGGAGGGGATAGAGCCCCGTCGGGCTCGTCGACCCGCGGCTCCTGGCGGCTCTGCGGCCGAGTTAGGGAAGGGGGGGTAGGGGCAGACTCCCTGCCAGGCGGGCGACGCGCGCGCGCTGGCGGCTGGGCGCCATAGGTCGCGAGTGCGAGAGGCCCGGCCGACAGGTGGACACGCGGGCACCGCCAGCTCGGCGGCAGAGTGAGGGAAGGGGGGGAGGGGCAGACACCCTGACAACCGGGCGACGGGCGCGCGCTGGCGGCTCGGCGTGCGAGGTCGCGAGTGGGAGAGGCCCGGCCGACAGCTGGACCCGCGGGCACCGCCAGCTCGGCGGCAGAGTGAGGGAAGGAGGGAGGAGGGGCGGAGTCCCTGCCAGGCGGGCGACGCGCGCGCGCTGGCGGCTCGGCGGCAGAGGTCGCGAGTGCGAGAGGCCCGGCCGACAGGTGGACACGCGGGCACCGCCAGCTCGGCGGCAGAGTGAGGGAAGGAGGGAGGAGGGGCGGAGTCCCAGCCAGGCGGGCGACGCGCGCGCGCTGGCGGCTCGGCGCCAGAGGTCGCGAGTGCGAGAGGCCCGGCCGACAGGTGGACACGCGGGCACCGCCAGCTCGTCGACAGAGTGAGGGAAGGAGGGAGGAGGGGCAGAGTCCCTGCCAGGCTGGCGACGCGCGCGTGCCGGCGTCTCGGCGGCAGGGGTCGCGAGTGCGAGAGGCCCGGCCGACAGGTGGACCCGCGGGCACCGCCAGCTCGTCGACAGAGTGAGGGAAGGAGGGAGGAGGGGCAGAGTCCCTGCCAGGCTGGCGACGCGCGCGTGCCGGCGTCTCGGCGGCAGGGGTCGCGAGTGCGAGAGGCCCGGCCGACAGGTGGACCCGCGGGCACCGCCAGCTCGTCGACAGAGTGAGGGAAGGAGGGAGGAGGGGCAGAGTCCCTGCCAGGCGGGCGACGCGCGCGCGCTGGCGGCTCGGCGACAGAGGTCGCGAGTGCGAGAGGCCCGGCCGACAGGTGGACACGCGGGCACCGCCAGCTCGGCGGCAGAATGAGGGAAGGGGGGGGAGGCGCAGACAGCCTGACAGCCGGGCGACGGGCGAGCGCTGGCGGATCGGCGGGCGAGGTCGCGAGTGGGAGAGGCCCTGCCCGCAGGTGGACACGCGGGCACCCGCAGCTCGTCGAGAGTTAGGGAAGGGGGGGAGTTAGGGAAGGGGGGGAGGGGATAGAACCCCGTCGGGCTCGTCGACCCGCGGCTCCAAGCGGCTCTGCGGCCGAGTTAGGGGAGGATGGGAGGAGGGGCAGACAGCCTGACAGCCGGGCGACGGGCGCGCGCTGCCGGCTCGGCGGGCGAGGTCGCGAGTGGGAGAGGCCCTGCCCGCAGGTGGACCCGCGGGCACCCGCAGCTCGTCGACAGGGTTAGGGAAGGGGGGGAGGGGATAGAGCCCCGTCGGGCTCGTCGACCCGCGGCTCCTGGCGGCTCTGCGGCCGAGTTAGGGAAGGGGGGGGAGGGGCAGACTCCCTGCCAGGCGGGCGACGCGCGCGCGCTGGCGGCTCGGCGCCAGAGGTCGCGAGTGCGAGAGGCCCGGCCGACAGGTGGACACGCGGGCTCCGCCAGCTCGGCGGCAGAGTGAGGGAAGGGGGGGGAGGGGCAGACACCCTGACAACCGGGCGACGGGCGCGTGCTGGCGGCTCGGCGGGCGAGGTCGCGAGTGGGAGAGACCCGGCCGACAGCTGGACCCGCGGGCACCGCCAGCTCGGCGGCAGAGTGAGGGAAGGGGGGGAGGGGCAGACAGCCTGACAACCGGGCGACGGGCGCGCGCTGGCGCCTCGGCTGGCGAGGTCGCGAGTGGGAGAGGCCCTGCCCGCAGGTGGACACGCGGGCACCCGCAGCTCGTCGAGAGTTAGGGAAGGGGCGAAGTCAGGGAAGGGGGGGAGGGGATAGAACCCCGTCGGGCTCGTCGACCCGCGGCTCCTGGCGGCTCTGCGGCCGAGTTAGGGGAGGAGTGGGGGAGGGGCAGACAGCCTGACAGCCGGGCGACGGGCGCGCGCTGGCGGCTCGGCGGGCGAGGTCGCGAGTGGGAGAGGCCCTGCCCGCAGGTGGACCCGCGGGCACCCGCAGCTCGTCGACAGGGTTAGGGAAGGGGGGGAGGGGATAGAGCCCCGTCGGGCTCGTCGACCCGCGGCTCCTGGCGGCTCTGCGGCCGAGTTAGGGAAGGGGGGGGAGGGGCAGACTCCCTGCCAGGCGGGCGACGCGCGCGCGCTGGCGGCTCGGCGCCAGAGGTCGCGAGTGCGAGAGGCCCGGCCGACAGGTGGACACGCGGGCTCCGCCAGCTCGGCGGCAGAGTGAGGGAAGGGGGGGGAGGGGCAGACACCCTGACAACCGGGCGACGGGCGCGTGCTGGCGGCTCGGCGGGCGAGGTCGCGAGTGGGAGAGACCCGGCCGACAGCTGGACCCGCGGGCACCGCCAGCTCGGCGGCAGAGTGAGGGAAGGGGGGGAGGGGCAGACAGCCTGACAACCGGGCGACGGGCGCGCGCTGGCGCCTCGGCTGGCGAGGTCGCGAGTGGGAGAGGCCCTGCCCGCAGGTGGACACGCGGGCACCCGCAGCTCGTCGAGAGTTAGGGAAGGGGCGAAGTCAGGGAAGGGGGGGAGGGGATAGAACCCCGTCGGGCTCGTCGACCCGCGGCTCCTGGCGGCTCTGCGGCCGAGTTAGGGGAGGAGTGGGGGAGGGGCAGACAGCCTGACAGCCGGGCGACGGGCGCGCGCTGGCGGCTCGGCGGGCGAGGTCGCGAGTGGGAGAGGCCCTGCCCGCAGGTGGACCCGCGGGCACCCGCAGCTCGTCGACAGGGTTAGGGAAGGGGGGGAGGGGATAGAGCCCCGTCGGGCTCGTCGACCCGCGGCTCCTGGCGGCTCTGCGGCCGAGTTAGGGAAGGGGGGGGAGGGGCAGACTCCCTGCCAGGCGGGCGACGCGCGCGCGCTGGCGGCTGGGCGCCATAGGTCGCGAGTGCGAGAGGCCCGGCCGACAGGTGGACACGCGGGCACCGCCAGCTCGGCGGCAGAGTGAGGGAAGGGGGGGAGGGGCAGACACCCTGACACCCGGGCGACGGGCGCGCGCTGGCGGCTCGGCGGGCGAGGTCGCGAGTGGGAGAGGCCCGGCCGACAGCTGGACCCGCGGGCACCGCCAGCTCGGCGGCAGAGTGAGGGAAGGAGGGAGGAGGGGCGGAGTCCCTGCCAGGCGGGCGACGCGCGCGCGCTGGCGGCTCGGCGGCAGAGGTCGCGAGTGCGAGAGGCCCGGCCGACAGGTGGACACGCGGGCACCGCCAGCTCGGCGGCAGAGTGAGGGAAGGAGGGAGGAAGGGCAGACACCCTGACACCCGGGCGACGGGCGCGCGCTGGCGGCTCGGCGCCAGAGGTCGCGAGTGCGAGAGGCCCGGCCGACAGCTGGACCCGCGGGCACCGCCAGCTCGGCGGCAGAGTGAGGGAAGGAGGGAGGAGGGGCGGAGTCCCTGCCAGGCGGGCGACGCGCGCGCGCTGGAGGCTCGGCGGCAGAGGTCGCGAGTGCGAGAGGCCCGGCCGACAGGTGGACCCCCGGGCACCGCCAGCTCGGCGGCAGAGTGAGGGAAGGAGGGGGAGGGGCAGACACCCTGACAACCGGGCGACGGGCGCGTGCTGGCGGCTCGGCGGGCGAGGTCGCGAGTGGGAGAGGCCCGGCCGACAGCTGGACCCGCGGGCACCGCCAGCTCGGCGGCAGAGTGAGGGAAGGAGGGAGGAGGGGCGGAGTCCCTGCCAGGCGGGCGACGCGCGCGCGCTGGCGGCTCGGCGGCAGAGGTCGCGAGTGCGAGAGGCCCGGCCGACAGGTGGACACGCGGGCACCGCCAGCTCGGCGGCAGAGTGAGGGAAGGGGGGGAGGGGCAGACAGCCTGACAGCCGGGCGACGGGCGCGCGCTGGCGGCTCGGCGGGCGAGGTCGCGAGTGGGAGAGGCCCTGCCCGCAGGTGGACCCGCGGGCACCCGCAGCTCGTCGAGAGTTAGGGAAGGGGGGAAGTCAGGGAAGGGGGGGAGGGGATAGAACCCCGTCGGGCTCGTCGACCCGCGGCTCCTGGCGGCTCTGCGGCCGAGTTAGGGGAGGAGTGGGGGAGGGGCAGACAGCCTGACAGCCGGGCGACGGGCGCGCGCTGGCGGCTCGGCGGGCGAGGTCGCGAGTGGGAGAGGCCCTGCCCGCAGGTGCACCCGCGGGCACCCGCAGCTCGTCGACAGGGTTAGGGAAGGGGGGGAGGGGATAGAGCCCCGTCGGGCTCGTCGACCCGCGGCTCCTGGCGGCTCTGCGGCCGAGTTAGGGAAGGGGGGGGAGGGGCAGACTCCCTGCCAGGCGGGCGACGCGCGCGCGCTGGCGGCTCGGCGGCAGAGGTCGCGAGTGCGAGAGGCCCGGCCGACAGGTGGACACGCGGGCTCCGCCAGCTCGGCGGCAGAGTGAGGGAAGGGGGGGGAGGGGCAGACACCCTGACAACCGGGCGACGGGCGCGTGCTGGCGGCTCGGCGGGCGAGGTCGCGAGTGGGAGAGGCCCGGCCGACAGCTGGACCCGCGGGCACCGCCAGCTCGGCGGCAGAGTGAGGGAAGGGGGGGAGGGGCAGACAGCCTGACAACCGGGCGACGGGCGCGCGCTGGCGCCTCGGCTGGCGAGGTCGCGAGTGGGAGAGGCCCTGCCCGCAGGTGGACACGCGGGCACCCGCAGCTCGTCGAGAGTTAGGGAAGGGGGGAAGTCAGGGAAGGGGGGGAGGGGATAGAACCCCGTCGGGCTCGTCGACCCGCGGCTCCTGGCGGCTCTGCGGCCGAGTTAGGGGAGGAGTGGGGGAGGGGCAGACAGCCTGACAGCCGGGCGACGGGCGCGCGCTGGCGGCTCGGCGGGCGAGGTCGCGAGTGGGAGAGGCCCTGCCCGCAGGTGGACCCGCGGGCACCCGCAGCTCGTCGACAGGGTTAGGGAAGGGGGGGAGGGGATAGAGCCCCGTCGGGCTCGTCGACCCGCGGCTCCTGGCGGCTCTGCGGCCGAGTTAGGGAAGGGGGGGGAGGGGCAGACTCCCTGCCAGGCGGGCGACGCGCGCGCGCTGGCGGCTGGGCGCCATAGGTCGCGAGTGCGAGAGGCCCGGCCGACAGGTGGACACGCGGGCACCGCCAGCTCGGCGGCAGAGTGAGGGAAGGGGGGGAGGGGCAGACACCCTGACACCCGGGCGACGGGCGCGCGCTGGCGGCTCGGCGGGCGAGGTCGCGAGTGGGAGAGGCCCGGCCGACAGCTGGACCCGCGGGCACCGCCAGCTCGGCGGCAGAGTGAGGGAAGGAGGGAGGAGGGGCGGAGTCCCTGCCAGGCGGGCGACGCGCGCGCGCTGGCGGCTCGGCGGCAGAGGTCGCGAGTGCGAGAGGCCCGGCCGACAGGTGGACACGCGGGCACCGCCAGCTCGGCGGCAGAGTGAGGGAAGGAGGGAGGAAGGGCAGACACCCTGACACCCGGGCGACGGGCGCGCGCTGGCGGCTCGGCGCCAGAGGTCGCGAGTGCGAGAGGCCCGGCCGACAGCTGGACCCGCGGGCACCGCCAGCTCGGCGGCAGAGTGAGGGAAGGAGGGAGGAGGGGCGGAGTCCCTGCCAGGCGGGCGACGCGCGCGCGCTGGAGGCTCGGCGGCAGAGGTCGCGAGTGCGAGAGGCCCGGCCGACAGGTGG
>NC_137285.1:72342500-72410000 GCF_054371585.1 Giraffa tippelskirchi | reverse complement strand
GGCGGACTGGCCTCTCCGGCCCCCCCACACCCCCAAGCGGAGGGTGGGGGAGGCTCCCCTCACGGGGGCTCGCGCCCACCGCCACCTACACACACACCCAGAGCCGCGGCCGGCCCGGGAGAACGCTCTCCCGCCTGCCTACCGGCGTGCCCGCCACGGGCCTCACTCGCGCGACCCCGCCGCGCCAGGTCCCTCCCCTCACTTCTCTCAGGGACTCCGAGGGCACTGCTCCGCCCGGGGACGACACCCACAGGAGGCGAAGCCGACTCGGTCCCAGACAGGGGGGGAAGGGCACGCGGGCGGTCGCACGCGCGGGCCGAGGAGGAAGGCCGGCAGCGGCGGGGAGGGGCCGGCAAGCGCGCACAGCGACGGCCACGGGACAGGGGCCGCGGGCGCCGCCCGGGGACCAGAAAAGACCACCGGGAACACGGCCGGGCCGCCAGGAAAACCAGCGCGGGATCCCGCCGCCACCCACACACGAGGGCGGTCCCGCGACGCCTGGGACGCCGGCCGGCCCCGGCCGGCCCCGGAGCGGAGTCCCACGCCCCGGCCCCGCCGCCAGGGCCGGCGGCGCCGTCCACCCGTCTCCTCCCGTCCACCCTCGACGGATCCGTCTTTCCATCTAGTCTGACCCCGAGGCGCCACATCCCGGGGACACGCTCTCGAGCGAGGCGGCCCAGACCGCGCCCGCGCGCCGCCACCGGCTCGGGGACGAGGGCGGGCGCGACGGACTCCTCCTCGACACGGCCGCGGGGCTGGGGAAGCCGGGGCCGACCGGGCGTCGCCCCCCGGCCCTTCTCCACCTGCACTCACACCGCGGGGCCGGCCGCACGCACGCGGCGCACGCACGGTCCTCCCCCACGTGCCGGACACCCGGCGGGGCCCGGCGGGACCCTCCCCCGACTCGGCGGGGGGAGGCGCGGGCCGCGGTAGGCAACGAGCGGCACACGGCCCCACCGCGGGGCCGGCGCACCCATCCCCCCTCACAGAGGAGAGGCGGGGGGATTCTGCCCACGTGCTCTGGGCAGTCGCCACGGCGGCTACACTGCGCACTCAGGAGGGGCAGCGGCCGGGGGCTCCGGTACCCCAGAGGCTCCCTCTCGGATCGCTAGAGAAGGCTTCCTCACCGAGGGCGCGCCGTCCCTCACCCCATCGTCTCTCCTTCGGGCCCACGGAGGCGCTCCACGAGCCGCCGATCCTCGACTGGGCGGGAGGGGTCTGCGGTACAGGTAAGCGGACGACCACACGGGAGCGTGTGCACGGCCCGTGCCTCCACGACGAGGCAGCACCTGCCCCCAACGGAAGAGGCGAGGGGAACAGGCACGCCTCTCTTCCCGTCTCGACCCCTCCCCCAACGAGAGCCACTCGCGGGACACACACACACACCACCGCGGTGAGGGACACGAGGAGGACGCCGGGTTAAGGGAAACGACACCACCGCTCGGCCTCAGGCACCTGAGGGGCGACCTGGAGCGCTCCAGGGGCACCACCGAGGGTCAAACGAGGCACGCTCACCCACCCACGCGGGGCGCGCGGCGCAGCAGCGGGCACAGCCCTCCCCACCGCGGGGAGGGCCGCTCGCGGGACACGCGCCGAGAAGGCGAAGCGAGAGCGTCCGCTGTGTCCGAAGACCGACGGCCTCACTGACGCCCCGTGGAGGGGGGGCGGGCAGGAGACCGAGAGTCAGGGCCGGAGGCCACACCCACCCTCCCGCCTTCCTCACCCTCCCCGACGGGCAGGGGGAAAGGCAGGCGAGGAGCCCCGTGGACAGACTGAGAAGACCGCACACGTTCACCAGGAACGCCCGTCCCTCGCCTGGCACGGCTTAGGCCCGGCCCGGGAGAGCACGACCACACCACATCGATCCGTTGAGCCGAGGGGGAGGGGGGAAGGCACGGTGAGGACAGTCGCCGGAGGGGCCCGCTTTAAGCCTCACCGGCCGCCTCCCCCCGCCACACCTCACCTCGCCTCAGGCGACAGCCGCCGACGACCCCAGGAGGAGGAGCTGCCTGACACGGGGCACGGGGCCTACAGAGCGGGGGTCGTCCCGGCCACCACCGGGCGCCCGCAGCGGGGGGGTCACACAGGGTAGAAGACCCACGGCGCCTCGCCCCGCCGCCCTCGGGTCGCCCAGAGACCGGAGGTGGCGCCACGGGTCGGGTCTGCCAGACACGCCACGCAGGAGCCGGCGCACAGGCCCAGGCCGGCGGCCCAAAGGCCCAGGCGCCCCGCGTGCGTCCAGAGGCCCAAAGTCCTCGGCGGCAGACGCCGAGAGAGACCGTGTCGGCACTTACCTGGTGGCAGAAAAGGCCCATTTCGGGCGACAAAATGACAGCGCCCGACAGCGGGGCCCACCCACGACTGGCAGGGAGAGACCTTGGCACCTTGGCACCGCCACCTGTCCCCAGCACTACCCCAGAAACACCAGGCCCGGAGCTGTCGGGGGTCATCTGGTCGACTGGGGGGGGGAGGGGGGCGAAGGGGGCGCCCGGTGGGCGAAGTGGGGGCGCAGACGCCAAGGGGGAGGGAGCTGGCCGGGGACGCCCTCCCCCTTCGCCCGCACGGGTAGGTGTACCCGTCCGTCCGAGTCTCCGAGCGGGGGTTTGGCTACGAGTTGCCAAAGAGAAAAACGAAGAGAGACCCGCCGGCGAGGCGCCTCCCACGAGACGAGCGGACCCCAACGAGGGACCACGCCCGGGGCCCCAGACCGTCCTGTCCGGGGCACCCAGGACGGCTCGAGCCGGTCCCTGACCTCCTGGCCGTGATTCAGGGAGTTGGGGAGGGGTGAGAAAGCAAACCCTCCGGGGTGGCGAACCCTCCTGAAAGGGCGGGAAAGCAAAAACCTCCTGAAGGGAGACGCAAACCCTTCTGAAAAGGCGAACAGCAAACCCTTTGGAGGGCGGGAGCCAACCCTCCTGAAGGAAGAAAGCAAACCCTCCTGAGGGGGGCCCGGGAGGAGGCCAGACCGCCGAGTCCCAGGCGCTCCAGGGAGGGACGACCCTCTCCCTCCCTGCCCACCGCGGCGGCCCGGCCCAGGTAGGGTCCGGCCGGTCCGTCTCCGCGGCCGGAGGGGCACGGGGAGACGCTGGTCGACCCGGTCAGGCCACCCCAGAGCCCGGCTCTGGAGCGCCGCCGCCGCCGCGACGGCCACCCTCCTCGGGAACCTAGAGAGCCAATCTCCGGCGACAGCAGGACGTCCCTAGGCCTCGGCGCCACCGCCACTGTCGCCGCCAGCAGAGCTGGTCTCTGAGAGCTGTGCCTCGGGCCCGGCGGCTGAGTCACAACCCTCCTGAAGGTCGCCGAAGCTCCAGAGGGGAGGGACACTATAAAAGCGGCCGCCAGGTGGCTCCTGACAACCGGCTCCAATGTCCCGAGGACGGGTCGCTGTCGCCGGCCGCCGAGGACGCCACAGCGCCGGCCGCCCAAACGCCCGAGCTCGGCCCGGAGCCGCCGCCTCCGAGAGACGCGACGCGACGCGACCCCGGCCGCAGAGGAAGGGAGAGGAGCTGGGAAATAGCTCCCCAGGAGGCTGCCACGAAGGAGACGCGCTCCCCCCCACCCACCCACGCGATTCCAGGCTGGTGGGGGGACATTCCACGGAGACGCCGGCGGGCGGCGGGGCTCGGGGCGGGGACGGCCGAGAGAGGGGCACCAGTGACATCCCGGGCTCCCCCGGGCCCCCTCCCCCGAAGGAGGAGGGAGGGAGGGAGAGAGAGAAGGGAGGGAGGCAGGGAGGGAGGGACCGACCGGCAAAGCGAAACCAGGCAAGCGCTGCTCGGAGAACAAAGCAGGACTTCTCGAAAGCAGACAGAGACACAGACACGCAAGCCCAGGAGCAAGAAAGGAAAAGAAGGAGACACTCGGACCCCCAACAAGAGAAAACGAAAGTCAACCTGTGTCGAGACCGTGATCAAGTCCAACGACAACAAACACAAGCATGCGCCGGTGGGTGGGGAAAGGGCACTTGAGGTCAGGAGAACATGGATTTCAAAATAACTGGCCACAAACACCAGAAAGGAAAGGCGGCCGGGCGGCCGGGCCGGGCGGTCTGGTCTGGGGTGGGGTGGCAGGGCTGCTGGGGGCGGGGGTCGGTGGCGGGGGTGGGGGGTGGGGGGTGGGGGGTGGGGGAAACGGGAGCACCCAGAACGAGGAGGAGACTGTCGGCCGTGCCGAGACACGGAAACATCGCACGGCTGGGGACCCGTTCCTATCGTCTTCCCCGGGGTGTGAAAGAGACTTGGCCTCCCGTCTCCTGAGAGTTCATCTCCCCAGCAACAACGGTCAGGCAAGCTGTCGGGTGTGTGTGTGTTGCGGGGGGTTGGGGGGCGGGGTGGGGAGAAAAAAGAAGACACCTTTCAAGTGAAAGGAGGGAGCGTAAAGGTCACTGAACCCTCTGACAGCGGCCTTCCATTTTCCAGACCAGTGACACGTTCCCCCAAGTCGCCCGGTTCCAGAAAACGCTTTTCGGAAACAGAATCCTCGGGGCCCGCGAACTCCTGAGGAATCCTCGGATGAGCTTCCGGGCCAGGCTATACCGTAGGCAGCGTGCTTCCCCTGAAGCCAAAGCCACGGGCTCCAGAGGGCCGCGTCCAAGAAGCTGATCTCGTACGGAACCCGGTGTCTTCTTCTCTAGGACACTCCTAGAAGCAGCAAGAGCGCCAGTTTGTGAGACTCGAAGGTGAAGCCGGCACGACGTAAACCCAGCGATGTGTGCGGTCAGAGGCCCATCTAGATTCGAGCTCCAGTTCTGGAGGGGAGCAGTGGGGACAGGAGGGTGGCCTGCGAGTCCGCCGTCCCGTCCCCACTCCTCCTGTGAACATCCGCCCCGTGGAAGGTGTCGAGGAACCGCATGACCTGACCTGCGGGGTGAACCGTCGCCAAAGACAAAGAATTCCTCCAGCCAGGCGTTGTCCGCAGCCACGAACCCCTTCCCTCCGTCGCCCGGCCTTTCAGAATGCCACGTGGAGCCCTCTCGAGACGTGTGGGGCTTGGAGGTATGGGCCCCCGAATTCTCCTCGCCCGGCCCTGCAAGAAACCATTCCGTGCCTGCCCCACATGAAGACTTCTCGGGCTTTTCGGTGGACCGGGCCTCCCAGGGTGCCCCTGCACCCGGCACCCTGCGACACCCCGAGAGATCCCACGGAGAAACGTCTCCGGCCACTCGCGCGGCACCTGCCTCGCTGGCGGGCGCCCCTTCCAACCTCCCCAGAGATACGTGAGCACGGACGCTTCTTCCCCATCTGGGTCCCCTCACAGGCTCTGTGAGTTCCTGCGGTTCCGCACGCCCTCGACTTGGCTGTGGTTCGGGGCTCTGTTCTGTTCTGTGTTTGCTCTCCGGCCCACGTGATCTCTCTGGCTAGGGCACCCAGGAAAAGCGAAAAGAAATCGAGTCCGTGTGAGTACTATTCAGGCATCAAGTGGGGATACCTACCAATGACCTCTAACGTGGATCCACCAAGATGGCGGCCGTGTGGGGTTCAGGAGGATCATTTTGCGTTTTCTGGGGGCGCTATTTGCTCTCAATGATTTCACGTGCCTTTGGGGCATGGCTCACGGAGATGGACGTGAAGCAGCAGGGCAGCCACATCTGGCGTCTCGGCCTAGCTAGGGCGGCTCCACGAGTGACCTCTCGGAACCGGGGCTGAGACCGCCATCCCTCCCCGGGCCCCCCTCGGTGGCTGGGTATGGGGGGGAGGGGGGGGAGGTTTCGGAGGGGAGACGGGAGATCTGGGCTTGTGGTTGGGGGCGCGCGGGGCCACACGTGTCATGTCATGATATTCCTGTGACGCTCCAACGAGATACGTATTATTCTCTCTTCTGCAGATTGCTATCTGTATCTGAATGGAAATGTATTAGACTCTTGAAATCTGAGCCTTGACGAGGGGTGCGCCCTGTACGTCTCGGGCTACAGGCAGCACACGGAAACTGAAGATATCAGGAATCACGTATAAAGGTTCAAGTCAAAGAAACGGACCTAGTTCAGTGGCAGACTTAGTCTTCCTCGCTGCAGCCTCAAGGTAAATGCTGGGGGTACCCAGTCTATTCTTGGGAAGATACAGTGTTTATCTTAACTGTTGCCAGCAGCGCAGCTTCTCCTCTACCGGAGTTGAAATTGAGATTTAGTTCTTGCAGCTAGTAGTTCTTTTTCAGAACATCTATCGGGAAGGATCTGAATAGCTTGTCATGTCCCTGAAAATATACTAGACAACATTTGGTTCAGCTCTCGTACCCAGAGACTGGGGAAATTAAGGTGGCACTAGAAATCGCACCTTTGCGTTATATAGTATCTTTCCTGGAAAACAGGGTGCTCTTAAACTCTAATTGTATCAAACAGTAGCAGGGGTAAGAAGTGCACGATCCACAAGTTTCAGTAAAGCCGGCTCTCCCGCGCCTTAACATTGTATACATTGTTAACAAAAGTTTAGAATTGGACACTCGATGGCAACAAAGAGGCATCCTGTTTGGCGTTTCTTTGGACTGCAGCCGGGAGAGGAGCAGAGCCGACTTGTTCAGTCCCCGGTCCCGCTACTCCTAGGCCTTTCCTCACACTTGACCTTGGATGCTCTGGGGCAGGTTGTGTCTGCCACAAGCACTCGATTTGTCCGGAAGCACTGAATCCTCTGTTCGTTGACTTTGTTCCCAGGACTGTCTCAGGAGGTGACGATGTTTTCCCATGGGGGAATCTGTGTCAGAGGCTTGCCAACCATACTTTTCACGTGGTTCATGAAAAGCTCACCCGTCACCGGTCACCTGTCGACTCACCATCCGTACGAGAGTCAGCACCAACACGCCCGGCAGAGCTGAGCGTCAAGAAGGGGTTGCGTGGAAAGAGATTTGTGTGCTTGGTCCTGGTCCTGGTTATAGACAGAAAGTATCAAGGGGGAATAACTCCCAGAATAAGTAGGCTTGCCTGGAATGCGAAATAGTGAGAAGAGGCCTCGCGCTTGGAGGATGGGTCAGAGCTCTAGCCACGGGAGAGTGAAAAGGAAAGGCCCGGGAAAGGGCCGTGGGGCAGGGGACGGTCTGAGCCCAGCACCAGCGGTGAAGGACGAGGAGGCACCTTGAAAGAACGTGCTGTTCGGAGGTTTGTGGTAAGAGCACACCGGTGCTGCTAAAGATGAGGCTTGTGGAACCCAGATGGTGAAGAGGAGCCAGAAACAGGCCAGGAAGGATGAGAATCCTGTGTACTGAGGACCTGCACTTCACCAAGCCCACAGCAAAGGGTGCTGTCTAGATTCAAACCCAGTCACTTGCGCAAACGCCCCTCAGCCACCTCCTCATCTACAAGGCCGACAGATACTCGGTGCGTGAGGTGCGTGTACAGTCTAGGTGGACGGCACTCACATTATCGGGCAACCACACAGCTACTACGTGCTTTGAAAGAACCAACAGTGAGCTGATAGCTTTTTCTGGATCTGCCTATAAGCAAAGATACCGCTCGCTGCATACTGTGGATCTCGACTCCTGTCTCACGTCTCCATGAAGCCGTCAGAAAAGTCCTGTTCGTGCTCCCTCTCAGGCCAGGAATGACACTTAAAGTGTAACGTGCTCACGAAGTCCTCAGAGATTCATGGATTTGAATCGAGAAATTCCACCTGGTCCTTTCGCTCCCGATCCACTCCTGCTCTCACCGCTACTACCACACGGGTCAGACACGAGCGAGTTCCCCTGAATTAGCTTGCACACGTGGGGACGGAGTTAGCTTTCGGCACACGGATATTTAGAAATTCCATGGCAGTAGGCCAGGTATTCACATTATGTATCGGATATTCGCCTAATTTGATAATAAGAGAGCTCAGGCCTCAGGCGTAACTTCAGGCAGATTTCCCCTCCAACAGAAACAGCTCAGATGGGCTGGCAGCCCGAGAAAACGAGCAACTGCCACTGACAGACTGAGACACCCATGGGCTCCCTCCGCGGGGAGACCTTCTGCCAAGGCTTCTCCCTCAAGGGCCGTGACCCAGCCTGCGGGCATCAGCTGAGGAGAAGGGGAGGTGGGTGCCCCGGAAACCAGCCGCGCTCGAGTCAGTCTCCCAGGAGCTCTCATTCCAGCTCTGGACGCTCACTCCCGGGCCTGGGTTCCCACTCCCGCTTTCAGATGGATCCCAGGCCCTTCTTCAGAGAAGTTCCTCCAGATGAGTCCCCAGCCACCAGTGGGCCTCATTCGACCTTGCGGGACCTCCCTCCCCTTCTGAAGCTAGGTTCCGTCTCTCTCTTCACAAAACTTTACGTCCAAAATAGATTGTTAACAGTGACTTGCCGTTTCCTTTTGTTCTCACCATTATTCTGACTACTTGCATTTAATTCCGCTCACCTTCGGATTGCTTATGACACTCCAGGCCACCGGAAAAAAGAGAGTTTCCGTTCTGAGCTCAAAGATCCTCAGGCGGCATTTGGGCCTCACTTTACCTCTGCTGGAGACAGGAAGGTGGCAGGTGACCGGGACCTGCCAAGAGCAGAGCAGAAGCTGTGCCCCTGAGCAGTGGTGCCTGGCTCTCTCTCATTGGTCGCAGAGGGTCTGCAAGATTCGAGGGGGTTCTTGACGGCCCCACCATGCTGGCGAGCCGTGTCGTCTCATCTCATCGGGAATCTGACCCCTCATCAGCAAGCGTAGCCATGTGCCCGCACCCTGAGTCTCTAAACCCTTCCCAGACCATCGCTCGGCCCGCCTTCTCCTCTCGGGCAGAATGAACCTGGGCTTCTCTCCTGGGACAGGTCCTTCTGTGTCATGGGATGTCCTCTTTACTCCTATTGCCGGCAATAGGAGTATTGATGGGCTGCTCATAGGTCAGAGACTCCTCATTCGTATTACCCAGAGGCTTCTCTTCAGTCAGTAAATTTTGTTCCTTTGACGTTAAAGGGATTGCCTTTGAAGACTATCATTTCTGACCTAGTCGCAAACCGTCTCTTTTGAGGAACTTCCTTAGGGTTCCAGGGATTAAGAAAGACAGTTTGCTTCCATTGCAAAGGGCACAGATTCATTCCTCGATTGCAGGATCTAGATCTCCTGTGCCTCACACTCTAGCCAAAAAGGTATATTTTAAATATAAAAGGGCCAAGCATAAACCTACTACTTTCCCTTTCCATTATTATGATAATCATCTAATTCTCTTCAAGGCAACACAAATGTTTCTTACTAACTAGAAGGATCATGTCGCGGAAATTATAAAGAGAAAAACAGGGAATTACTTCATGATATCTCACTATATCCGTCTCTGATCCAGCGTACGAAACATCAAGGAAGTCCACGTGAAATATCATCTTTAAATAGAGCTCTCCGCTTTGAGAGAATAGAACTAAACTCATTAAAACTAAGTTTTCCAGCATGTGGCTGCTTTGAAATCTTGCATCCAACCAACAATTCTGGAACCTATGATAATTCGGAATTGAGTAACCGATGACACAAACACTCTATTAGTCAGGGGGACGTTTTGGATCGCCTGAGTTCTACGTTCTCAATGTTATCAAGCCAGACACAGTCCTCACGGTTTTTCATAGATCTTGTAATATCTTTTTTAAAATTTCAACTTTTTTGAGGTATAATTGACATACAACATTGCAAGAAATTGAAATATAACTGTGGTGATTTCATGTGTTTACGATGTGAAAGGATTCCTCATCCAGTTAATTCATATCACCTCACATATTTCACCTTCTTTTTTTTTTTCTTCCCTCCATCTTTCCTACTTAGATTTTTATCTTCATATAAGATTTCATTTATACAAAACATGTCAAAAAGATTGCCGTGTTTTACGTGAGATCCTCAGACTCTATTCATCTTATAGCTGAATATTTGTTCCCTTTTACCAACCTCTCCCCATAGCCCTAGTAACCACTTTTCTACTCTCTGTATGAGTTTTACTTTTTCCGGGATGCAATATCAGAGCCAGTCCTGAAATGTCCTCCAATTACAATTCTTCTCTCAGAGTCATCAGTCCATTTTGTGTTCTCTTTCATGTTTTACAACATTACTCCTAACCAGCAATGGAGCGGGTGTGGCAGGCAATGAGCCAAGAAGATTTACAGGGTGGCATCCACTTACTGTGGGAATTAACCACGGCATTGATCAGTCTATCAACCTAGAAAGAGATCACTGGACATTGCACAAAAATTTGCTTATTTCTTTGTAGAAGTTTGGCATTAAACTAAACCCTTAGTTTGGGATGGGATGGGATGGGGTGGGATGGGATGGGATGGGATGGGATGGGGTGGGGGGTGGGGGGTGGAGGAAACGGGAGCACCCAGAACGAGGAGGAGGCTGTCGGCCGTGCCGAGACACGGAAACATCGCACGGCTGGGGACCCGTTCCCATCGTCTTCCCCGGGGTGTGAAAGAGACTTGGCCTCCCGTCTCCTGAGAGTTCATCTCCCCAGCAACAACGGTCAGGCAAGCTGTCGGGTGTGTGTGTGTTGCGGGGGGTTGGGGGGCGGGGTGGGGAGAAAAAAGAAGACACCTTTCAAGTGAAAGGAGGGAGCGTAAAGGTCACTGAACCCTCTGACAGCGGCCTTCCATTTTCCAGACCAGTGACACGTTCCCCCAAGTCGCCCGGTTCCAGAAAACGCTTTTCGGAAACAGAATCCTCGGGGCCCGCGAACTCCTGAGGAATCCTCGGATGAGCTTCCGGGCCAGGCTATACCGTAGGCAGCGTGCTTCCCCTGAAGCCAAAGCCACGGGCTCCAGAGGGCCGCGTCCAAGAAGCTGATCTCGTACGGAACCCGGTGTCTTCTTCTCTAGGACACTCCTAGAAGCAGCAAGAGCGCCAGTTTGTGAGACTCGAAGGTGAAGCCGGCACGACGTAAACCCAGCGATGTGTGCGGTCAGAGGCCCATCTAGATTCGAGCTCCAGTTCTGGAGGGGAGCAGTGGGGACAGGAGGGTGGCCTGCGAGTCCGCCGTCCCGTCCCCACTCCTCCTGTGAACATCCGCCCCGTGGAAGGTGTCGAGGAACCGCATGACCTGACCTGCGGGGTGAACCGTCGCCAAAGACAAAGAATTCCTCCAGCCAGGCGTTGTCCGCAGCCACGAACCCCTTCCCTCCGTCGCCCGGCCTTTCAGAATGCCACGTGGAGCCCTCTCGAGACGTGTGGGGCTTGGAGGTATGGGCCCCCGAATTCTCCTCGCCCGGCCCTGCAAGAAACCATTCCGTGCCTGCCCCACATGAAGACTTCTCGGGCTTTTCGGTGGACCGGGCCTCCCAGGGTGCCCCTGCACCCGGCACCCTGCGACACCCCGAGAGATCCCACGGAGAAACGTCTCCGGCCACTCGCGCGGCACCTGCCTCGCTGGCGGGCGCCCCTTCCAACCTCCCCAGAGATACGTGAGCACGGACGCTTCTTCCCCATCTGGGTCCCCTCACAGGCTCTGTGAGTTCCTGCGGTTCCGCACGCCCTCGACTTGGCTGTGGTTCGGGGCTCTGTTCTGTTCTGTGTTTGCTCTCCGGCCCACGTGATCTCTCTGGCTAGGGCACCCAGGAAAAGCGAAAAGAAATCGAGTCCGTGTGAGTACTATTCAGGCATCAAGTGGGGATACCTACCAATGACCTCTAACGTGGATCCACCAAGATGGCGGCCGTGTGGGGTTCAGGAGGATCATTTTGCGTTTTCTGGGGGCGCTATTTGCTCTCAATGATTTCACGTGCCTTTGGGGCATGGCTCACGGAGATGGACGTGAAGCAGCAGGGCAGCCACATCTGGCGTCTCGGCCTAGCTAGGGCGGCTCCACGAGTGACCTCTCGGAACCGGGGCTGAGACCGCCATCCCTCCCCGGGCCCCCCTCGGTGGCTGGGTATGGGGGGGAGGGGGGGGAGGTTTCGGAGGGGAGACGGGAGATCTGGGCTTGTGGTTGGGGGCGCGCGGGGCCACACGTGTCATGTCATGATATTCCTGTGACGCTCCAACGAGATACGTATTATTCTCTCTTCTGCAGATTGCTATCTGTATCTGAATGGAAATGTATTAGACTCTTGAAATCTGAGCCTTGACGAGGGGTGCGCCCTGTACGTCTCGGGCTACAGGCAGCACACGGAAACTGAAGATATCAGGAATCACGTATAAAGGTTCAAGTCAAAGAAACGGACCTAGTTCAGTGGCAGACTTAGTCTTCCTCGCTGCAGCCTCAAGGTAAATGCTGGGGGTACCCAGTCTATTCTTGGGAAGATACAGTGTTTATCTTAACTGTTGCCAGCAGCGCAGCTTCTCCTCTACCGGAGTTGAAATTGAGATTTAGTTCTTGCAGCTAGTAGTTCTTTTTCAGAACATCTATCGGGAAGGATCTGAATAGCTTGTCATGTCCCTGAAAATATACTAGACAACATTTGGTTCAGCTCTCGTACCCAGAGACTGGGGAAATTAAGGTGGCACTAGAAATCGCACCTTTGCGTTATATAGTATCTTTCCTGGAAAACAGGGTGCTCTTAAACTCTAATTGTATCAAACAGTAGCAGGGGTAAGAAGTGCACGATCCACAAGTTTCAGTAAAGCCGGCTCTCCCGCGCCTTAACATTGTATACATTGTTAACAAAAGTTTAGAATTGGACACTCGATGGCAACAAAGAGGCATCCTGTTTGGCGTTTCTTTGGACTGCAGCCGGGAGAGGAGCAGAGCCGACTTGTTCAGTCCCCGGTCCCGCTACTCCTAGGCCTTTCCTCACACTTGACCTTGGATGCTCTGGGGCAGGTTGTGTCTGCCACAAGCACTCGATTTGTCCGGAAGCACTGAATCCTCTGTTCGTTGACTTTGTTCCCAGGACTGTCTCAGGAGGTGACGATGTTTTCCCATGGGGGAATCTGTGTCAGAGGCTTGCCAACCATACTTTTCACGTGGTTCATGAAAAGCTCACCCGTCACCGGTCACCTGTCGACTCACCATCCGTACGAGAGTCAGCACCAACACGCCCGGCAGAGCTGAGCGTCAAGAAGGGGTTGCGTGGAAAGAGATTTGTGTGCTTGGTCCTGGTCCTGGTTATAGACAGAAAGTATCAAGGGGGAATAACTCCCAGAATAAGTAGGCTTGCCTGGAATGCGAAATAGTGAGAAGAGGCCTCGCGCTTGGAGGATGGGTCAGAGCTCTAGCCACGGGAGAGTGAAAAGGAAAGGCCCGGGAAAGGGCCGTGGGGCAGGGGACGGTCTGAGCCCAGCACCAGCGGTGAAGGACGAGGAGGCACCTTGAAAGAACGTGCTGTTCGGAGGTTTGTGGTAAGAGCACACCGGTGCTGCTAAAGATGAGGCTTGTGGAACCCAGATGGTGAAGAGGAGCCAGAAACAGGCCAGGAAGGATGAGAATCCTGTGTACTGAGGACCTGCACTTCACCAAGCCCACAGCAAAGGGTGCTGTCTAGATTCAAACCCAGTCACTTGCGCAAACGCCCCTCAGCCACCTCCTCATCTACAAGGCCGACAGATACTCGGTGCGTGAGGTGCGTGTACAGTCTAGGTGGACGGCACTCACATTATCGGGCAACCACACAGCTACTACGTGCTTTGAAAGAACCAACAGTGAGCTGATAGCTTTTTCTGGATCTGCCTATAAGCAAAGATACCGCTCGCTGCATACTGTGGATCTCGACTCCTGTCTCACGTCTCCATGAAGCCGTCAGAAAAGTCCTGTTCGTGCTCCCTCTCAGGCCAGGAATGACACTTAAAGTGTAACGTGCTCACGAAGTCCTCAGAGATTCATGGATTTGAATCGAGAAATTCCACCTGGTCCTTTCGCTCCCGATCCACTCCTGCTCTCACCGCTACTACCACACGGGTCAGACACGAGCGAGTTCCCCTGAATTAGCTTGCACACGTGGGGACGGAGTTAGCTTTCGGCACACGGATATTTAGAAATTCCATGGCAGTAGGCCAGGTATTCACATTATGTATCGGATATTCGCCTAATTTGATAATAAGAGAGCTCAGGCCTCAGGCGTAACTTCAGGCAGATTTCCCCTCCAACAGAAACAGCTCAGATGGGCTGGCAGCCCGAGAAAACGAGCAACTGCCACTGACAGACTGAGACACCCATGGGCTCCCTCCGCGGGGAGACCTTCTGCCAAGGCTTCTCCCTCAAGGGCCGTGACCCAGCCTGCGGGCATCAGCTGAGGAGAAGGGGAGGTGGGTGCCCCGGAAACCAGCCGCGCTCGAGTCAGTCTCCCAGGAGCTCTCATTCCAGCTCTGGACGCTCACTCCCGGGCCTGGGTTCCCACTCCCGCTTTCAGATGGATCCCAGGCCCTTCTTCAGAGAAGTTCCTCCAGATGAGTCCCCAGCCACCAGTGGGCCTCATTCGACCTTGCGGGACCTCCCTCCCCTTCTGAAGCTAGGTTCCGTCTCTCTCTTCACAAAACTTTACGTCCAAAATAGATTGTTAACAGTGACTTGCCGTTTCCTTTTGTTCTCACCATTATTCTGACTACTTGCATTTAATTCCGCTCACCTTCGGATTGCTTATGACACTCCAGGCCACCGGAAAAAAGAGAGTTTCCGTTCTGAGCTCAAAGATCCTCAGGCGGCATTTGGGCCTCACTTTACCTCTGCTGGAGACAGGAAGGTGGCAGGTGACCGGGACCTGCCAAGAGCAGAGCAGAAGCTGTGCCCCTGAGCAGTGGTGCCTGGCTCTCTCTCATTGGTCGCAGAGGGTCTGCAAGATTCGAGGGGGTTCTTGACGGCCCCACCATGCTGGCGAGCCGTGTCGTCTCATCTCATCGGGAATCTGACCCCTCATCAGCAAGCGTAGCCATGTGCCCGCACCCTGAGTCTCTAAACCCTTCCCAGACCATCGCTCGGCCCGCCTTCTCCTCTCGGGCAGAATGAACCTGGGCTTCTCTCCTGGGACAGGTCCTTCTGTGTCATGGGATGTCCTCTTTACTCCTATTGCCGGCAATAGGAGTATTGATGGGCTGCTCATAGGTCAGAGACTCCTCATTCGTATTACCCAGAGGCTTCTCTTCAGTCAGTAAATTTTGTTCCTTTGACGTTAAAGGGATTGCCTTTGAAGACTATCATTTCTGACCTAGTCGCAAACCGTCTCTTTTGAGGAACTTCCTTAGGGTTCCAGGGATTAAGAAAGACAGTTTGCTTCCATTGCAAAGGGCACAGATTCATTCCTCGATTGCAGGATCTAGATCTCCTGTGCCTCACACTCTAGCCAAAAAGGTATATTTTAAATATAAAAGGGCCAAGCATAAACCTACTACTTTCCCTTTCCATTATTATGATAATCATCTAATTCTCTTCAAGGCAACACAAATGTTTCTTACTAACTAGAAGGATCATGTCGCGGAAATTATAAAGAGAAAAACAGGGAATTACTTCATGATATCTCACTATATCCGTCTCTGATCCAGCGTACGAAACATCAAGGAAGTCCACGTGAAATATCATCTTTAAATAGAGCTCTCCGCTTTGAGAGAATAGAACTAAACTCATTAAAACTAAGTTTTCCAGCATGTGGCTGCTTTGAAATCTTGCATCCAACCAACAATTCTGGAACCTATGATAATTCGGAATTGAGTAACCGATGACACAAACACTCTATTAGTCAGGGGGACGTTTTGGATCGCCTGAGTTCTACGTTCTCAATGTTATCAAGCCAGACACAGTCCTCACGGTTTTTCATAGATCTTGTAATATCTTTTTTAAAATTTCAACTTTTTTGAGGTATAATTGACATACAACATTGCAAGAAATTGAAATATAACTGTGGTGATTTCATGTGTTTACGATGTGAAAGGATTCCTCATCCAGTTAATTCATATCACCTCACATATTTCACCTTCTTTTTTTTTTTCTTCCCTCCATCTTTCCTACTTAGATTTTTATCTTCATATAAGATTTCATTTATACAAAACATGTCAAAAAGATTGCCGTGTTTTACGTGAGATCCTCAGACTCTATTCATCTTATAGCTGAATATTTGTTCCCTTTTACCAACCTCTCCCCATAGCCCTAGTAACCACTTTTCTACTCTCTGTATGAGTTTTACTTTTTCCGGGATGCAATATCAGAGCCAGTCCTGAAATGTCCTCCAATTACAATTCTTCTCTCAGAGTCATCAGTCCATTTTGTGTTCTCTTTCATGTTTTACAACATTACTCCTAACCAGCAATGGAGCGGGTGTGGCAGGCAATGAGCCAAGAAGATTTACAGGGTGGCATCCACTTACTGTGGGAATTAACCACGGCATTGATCAGTCTATCAACCTAGAAAGAGATCACTGGACATTGCACAAAAATTTGCTTATTTCTTTGTAGAAGTTTGGCATTAAACTAAACCCTTAGTTTGGGATGGGATGGGATGGGGTGGGATGGGATGGGATGGGATGGGATGGGGTGGGGGGTGGGGGGTGGAGGAAACGGGAGCACCCAGAACGAGGAGGAGGCTGTCGGCCGTGCCGAGACATGGAAACATCGCACGGCTGGGGACCCGTTCCCATCGTCTTCCCCGGGGTGTGAAAGAGACTTGGCCTCCCGTCTCCTGAGAGTTCATCTCCCCAGCAACAACGGTCAGGCAAGCTGTCGGGTGTGTGTGTGTTGCGGGGGGTTGGGGGGCGGGGTGGGGAGAAAAAAGAAGACACCTTTCAAGTGAAAGGAGGGAGCGTAAAGGTCACTGAACCCTCTGACAGCGGCCTTCCATTTTCCAGACCAGTGACACGTTCCCCCAAGTCGCCCGGTTCCAGAAAACGCTTTTCGGAAACAGAATCCTCGGGGCCCGCGAACTCCTGAGGAATCCTCGGATGAGCTTCCGGGCCAGGCTATACCGTAGGCAGCGTGCTTCCCCTGAAGCCAAAGCCACGGGCTCCAGAGGGCCGCGTCCAAGAAGCTGATCTCGTACGGAACCCGGTGTCTTCTTCTCTAGGACACTCCTAGAAGCAGCAAGAGTGCCAGTTTGTGAGACTCGAAGGTGAAGCCGGCACGACGTAAACCCAGCGATGTGTGCGGTCAGAGGCCCATCTAGATTCGAGCTCCAGTTCTGGAGGGGAGCAGTGGGGACAGGAGGGTGGCCTGCGAGTCCGCCGTCCCGTCCCCACTCCTCCTGTGAACATCCGCCCCGTGGAAGGTGTCGAGGAACCGCATGACCTGACCTGCGGGGTGAACCGTCGCCAAAGACAAAGAATTCCTCCAGCCAGGCGTTGTCCGCAGCCACGAACCCCTTCCCTCCGTCGCCCGGCCTTTCAGAATGCCACGTGGAGCCCTCTCGAGACGTGTGGGGCTTGGAGGTATGGGCCCCCGAATTCTCCTCGCCCGGCCCTGCAAGAAACCATTCCGTGCCTGCCCCACATGAAGACTTCTCGGGCTTTTCGGTGGACCGGGCCTCCCAGGGTGCCCCTGCACCCGGCACCCTGCGACACCCCGAGAGATCCCACGGAGAAACGTCTCCGGCCACTCGCGCGGCACCTGCCTCGCTGGCGGGCGCCCCTTCCAACCTCCCCAGAGATACGTGAGCACGGACGCTTCTTCCCCATCTGGGTCCCCTCACAGGCTCTGTGAGTTCCTGCGGTTCCGCACGCCCTCGACTTGGCTGTGGTTCGGGGCTCTGTTCTGTTCTGTGTTTGCTCTCCGGCCCACGTGATCTCTCTGGCTAGGGCACCCAGGAAAAGCGAAAAGAAATCGAGTCCGTGTGAGTACTATTCAGGCATCAAGTGGGGATACCTACCAACGACCTCTAACGTGGATCCACCAAGATGGCGGCCGTGTGGGGTTCAGGAGGATCATTTTGCGTTTTCTGGGGGCGCTATTTGCTCTCAATGATTTCACGTGCCTTTGGGGCATGGCTCACGGAGATGGACGTGAAGCAGCAGGGCAGCCACATCTGGCGTCTCGGCCTAGCTAGGGCGGCTCCACGAGTGACCTCTCGGAACCGGGGCTGAGACCGCCATCCCTCCCCGGGCCCCCCTCGGTGGCTGGGTATGGGGGGGAGGGGGGGGAGGTTTCGGAGGGGAGACGGGAGATCTGGGCTTGTGGTTGGGGGCGCGCGGGGCCACACGTGTCATGTCATGATATTCCTGTGACGCTCCAACGAGATACGTATTATTCTCTCTTCTGCAGATTGCTATCTGTATCTGAATGGAAATGTATTAGACTCTTGAAATCTGAGCCTTGACGAGGGGTGCGCCCTGTACGTCTCGGGCTACAGGCAGCACACGGAAACTGAAGATATCAGGAATCACGTATAAAGGTTCAAGTCAAAGAAACGGACCTAGTTCAGTGGCAGACTTAGTCTTCCTCGCTGCAGCCTCAAGGTAAATGCTGGGGGTACCCAGTCTATTCTTGGGAAGATACAGTGTTTATCTTAACTGTTGCCAGCAGCGCAGCTTCTCCTCTACCGGAGTTGAAATTGAGATTTAGTTCTTGCAGCTAGTAGTTCTTTTTCAGAACATCTATCGGGAAGGATCTGAATAGCTTGTCATGTCCCTGAAAATATACTAGACAACATTTGGTTCAGCTCTCGTACCCAGAGACTGGGGAAATTAAGGTGGCACTAGAAATCGCACCTTTGCGTTATATAGTATCTTTCCTGGAAAACAGGGTGCTCTTAAACTCTAATTGTATCAAACAGTAGCAGGGGTAAGAAGTGCACGATCCACAAGTTTCAGTAAAGCCGGCTCTCCCGCGCCTTAACATTGTATACATTGTTAACAAAAGTTTAGAATTGGACACTCGATGGCAACAAAGAGGCATCCTGTTTGGCGTTTCTTTGGACTGCAGCCGGGAGAGGAGCAGAGCCGACTTGTTCAGTCCCCGGTCCCGCTACTCCTAGGCCTTTCCTCACACTTGACCTTGGATGCTCTGGGGCAGGTTGTGTCTGCCACAAGCACTCGATTTGTCCGGAAGCACTGAATCCTCTGTTCGTTGACTTTGTTCCCAGGACTGTCTCAGGAGGTGACGATGTTTTCCCATGGGGGAATCTGTGTCAGAGGCTTGCCAACCATACTTTTCACGTGGTTCATGAAAAGCTCACCCGTCACCGGTCACCTGTCGACTCACCATCCGTACGAGAGTCAGCACCAACACGCCCGGCAGAGCTGAGCGTCAAGAAGGGGTTGCGTGGAAAGAGATTTGTGTGCTTGGTCCTGGTCCTGGTTATAGACAGAAAGTATCAAGGGGGAATAACTCCCAGAATAAGTAGGCTTGCCTGGAATGCGAAATAGTGAGAAGAGGCCTCGCGCTTGGAGGATGGGTCAGAGCTCTAGCCACGGGAGAGTGAAAAGGAAAGGCCCGGGAAAGGGCCGTGGGGCAGGGGACGGTCTGAGCCCAGCACCAGCGGTGAAGGACGAGGAGGCACCTTGAAAGAACGTGCTGTTCGGAGGTTTGTGGTAAGAGCACACCGGTGCTGCTAAAGATGAGGCTTGTGGAACCCAGATGGTGAAGAGGAGCCAGAAACAGGCCAGGAAGGATGAGAATCCTGTGTACTGAGGACCTGCACTTCACCAAGCCCACAGCAAAGGGTGCTGTCTAGATTCAAACCCAGTCACTTGCGCAAACGCCCCTCAGCCACCTCCTCATCTACAAGGCCGACAGATACTCGGTGCGTGAGGTGCGTGTACAGTCTAGGTGGACGGCACTCACATTATCGGGCAACCACACAGCTACTACGTGCTTTGAAAGAACCAACAGTGAGCTGATAGCTTTTTCTGGATCTGCCTATAAGCAAAGATACCGCTCGCTGCATACTGTGGATCTCGACTCCTGTCTCACGTCTCCATGAAGCCGTCAGAAAAGTCCTGTTCGTGCTCCCTCTCAGGCCAGGAATGACACTTAAAGTGTAACGTGCTCACGAAGTCCTCAGAGATTCATGGATTTGAATCGAGAAATTCCACCTGGTCCTTTCGCTCCCGATCCACTCCTGCTCTCACCGCTACTACCACACGGGTCAGACACGAGCGAGTTCCCCTGAATTAGCTTGCACACGTGGGGACGGAGTTAGCTTTCGGCACACGGATATTTAGAAATTCCATGGCAGTAGGCCAGGTATTCACATTATGTATCGGATATTCGCCTAATTTGATAATAAGAGAGCTCAGGCCTCAGGCGTAACTTCAGGCAGATTTCCCCTCCAACAGAAACAGCTCAGATGGGCTGGCAGCCCGAGAAAACGAGCAACTGCCACTGACAGACTGAGACACCCATGGGCTCCCTCCGCGGGGAGACCTTCTGCCAAGGCTTCTCCCTCAAGGGCCGTGACCCAGCCTGCGGGCATCAGCTGAGGAGAAGGGGAGGTGGGTGCCCCGGAAACCAGCCGCGCTCGAGTCAGTCTCCCAGGAGCTCTCATTCCAGCTCTGGACGCTCACTCCCGGGCCTGGGTTCCCACTCCCGCTTTCAGATGGATCCCAGGCCCTTCTTCAGAGAAGTTCCTCCAGATGAGTCCCCAGCCACCAGTGGGCCTCATTCGACCTTGCGGGACCTCCCTCCCCTTCTGAAGCTAGGTTCCGTCTCTCTCTTCACAAAACTTTACGTCCAAAATAGATTGTTAACAGTGACTTGCCGTTTCCTTTTGTTCTCACCATTATTCTGACTACTTGCATTTAATTCCGCTCACCTTCGGATTGCTTATGACACTCCAGGCCACCGGAAAAAAGAGAGTTTCCGTTCTGAGCTCAAAGATCCTCAGGCGGCATTTGGGCCTCACTTTACCTCTGCTGGAGACAGGAAGGTGGCAGGTGACCGGGACCTGCCAAGAGCAGAGCAGAAGCTGTGCCCCTGAGCAGTGGTGCCTGGCTCTCTCTCATTGGTCGCAGAGGGTCTGCAAGATTCGAGGGGGTTCTTGACGGCCCCACCATGCTGGCGAGCCGTGTCGTCTCATCTCATCGGGAATCTGACCCCTCATCAGCAAGCGTAGCCATGTGCCCGCACCCTGAGTCTCTAAACCCTTCCCAGACCATCGCTCGGCCCGCCTTCTCCTCTCGGGCAGAATGAACCTGGGCTTCTCTCCTGGGACAGGTCCTTCTGTGTCATGGGATGTCCTCTTTACTCCTATTGCCGGCAATAGGAGTATTGATGGGCTGCTCATAGGTCAGAGACTCCTCATTCGTATTACCCAGAGGCTTCTCTTCAGTCAGTAAATTTTGTTCCTTTGACGTTAAAGGGATTGCCTTTGAAGACTATCATTTCTGACCTAGTCGCAAACCGTCTCTTTTGAGGAACTTCCTTAGGGTTCCAGGGATTAAGAAAGACAGTTTGCTTCCATTGCAAAGGGCACAGATTCATTCCTCGATTGCAGGATCTAGATCTCCTGTGCCTCACACTCTAGCCAAAAAGGTATATTTTAAATATAAAAGGGCCAAGCATAAACCTACTACTTTCCCTTTCCATTATTATGATAATCATCTAATTCTCTTCAAGGCAACACAAATGTTTCTTACTAACTAGAAGGATCATGTCGCGGAAATTATAAAGAGAAAAACAGGGAATTACTTCATGATATCTCACTATATCCGTCTCTGATCCAGCGTACGAAACATCAAGGAAGTCCACGTGAAATATCATCTTTAAATAGAGCTCTCCGCTTTGAGAGAATAGAACTAAACTCATTAAAACTAAGTTTTCCAGCATGTGGCTGCTTTGAAATCTTGCATCCAACCAACAATTCTGGAACCTATGATAATTCGGAATTGAGTAACCGATGACACAAACACTCTATTAGTCAGGGGGACGTTTTGGATCGCCTGAGTTCTACGTTCTCAATGTTATCAAGCCAGACACAGTCCTCACGGTTTTTCATAGATCTTGTAATATCTTTTTTAAAATTTCAACTTTTTTGAGGTATAATTGACATACAACATTGCAAGAAATTGAAATATAACTGTGGTGATTTCATGTGTTTACGATGTGAAAGGATTCCTCATCCAGTTAATTCATATCACCTCACATATTTCACCTTCTTTTTTTTTTTCTTCCCTCCATCTTTCCTACTTAGATTTTTATCTTCATATAAGATTTCATTTATACAAAACATGTCAAAAAGATTGCCGTGTTTTACGCGAGATCCTCAGACTCTATTCATCTTATAGCTGAATATTTGTTCCCTTTTACCAACCTCTCCCCATAGCCCTAGTAACCACTTTTCTACTCTCTGTATGAGTTTTACTTTTTCCGGGATGCAATATCAGAGCCAGTCCTGAAATGTCCTCCAATTACAATTCTTCTCTCAGAGTCATCAGTCCATTTTGTGTTCTCTTTCATGTTTTACAACATTACTCCTAACCAGCAATGGAGCGGGTGTGGCAGGCAATGAGCCAAGAAGATTTACAGGGTGGCATCCACTTACTGTGGGAATTAACCACGGCATTGATCAGTCTATCAACCTAGAAAGAGATCACTGGACATTGCACAAAAATTTGCTTATTTCTTTGTAGAAGTTTGGCATTAAACTAAACCCTTAGTTTGGGATGGGATGGGATGGGGTGGGATGGGATGGGATGGGATGGGATGGGGTGGGGGGTGGGGGGTGGAGGAAACGGGAGCACCCAGAACGAGGAGGAGGCTGTCGGCCGTGCCGAGACACGGAAACATCGCACGGCTGGGGACCCGTTCCCATCGTCTTCCCCGGGGTGTGAAAGAGACTTGGCCTCCCGTCTCCTGAGAGTTCATCTCCCCAGCAACAACGGTCAGGCAAGCTGTCGGGTGTGTGTGTGTTGCGGGGGGTTGGGGGGCGGGGTGGGGAGAAAAAAGAAGACACCTTTCAAGTGAAAGGAGGGAGCGTAAAGGTCACTGAACCCTCTGACAGCGGCCTTCCATTTTCCAGACCAGTGACACGTTCCCCCAAGTCGCCCGGTTCCAGAAAACGCTTTTCGGAAACAGAATCCTCGGGGCCCGCGAACTCCTGAGGAATCCTCGGATGAGCTTCCGGGCCAGGCTATACCGTAGGCAGCGTGCTTCCCCTGAAGCCAAAGCCACGGGCTCCAGAGGGCCGCGTCCAAGAAGCTGATCTCGTACGGAACCCGGTGTCTTCTTCTCTAGGACACTCCTAGAAGCAGCAAGAGTGCCAGTTTGTGAGACTCGAAGGTGAAGCCGGCACGACGTAAACCCAGCGATGTGTGCGGTCAGAGGCCCATCTAGATTCGAGCTCCAGTTCTGGAGGGGAGCAGTGGGGACAGGAGGGTGGCCTGCGAGTCCGCCGTCCCGTCCCCACTCCTCCTGTGAACATCCGCCCCGTGGAAGGTGTCGAGGAACCGCATGACCTGACCTGCGGGGTGAACCGTCGCCAAAGACAAAGAATTCCTCCAGCCAGGCGTTGTCCGCAGCCACGAACCCCTTCCCTCCGTCGCCCGGCCTTTCAGAATGCCACGTGGAGCCCTCTCGAGACGTGTGGGGCTTGGAGGTATGGGCCCCCGAATTCTCCTCGCCCGGCCCTGCAAGAAACCATTCCGTGCCTGCCCCACATGAAGACTTCTCGGGCTTTTCGGTGGACCGGGCCTCCCAGGGTGCCCCTGCACCCGGCACCCTGCGACACCCCGAGAGATCCCACGGAGAAACGTCTCCGGCCACTCGCGCGGCACCTGCCTCGCTGGCGGGCGCCCCTTCCAACCTCCCCAGAGATACGTGAGCACGGACGCTTCTTCCCCATCTGGGTCCCCTCACAGGCTCTGTGAGTTCCTGCGGTTCCGCACGCCCTCGACTTGGCTGTGGTTCGGGGCTCTGTTCTGTTCTGTGTTTGCTCTCCGGCCCACGTGATCTCTCTGGCTAGGGCACCCAGGAAAAGCGAAAAGAAATCGAGTCCGTGTGAGTACTATTCAGGCATCAAGTGGGGATACCTACCAACGACCTCTAACGTGGATCCACCAAGATGGCGGCCGTGTGGGGTTCAGGAGGATCATTTTGCGTTTTCTGGGGGCGCTATTTGCTCTCAATGATTTCACGTGCCTTTGGGGCATGGCTCACGGAGATGGACGTGAAGCAGCAGGGCAGCCACATCTGGCGTCTCGGCCTAGCTAGGGCGGCTCCACGAGTGACCTCTCGGAACCGGGGCTGAGACCGCCATCCCTCCCCGGGCCCCCCTCGGTGGCTGGGTATGGGGGGGAGGGGGGGGAGGTTTCGGAGGGGAGACGGGAGATCTGGGCTTGTGGTTGGGGGCGCGCGGGGCCACACGTGTCATGTCATGATATTCCTGTGACGCTCCAACGAGATACGTATTATTCTCTCTTCTGCAGATTGCTATCTGTATCTGAATGGAAATGTATTAGACTCTTGAAATCTGAGCCTTGACGAGGGGTGCGCCCTGTACGTCTCGGGCTACAGGCAGCACACGGAAACTGAAGATATCAGGAATCACGTATAAAGGTTCAAGTCAAAGAAACGGACCTAGTTCAGTGGCAGACTTAGTCTTCCTCGCTGCAGCCTCAAGGTAAATGCTGGGGGTACCCAGTCTATTCTTGGGAAGATACAGTGTTTATCTTAACTGTTGCCAGCAGCGCAGCTTCTCCTCTACCGGAGTTGAAATTGAGATTTAGTTCTTGCAGCTAGTAGTTCTTTTTCAGAACATCTATCGGGAAGGATCTGAATAGCTTGTCATGTCCCTGAAAATATACTAGACAACATTTGGTTCAGCTCTCGTACCCAGAGACTGGGGAAATTAAGGTGGCACTAGAAATCGCACCTTTGCGTTATATAGTATCTTTCCTGGAAAACAGGGTGCTCTTAAACTCTAATTGTATCAAACAGTAGCAGGGATAAGAAGTGCACGATCCACAAGTTTCAGTAAAGCCGGCTCTCCCGCACCTTAACATTGTATACATTGTTAACAAAAGTTTAGAATTGGACACTCGATGGCAACAAAGAGGCATCCTGTTTGGCGTTTCTTTGGACTGCAGCCGGGAGAGGAGCAGAGCCGACTTGTTCAGTCCCCGGTCCCGCTACTCCTAGGCCTTTCCTCACACTTGACCTTGGATGCTCTGGGGCAGGTTGTGTCTGCCACAAGCACTCGATTTGTCCGGAAGCACTGAATCCTCTGTTCGTTGACTTTGTTCCCAGGACTGTCTCAGGAGGTGACGATGTTTTCCCATGGGGGAATCTGTGTCAGAGGCTTGCCAACCATACTTTTCACGTGGTTCATGAAAAGCTCACCCGTCACCGGTCACCTGTCGACTCACCATCCGTACGAGAGTCAGCACCAACACGCCCGGCAGAGCTGAGCGTCAAGAAGGTGTTGCGTGGAAAGAGATTTGTGTGCTTGGTCCTGGTCCTGGTTATAGACAGAAAGTATCAAGGGGGAATAACTCCCAGAATAAGTAGGCTTGCCTGGAATGCGAAATAGTGAGAAGAGGCCTCGCGCTTGGAGGATGGGTCAGAGCTCTAGCCACGGGAGAGTGAAAAGGAAAGGCCCGGGAAAGGGCCGTGGGGCAGGGGACGGTCTGAGCCCAGCACCAGCGGTGAAGGACGAGGAGGCACCTTGAAAGAACGTGCTGTTCGGAGGTTTGTGGTAAGAGCACACCGGTGCTGCTAAAGATGAGGCTTGTGGAACCCAGATGGTGAAGAGGAGCCAGAAACAGGCCAGGAAGGATGAGAATCCTGTGTACTGAGGACCTGCACTTCACCAAGCCCACAGCAAAGGGTGCTGTCTAGATTCAAACCCAGTCACTTGCGCAAACGCCCCTCAGCCACCTCCTCATCTACAAGGCCGACAGATACTCGGTGCGTGAGGTGCGTGTACAGTCTAGGTGGACGGCACTCACATTATCGGGCAACCACACAGCTACTACGTGCTTTGAAAGAACCAACAGTGAGCTGATAGCTTTTTCTGGATCTGCCTATAAGCAAAGATACCGCTCGCTGCATACTGTGGATCTCGACTCCTGTCTCACGTCTCCATGAAGCCGTCAGAAAAGTCCTGTTCGTGCTCCCTCTCAGGCCAGGAATGACACTTAAAGTGTAACGTGCTCACGAAGTCCTCAGAGATTCATGGATTTGAATCGAGAAATTCCACCTGGTCCTTTCGCTCCCGATCCACTCCTGCTCTCACCGCTACTACCACACGGGTCAGACACGAGCGAGTTCCCCTGAATTAGCTTGCACACGTGGGGACGGAGTTAGCTTTCGGCACACGGATATTTAGAAATTCCATGGCAGTAGGCCAGGTATTCACATTATGTATCGGATATTCGCCTAATTTGATAATAAGAGAGCTCAGGCCTCAGGCGTAACTTCAGGCAGATTTCCCCTCCAACAGAAACAGCTCAGATGGGCTGGCAGCCCGAGAAAACGAGCAACTGCCACTGACAGACTGAGACACCCATGGGCTCCCTCCGCGGGGAGACCTTCTGCCAAGGCTTCTCCCTCAAGGGCCGTGACCCAGCCTGCGGGCATCAGCTGAGGAGAAGGGGAGGTGGGTGCCCCGGAAACCAGCCGCGCTCGAGTCAGTCTCCCAGGAGCTCTCATTCCAGCTCTGGACGCTCACTCCCGGGCCTGGGTTCCCACTCCCGCTTTCAGATGGATCCCAGGCCCTTCTTCAGAGAAGTTCCTCCAGATGAGTCCCCAGCCACCAGTGGGCCTCATTCGACCTTGCGGGACCTCCCTCCCCTTCTGAAGCTAGGTTCCGTCTCTCTCTTCACAAAACTTTACGTCCAAAATAGATTGTTAACAGTGACTTGCCGTTTCCTTTTGTTCTCACCATTATTCTGACTACTTGCATTTAATTCCGCTCACCTTCGGATTGCTTATGACACTCCAGGCCACCGGAAAAAAGAGAGTTTCCGTTCTGAGCTCAAAGATCCTCAGGCGGCATTTGGGCCTCACTTTACCTCTGCTGGAGACAGGAAGGTGGCAGGTGACCGGGACCTGCCAAGAGCAGAGCAGAAGCTGTGCCCCTGAGCAGTGGTGCCTGGCTCTCTCTCATTGGTCGCAGAGGGTCTGCAAGATTCGAGGGGGTTCTTGACGGCCCCACCATGCTGGCGAGCCGTGTCGTCTCATCTCATCGGGAATCTGACCCCTCATCAGCAAGCGTAGCCATGTGCCCGCACCCTGAGTCTCTAAACCCTTCCCAGACCATCGCTCGGCCCGCCTTCTCCTCTCGGGCAGAATGAACCTGGGCTTCTCTCCTGGGACAGGTCCTTCTGTGTCATGGGATGTCCTCTTTACTCCTATTGCCGGCAATAGGAGTATTGATGGGCTGCTCATAGGTCAGAGACTCCTCATTCGTATTACCCAGAGGCTTCTCTTCAGTCAGTAAATTTTGTTCCTTTGACGTTAAAGGGGTTGCCTTTGAAGACTATCATTTCTGACCTAGTCGCAAACCGTCTCTTTTGAGGAACTTCCTTAGGGTTCCAGGGATTAAGAAAGACAGTTTGCTTCCATTGCAAAGGGCACAGATTCATTCCTCGATTGCAGGATCTAGATCTCCTGTGCCTCACACTCTAGCCAAAAAGGTATATTTTAAATATAAAAGGGCCAAGCATAAACCTACTACTTTCCCTTTCCATTATTATGATAATCATCTAATTCTCTTCAAGGCAACACAAATGTTTCTTACTAACTAGAAGGATCATGTCGCGGAAATTATAAAGAGAAAAACAGGGAATTACTTCATGATATCTCACTATATCCGTCTCTGATCCAGCGTACGAAACATCAAGGAAGTCCACGTGAAATATCATCTTTAAATAGAGCTCTCCGCTTTGAGAGAATAGAACTAAACTCATTAAAACTAAGTTTTCCAGCATGTGGCTGCTTTGAAATCTTGCATCCAACCAACAATTCTGGAACCTATGATAATTCGGAATTGAGTAACCGATGACACAAACACTCTATTAGTCAGGGGGACGTTTTGGATCGCCTGAGTTCTACGTTCTCAATGTTATCAAGCCAGACACAGTCCTCACGGTTTTTCATAGATCTTGTAATATCTTTTTTAAAATTTCAACTTTTTTGAGGTATAATTGACATACAACATTGCAAGAAATTGAAATATAACTGTGGTGATTTCATGTGTTTACGATGTGAAAGGATTCCTCATCCAGTTAATTCATATCACCTCACATATTTCACCTTCTTTTTTTTTTTCTTCCCTCCATCTTTCCTACTTAGATTTTTATCTTCATATAAGATTTCATTTATACAAAACATGTCAAAAAGATTGCCGTGTTTTACGTGAGATCCTCAGACTCTATTCATCTTATAGCTGAATATTTGTTCCCTTTTACCAACCTCTCCCCATAGCCCTAGTAACCACTTTTCTACTCTCTGTATGAGTTTTACTTTTTCCGGGATGCAATATCAGAGCCAGTCCTGAAATGTCCTCCAATTACAATTCTTCTCTCAGAGTCATCAGTCCATTTTGTGTTCTCTTTCATGTTTTACAACATTACTCCTAACCAGCAATGGAGCGGGTGTGGCAGGCAATGAGCCAAGAAGATTTACAGGGTGGCATCCACTTACTGTGGGAATTAACCACGGCATTGATCAGTCTATCAACCTAGAAAGAGATCACTGGACATTGCACAAAAATTTGCTTATTTCTTTGTAGAAGTTTGGCATTAAACTAAACCCTTAGTTTGGGATGGGAGGGGATGGGGTGGGATGGGATGGGATGGGATGGGATGGGGTGGGGGGTGGGGGGTGGAGGAAACGGGAGCACCCAGAACGAGGAGGAGGCTGTCGGCCGTGCCGAGACACGGAAACATCGCACGGCTGGGGACCCGTTCCCATCGTCTTCCCCGGGGTGTGAAAGAGACTTGGCCTCCCGTCTCCTGAGAGTTCATCTCCCCAGCAACAACGGTCAGGCAAGCTGTCGGGTGTGTGTGTGTTGCGGGGGGTTGGGGGGCGGGGTGGGGAGAAAAAAGAAGACACCTTTCAAGTGAAAGGAGGGAGCGTAAAGGTCACTGAACCCTCTGACAGCGGCCTTCCATTTTCCAGACCAGTGACACGTTCCCCCAAGTCGCCCGGTTCCAGAAAACGCTTTTCGGAAACAGAATCCTCGGGGCCCGCGAACTCCTGAGGAATCCTCGGATGAGCTTCCGGGCCAGGCTATACCGTAGGCAGCGTGCTTCCCCTGAAGCCAAAGCCACGGGCTCCAGAGGGCCGCGTCCAAGAAGCTGATCTCGTACGGAACCCGGTGTCTTCTTCTCTAGGACACTCCTAGAAGCAGCAAGAGTGCCAGTTTGTGAGACTCGAAGGTGAAGCCGGCACGACGTAAACCCAGCGATGTGTGCGGTCAGAGGCCCATCTAGATTCGAGCTCCAGTTCTGGAGGGGAGCAGTGGGGACAGGAGGGTGGCCTGCGAGTCCGCCGTCCCGTCCCCACTCCTCCTGTGAACATCCGCCCCGTGGAAGGTGTCGAGGAACCGCATGACCTGACCTGCGGGGTGAACCGTCGCCAAAGACAAAGAATTCCTCCAGCCAGGCGTTGTCCGCAGCCACGAACCCCTTCCCTCCGTCGCCCGGCCTTTCAGAATGCCACGTGGAGCCCTCTCGAGACGTGTGGGGCTTGGAGGTATGGGCCCCCGAATTCTCCTCGCCCGGCCCTGCAAGAAACCATTCCGTGCCTGCCCCACATGAAGACTTCTCGGGCTTTTCGGTGGACCGGGCCTCCCAGGGTGCCCCTGCACCCGGCACCCTGCGACACCCCGAGAGATCCCACGGAGAAACGTCTCCGGCCACTCGCGCGGCACCTGCCTCGCTGGCGGGCGCCCCTTCCAACCTCCCCAGAGATACGTGAGCACGGACGCTTCTTCCCCATCTGGGTCCCCTCACAGGCTCTGTGAGTTCCTGCGGTTCCGCACGCCCTCGACTTGGCTGTGGTTCGGGGCTCTGTTCTGTTCTGTGTTTGCTCTCCGGCCCACGTGATCTCTCTGGCTAGGGCACCCAGGAAAAGCGAAAAGAAATCGAGTCCGTGTGAGTACTATTCAGGCATCAAGTGGGGATACCTACCAACGACCTCTAACGTGGATCCACCAAGATGGCGGCCGTGTGGGGTTCAGGAGGATCATTTTGCGTTTTCTGGGGGCGCTATTTGCTCTCAATGATTTCACGTGCCTTTGGGGCATGGCTCACGGAGATGGACGTGAAGCAGCAGGGCAGCCACATCTGGCGTCTCGGCCTAGCTAGGGCGGCTCCACGAGTGACCTCTCGGAACCGGGGCTGAGACCGCCATCCCTCCCCGGGCCCCCCTCGGTGGCTGGGTATGGGGGGGAGGGGGGGGAGGTTTCGGAGGGGAGACGGGAGATCTGGGCTTGTGGTTGGGGGCGCGCGGGGCCACACGTGTCATGTCATGATATTCCTGTGACGCTCCAACGAGATACGTATTATTCTCTCTTCTGCAGATTGCTATCTGTATCTGAATGGAAATGTATTAGACTCTTGAAATCTGAGCCTTGACGAGGGGTGCGCCCTGTACGTCTCGGGCTACAGGCAGCACACGGAAACTGAAGATATCAGGAATCACGTATAAAGGTTCAAGTCAAAGAAACGGACCTAGTTCAGTGGCAGACTTAGTCTTCCTCGCTGCAGCCTCAAGGTAAATGCTGGGGGTACCCAGTCTATTCTTGGGAAGATACAGTGTTTATCTTAACTGTTGCCAGCAGCGCAGCTTCTCCTCTACCGGAGTTGAAATTGAGATTTAGTTCTTGCAGCTAGTAGTTCTTTTTCAGAACATCTATCGGGAAGGATCTGAATAGCTTGTCATGTCCCTGAAAATATACTAGACAACATTTGGTTCAGCTCTCGTACCCAGAGACTGGGGAAATTAAGGTGGCACTAGAAATCGCACCTTTGCGTTATATAGTATCTTTCCTGGAAAACAGGGTGCTCTTAAACTCTAATTGTATCAAACAGTAGCAGGGATAAGAAGTGCACGATCCACAAGTTTCAGTAAAGCCGGCTCTCCCGCACCTTAACATTGTATACATTGTTAACAAAAGTTTAGAATTGGACACTCGATGGCAACAAAGAGGCATCCTGTTTGGCGTTTCTTTGGACTGCAGCCGGGAGAGGAGCAGAGCCGACTTGTTCAGTCCCCGGTCCCGCTACTCCTAGGCCTTTCCTCACACTTGACCTTGGATGCTCTGGGGCAGGTTGTGTCTGCCACAAGCACTCGATTTGTCCGGAAGCACTGAATCCTCTGTTCGTTGACTTTGTTCCCAGGACTGTCTCAGGAGGTGACGATGTTTTCCCATGGGGGAATCTGTGTCAGAGGCTTGCCAACCATACTTTTCACGTGGTTCATGAAAAGCTCACCCGTCACCGGTCACCTGTCGACTCACCATCCGTACGAGAGTCAGCACCAACACGCCCGGCAGAGCTGAGCGTCAAGAAGGGGTTGCGTGGAAAGAGATTTGTGTGCTTGGTCCTGGTCCTGGTTATAGACAGAAAGTATCAAGGGGGAATAACTCCCAGAATAAGTAGGCTTGCCTGGAATGCGAAATAGTGAGAAGAGGCCTCGCGCTTGGAGGATGGGTCAGAGCTCTAGCCACGGGAGAGTGAAAAGGAAAGGCCCGGGAAAGGGCCGTGGGGCAGGGGACGGTCTGAGCCCAGCACCAGCGGTGAAGGACGAGGAGGCACCTTGAAAGAACGTGCTGTTCGGAGGTTTGTGGTAAGAGCACACCGGTGCTGCTAAAGATGAGGCTTGTGGAACCCAGATGGTGAAGAGGAGCCAGAAACAGGCCAGGAAGGATGAGAATCCTGTGTACTGAGGACCTGCACTTCACCAAGCCCACAGCAAAGGGTGCTGTCTAGATTCAAACCCAGTCACTTGCGCAAACGCCCCTCAGCCACCTCCTCATCTACAAGGCCGACAGATACTCGGTGCGTGAGGTGCGTGTACAGTCTAGGTGGACGGCACTCACATTATCGGGCAACCACACAGCTACTACGTGCTTTGAAAGAACCAACAGTGAGCTGATAGCTTTTTCTGGATCTGCCTATAAGCAAAGATACCGCTCGCTGCATACTGTGGATCTCGACTCCTGTCTCACGTCTCCATGAAGCCGTCAGAAAAGTCCTGTTCGTGCTCCCTCTCAGGCCAGGAATGACACTTAAAGTGTAACGTGCTCACGAAGTCCTCAGAGATTCATGGATTTGAATCGAGAAATTCCACCTGGTCCTTTCGCTCCCGATCCACTCCTGCTCTCACCACTACTACCACACGAGCGAGTTCACCTGAATTAGCTCGCACACGTGGGGATGGAGTTAGCTTTCGGCACACGGATATTTAGAAACTCCATGGCAGTAAGCCAGGTATTCACATTATGTATCAGATATTCGCCTAATTTGATAATAAGAGAGCTCAGGCCTCAGGCATAACTTCAGGCAGATTTCCCCTCCAACAGAAACAGCTCAGATGGGCTGGCAGCCCGAGAAAACGAGCAACTGCCAATAACAGACTGAGACACCTATGGGCTCCCTCCATGGGGTGACCTTCTGCCAAGGCTTCTCCCTCAAGGGCCGTGACCCAGCCTGCGGGCATCAGCTGAGGAGAAGGGGAGGTGGGTGCCCCGGAAACCAGCCGCGCTCGAGTCAGTCTCCCAGGAGCTCTCATTCCAGCTCTGGACGCTCACTCCCGGGCCTGGGTTCCCACTCCCGCTTTCAGATGGATCCCAGGCCCTTCTTCAGAGAAGTTCCTCCAGATGAGTCCCCAGCCACCAGTGGGCCTCATTCGACCTTGCTGGACCTCCCTCCCCTTCTGAAGCTAGGTTCCGTCTCTCTCTTCACAAAACTTTACGTCCAAAATAGATTGTTAACAGTGACTTGCCGTTTCCTTTTGTTCTCACCACTATTCTGACTACTTGCATTTAATTCCGCTCACCTTTGGATTGCTTATGACACTCCAGGCCACTGAAAAAAGAGAGTGTCCATTCTGAGCTCAAAGATTCTCAGGCGGCATTTGGGCCTCACTTTACCTCTGCTGGAGACCTAGGAAGGTGGCAGGTGACCGGGACCTGCCAAGAGCAGAGCAGAAGCTGTGCCCCTGAGCAGTGGTGCCTGGCTCTCTCTCATTGGTCGCAGAGGGTCTGCAAGATTCGAGGGGGTTCTTGACGCCCCCACCATGCTGGCGAGCCATGTCGTCTCATCTCATCGGGAATCTGACCCCTCATCAGCAAGCGTAGCCATGTGCCCGCACCCTGAGTCTCTAAACCCTTCCCAGACCATCGCTCGGCCCGCCTTCTCCTCTCGGGCAGAATGAACCTGGGCTTCTCTCCTGGGACAGGTCCTTCTGTGTCATGGGATGTCCTCTTTACTCCTATTGCCGGCAATAGGAGTATTGATGGGCTGCTCATAGGTCAGAGACTCCTCATTCTTATTACCCAGAGGCTTTTCTTCATTCAGTAAATTTTGTTCCTTTGACGTTAAAGGGATTGCCTTTGAAGACTATCATTTCTGACCTAGTCGCAAACCGTCTCTTTTGAGGAACTTCCTTAGGGTTCCAGGGATTAAGACAGTTTGCTTCCATTGCAAAGGGCACAGATTCATTCCTCGATTGCAGGATCTAGATCTCCTATGCCTCACACTGTAGCCAAAAAGGTATATTTTAAATATAAAAGGGCCAAGCATAAACCTACTACTTTCCCTTTCCATTATTATGATAATCATCTAATTCTCTTCAAGGCAACACAAATGTTTCTTACTAACTAGAAGGATCATGTCGCGGAAATTATAAAGAGAAAAACAGGGAATTACTTCATGATATCTCACTACATCCGTCTCTGATCCGACGTAGGAAAAATCAAGGAAGTCCACGTAAAGTATCATCTTTAAATAGAGCTCTCCGCTTTGAGAGAATAGAACTAAACTCATTAAAACTAAGTTTTCCAGTATGTGGCTGCTTTGAAATCTTGCATCCAACCAACAATTCTGGAACCTATGATAATTCAGAATTGAGTAACCGATGACACAAACACTCTATTAGTCAGGGGGACGTTTTGGATCGCCTGAGTTCTACGTTCTCAATGTTATCAAGCCAGACACAATCTTCACGGTTTTTCATAGATCTTGTAATATCTTTTTTAAAATTTCAACTTTTTTGAGGTATAATTGACATATAAAATTGCAAGAAATTGAAATATAACTGTGGTGATTTCATGTGGTTACGATGTGAAAGGATTCCTCATCCAGTTAATTCATATCACCTCACATATTTCACCTTCTTTTTTTTTTCTTCCCTCCATCTTTCCTACTTAGATTTTATCTTCATAAGATTTCATTTATACAAAACATGTCAAAAAGATTGCCGTGTTTTACATGAGATCCTCAGACTCTATTCATCTTATAGCTGAATATTTGTTCCCTTTTACCAACCTCTCCCCATAGCCCTAGTAACCACTTTTCTACTCTCTGTATGAGTTTTACTTTTTCCGGGATGCAATATCAGAGCCAGTCCTGAAATGTCCTCCAATTACAATTCTTCTCTCAGAGTCATCAGTCCATTTTGTGTTCTCTTTCATGTTTTACAATATTACTCCTAGGCGTCTCGGCCTAGCTAGGGCGGTTTCACAAGTGACCTCTCAGAACCGCGGCTGAGACCTCCATCCCTCCCCGGGCCCCCCTCGGTGGCTGGGCCCTGGGGTGGTGGGGGGTGGGGAGAGGAGTCGGGGGAGCTGTTCTAGGGGTTGGGGGCGGGTGAGGGCCAGGGGACCGTCCCCGGTGGTCCCGCTGAGACGTGAAGGCAGGTTCTGTCCCGCTGAGAACTTCCTGCCTTCGGGCGTGTGAGAGGAGCAGATTTCTCTCCAATCCAAGGCCATGCATCGTTTTTGGCCTGTTCAACAAGGCTAGACAAGCACGTATTTGTGTGTCTATCTTGGCTTGTTTTCTGACGGAGGCCAAAGACCTCTTCAGGCGTGTCCAAAGGATCTGCCAGGGTGGGAGGGTGCAGGTCAATCCATGTGTCAAGAGAGCCAGAGAATCTGTCACAGCTGTGACTCAGGCCTTTTTCAGAAACAGGCCAACTTTGATGATTCCCCTGGACAGGAATCACCGCAGAAGTTTCCTTGAAGGGATCGAGTTGCAGGAGTCGGGGGCGTGGCCCCGCCGCCGCCAGAGGGCTTCCTCAGCCAGGCAAGGCCGGCCGCTGGCCGGGGCTATTGTCTGTGGGCCCCACCCCCACCGCCACCCTCCACCCCCCGTCCCCCCTTCCCCTCCCCCTTCCCCTCCCCCTCCCCCTCCCGCTCCCCCTGCAGGGCCCCTCGTGGGATAGCTTCATTCAAATGCAGAACGCTTTCCAGTCAAGGAAGAGCCTTTGGACTTTGCCTCGATTGAATGGTGATCCGCCCCGACCCCACCCCCATTTCTCCACCTTGAGGCTGCCCCTTCAGCACCGCGCGGAGGAATGGGCCTGGGGGGGGGGGGGGGAGGCTGAGGGACAAACTCGCCTTGGGTCAGGCCAAAGGAGTCTCCTCCTTTTCGTAACCCAGGAAACCCCGCTAATGCATGTGAGGATCACGGACGTGCGTCGAAGCAGCCATCATCTCTTGACATCTTCCTCCGTGGGAGGCGTTTTTCCTTCCTGCCTGCCTTCAGAGAGACAGAAAAGGAGGGAGGGGCAGAGCGTTCCGCTGGCGCTGGCCGGTTCTTAAGTCACTTGAATCCAAAACACTCCATAGGGCACGGAGGGGTGCGTGCGTGGGGTGGGGTGGGGGCGGCGGCCTACTCCGGACCCCAGGCGTTCCCTCCTCTGACACTTGCCTGGAACCCATGAAAAGCTGAGCTGGTGACTGTGTGTGTGTGTGAATGCGTGCATGTGCGCGTGTCCGTGAGAGAAGGCACGTGTGCGTGAGAGAAAAAGAGAAAAAGGAAGGAGAGAAAGAAAGAGAGAGAGAGAAAGAAAGAGAAGGAAAGAAAGAGAGAGAGAGAGACAGAGAGAGAAAGAAAGAAAGGAAGACAGACAGACAGAGAGGGAGGGAGGGAGGGGGAGAGAGAGAGAGAGAAAGAAAGAATGAAAGAAAGAAAGAAAAAGAAAAGAAAATCCAGAATGAAAGGAGGAAGGAACGAGGGAAGGAGGGAGGGACCAAATAGGTTAGTTAGTACGGGCCTCCCTGTCATGGAAAAGAGTCTCTGAGCACAGATCCTCCGTTCAGTGAACCAGTTCTCATATCTCCTCTCAGGAGGCTGTGATGTCGATGGACGGGTTTGGGAAAGCAGGCCTGGGGTGCAAGCAATCAGGTATTTCCTCAGAGGCACTTGTAGGGAAACCAAGGAAACACACAGGTTCATCCCTGGAGCGGATTCGAAACCAGTCGGTGCAGGGGGAGTCAGTCAAGGAGATTTCTAGATGTCAGGGTCGGGTCCTTGAGCGGGTTGCCATGCCCTTCTCCAGGAGACCTTCCTGGCCCGGGGATGGAACCCGGGTCTCCTGCATCGCAGGCAGACTCTTGACCGTGTGAGCCACCAAGGAAGCTCTGTCGGAAATGTTCACCGAGTCCTCTTGTTGTAGCCACGCGTTCTGGGAAACAAACTCACTCAGAAGGACCATGCAGGTAGTGGAGTGCAGTTTCTTACACCAGCGGGCCCAAGGCAGAGTCTTCTCTTAGCCAAGGACCCCGACCAGCATTCGTGAAAATCTTTTATACCTCAGGGGTATGTGTCTGAACCCACCACCCCAAATTCCTTGAGACTTACCTAAACAAAGGAAGGGTAAAGACAATCCCGATAACCCCATCATTCATGTGTTATAAGACGAGATACACAGTGGACATTTATTCACAGGCCTGTGGTCATATCCTGATACACATAATGGAACTGATGGCTTTGTTCTGTGACAGAGATAATTAGCATATTCTTTTAGGCCACGGAGAGTCCAAGTACAAGCCCCAAAGGCTGTTTTATCCGGGTGTGTGTGTGTGTGTGTGTGTGTGCGCGCGCGCGCACGCGCGGGCAGGCGCCTGCGTGTGTGTGTGTGCGTGTCCGGTTTTCCATTGGTATGCCCCTTCTATAGACACCGGGCACAAAGTTCAGAGTCCATTGGGAGGGTGACCGTGCGTGTAGCCTCATGTTCGCAGCCTGGCCTAAGATGGAGTCCAGCTCTGTCTGTTTCCTCCTTCACTCTAGCTTCCATCTGCAGAGCTTCAGGCACAGGGCCTTTTGAGTTCTCCGTCAGAAGGGCAAGAGATGGTGGCAAATGTCCCCCCAGAGAGGGTTGTCCCCTCTGACAGAGCTTCCGATATCGGAGGCAACTCAGAAAACTTCAGGATCCAGTCCCACTTTCGGGGGAAGCACCACAGGCAAAGGACCAAACACACGTGGCCCAGGAATCTCCCATCCAGAAGTGGATATCCCCGTTTCACAGAAACATCCTCTGGGCCCCTAAGGAACGTATGGAAATCACTCTCTCGCCAAGGAGAGAAGAATCCTCACTGAGAGTTTCTGAAGTCTGGAAGGACCAGGTAGAGAGAAAAAGAGAAACGATTCTATTCCGCTGACAGGGGCATTATTGTTTGAAGCGACCAAGTGGATGTCCGTCTTTTCCAATTCCCATTTTAAACATTGTGTCCTTTCCGGTCCTTTGTGGTCTCTTTGGATCTGGAAAGCAACAGAGTTAACGGTAAGGTCCTTTTTTTTTTTTTTTTTTTATGATTATGATTATTTTCCCCCCCTGCCTGTCTGCCTGTCCCTCCCCCTCTTCTCTCTGTCTCTCGCGCTTTTCACTCAGGTTAGGGAATTCACAACAACAACAACAAAAGTAGTGAGAAATCTGTATTTCTGCAGGTCAGGAAGCAACAGGTAAGAACTAGACATGGAACACAACAGGCTGGTTCCAAATAGGGTAAGGAGTCCATCAAGGCTCTCTATCATCACCCTGCTTATTTAACTTATATGCCGAGTACAGCATCACGAGACACGCTGGGCTGGATGAAGCACAAGCTGGAATCAAAATGGCTGGGAGAAATAGCAATCCCCTCAGATATGCAGATGACACCACCCTTATGGCAGAAATGAAGTATAGAGTGGGTTTACAAAGTCGTGCTCGTTTCGGGTTTTCAGATTCTTTTCCCTCAGAGGTGAATCCAAAGTAGGAAGCCTACATTTCCTGTGCTGCCTGGTAGGTGCTTGTGGATTGTATGATGTACATGTCGTATGTGTACACGTTCAACCCGACCTCCTAAGTGGACCGTCCTGCCCCTCCCCGCCCCAACGTATTTTCGTCAAGAAGTCAGGCATCCATTTGAGCATCCTACTCCTCAGGTCATCCGATCCCATGGAAGAAGTCAATCCTCCCGTTTTTCCATCGGTCCTCTACACGTCGCCTGATGATGATGGGGGGTGACCGGAAGACTGACAGTTCTGAAGAATTTTGCAAGAGATTCGGTGAAGGCTCCTAGGATTTGCTCAGTGAAGTGGGTGGCGTGTCAACCACTAGGGACCGTGGAAGGTATGCCCCAAGTGGCAAACAGCGTTACCTTCCACAGAGAAAGCTCTACCTAGCATACCAAGGATGCTTGACCACGCACCCGCCCCGCCCCCCCCCAGGTGACAGGCGTGACGGGTCAGACTGTAGAAATCTTCCTGTCAAGGGTGTATTAACAGGCAGAGGCACCTTAGAGGCACCCTGTCCTGTGAAGCTGGAGGTGGGGAGGAAGGGGCAGAGGGACGATGAAGAAGGGAAGGAGAAAGTGAGGGACAGGGACACCACACAGTGTGTGTGGGGGGCGTGTCTGTGCCGTGTGTGGGTTCCACGTGGGTGTGTGCGCCTGTGGGTGCGGGTGTGAGGGGAGGCGGGCAGAGGCAGAGGCAGGGAGACACACAGCCAGGTCAAGGATAACATAATGTGTGTGGGGGGAGGGGCGGGGGTGGGTGGGTGCGTGCGTGCGTGGTGTGTGCGTGGGGGGGGTGGCGCACAGGACCGTGTGTGAAGGAGGGCAGTGTGTGGGGGGCAAGTGTGTGTGTGGGGGGGTGTCTGTGCTGTGTGCGGGTGCCACGTGGTTGTTAAGCGGGGGGTGGGGGGGAGGGGCGGGCAGAGAGACACACCCGGGCCAAGGACAACGTACTGTGTGGCGGAGCGGGCGGGGGGTGGGTGGGAGTGTGGGTGCGGGGTGTGTGCGTGTGTGCGGTGCCCCATAGGACCGTGGGGGGGGGGCAGTGTGTGTGTGGGGGTGTGGGTCTGTGCTGTGTGCAGATCCCACGTAAGTGTGAGTGAGGGGAGGGGCAGAGGTAGAGGCAGAGGGACACAGCCAGGCCAAGGACAACATAGTTTGGGGGAGGGTCGGGGTGGGGGGTGCGAGTGTGCGTGCGGGGTGTGTGCGTGTGTGCGATGGCGCCTAGGACTGTGCGGGGGGGCGGGCAGTGTGTGGGGGGTGGTGTGTCTGTGCTGTGTGCGGGTGCCACGTGGGTGTGTGCGCCTGTGGGTGCGGGTGTGGGGGAGGGGAGCGGGCAGTGACAGCGGCAGAGAGAGACAGCCAGGCCAAGGACAACGTAGTGTGTGGGGGAGCGGGCGGGGGGTGGGAGTGTGGGTGTGGGGTGTGTGCGTGTGTGCGGTGGCCCATAGGACCGTGGGGGGGCAGTGTGTGTGTGGGGGGGTGTCTGTGCTGTGTGCAGGTCCCACGGAGGTGTGAGTGGGGGGAGGGGCAGAGGCAGAGAGACACAGCCAGGCCAAGGACAACATAGTGGGGGGGGGCGGGGGGGTGGGAGTGTGCGTGCGGGGTGTGTGCGCGTGTGCGATGACGCATAGGACCGTGTGTGGGGTGTTGCGTGTGTGCGACGGCACATAGGACCGTGTGTGGGGTGTTGTGTCTGTGCTGTGTGGGAATGCCACGGGGGTGTGTCCGGGTGTGTGGGGGGGCGGGCAGTGACAGAGGCAGAGAGAGACAGCCAGGCCAAGGACAACGTAGTGTGTGTGGGCGGGGTCGGGGTGCGGGGTGGGAGTGTGCGTGCAGGGTGTGTGTGGAGGCGCCTAGGACCGTGCGGGGGGGCGGGCAGTGTGTGGGGGGTGGTGTGTCTGTGCTGTGTGCGGGTGCCACGTGGGTGTGTGCGCCTGTGGGTGCGGGTGTGGGGGAGGGGAGCGGGCAGTGACAGCGGCAGAGAGAGACAGCCAGGCCAAGGACAACGTAGTGTGTGGGGGAGGGGGCGGGGGGGAGTGTGGGTGCGGGGTGTGTGCGGTGGCCCATAGGACCGTGGGGGGGGCAGTGTGTGTGTGTGTGGGGGTGTCTGTGCTGTGTGCAGGTCCCACGGAGGGGTGAGTGGGGGGAGGGGCAGAGGCAGAGGCAAAGAGACACAGCCAGGCCAAGGACAACATAGTGTGGGGGGGGCGGGGCGGGGGGTGGGAGTGTGCGTGCGGGGTGTGTGCGTGTGTGCGATGGCACCTAGGACCGTGTGTGTAGGGGGGCAGTGTGGGGGGATATTGTGTCTGTGCTGTGTGCGAATGCCACGGGGGTGTGTGCGCCTGTGGGTGCGGGTGTGGGAGGGGCGGGCAGTGACAGAGGCAGAGAGAGACAGCCAGGCCAAGGACAACGTAGTGTGGGTGGGCGGGTTCGGGGTGCGGGGTGGGGAGTGTGCGTGCGGGGTGTGTGCGTGTGTGCGGAGGCGCCTAGGACCGCGCGGGGGGGGGCAGTGTGTGTGTAGGGGGGGGTGTCTCTGCTGTGTGCGGGTGCCACGTGGGTGTGAGGGGGGCGGCGGGCAGAGAGACACACAGCCAGGCCAAGGACAACATAGTGTGTGGAGGGGGAGGGGCGGGGGTGGGTGGGGGGTGTGTCTGTGCTGTGTGCGGGTGCCACGTGGTTGTTAAGGGGGGGGCGGGCAGAGAGACACACAGCCAGGCCAAGGACAACATAGTGTGTGGGGGAGGGGCGGGGGGGTGAGAAGCAGTGTGGGTGCCGGGTGTGTGCGTGGGTGCGGTGGCCCATAGGACCGTGTGGGGGAGGGCAGTGTGTGTGGGGGGTGTGTGTCTGTGCTGTGTGCAGGTCCCACGTAGTTGTGAGTGGGGGGAGGGGCAGAGGCAGAGGCAGAGGCAGAGAGACACACAGCCAGGCCAAGGACAACATAGTGGGGCGGGTGGGAGTGTGCGTGCGGGGTGTGTGCCTGTGTGCGGTGGCGCATAGGGCCGTGTGTGTAGGGGGCCAGTGTCGGGGTGGTGGTGTGTCTGTGCGCCACGTGGGTGTGGGGGGGGGCCGGCAGAGAGACAGAGCCAGTCCAAGGACAACGCTGTGTGTGTGTGTGAGTGGGTGTGCAGGGTGTGGCCGGCGTGTGTGCGGGTGCTGCGTAGGGCCGTGCGGGAGTGCGTGCGCTGTGTGTGTACGCGTTGGGGGCGTGGGCAGCGTGTGTAGGTGGTGCGGGCAGAGACAGAAAGACACAGTCAGCAAAGGACAACGTGCACGGATATTCTTCTGAATATTTGCTTGTGTTTTCTGAGCTCATCACCTCCGGGATCAAGCTCACTCCCGTGCAACGGGAGTCTGCCCCCCTCACCTCAGCCACCACCGGCCAGCACTTGTCTTGGGCAGACAAGGGAGTGTTCCGATTTGGCCGGCGCGGGGGGGGGGGGGGTGGCGGAGGAGTGGGGTGGGTGCGCAGGGTTTCGTTGTCACGAGGCGAACTTTGACCCTTGTGTTCTGCCCCTGAACCTCACTGGAGCGACTGGACCCGCGTGACCTGTCACGTCTTGGTTTCAACATCCTTGGCGGGAGAACTAAGATTCCCCCATGCGAAGTGATCAGGCCAGAGAGAAGGAAGTCGATTCCCTTGGGATCCAATGCCCGTTTTCTCGAATCCAGTTAAGTTTCGTCAAGATTTCCCACCCAAACCGAAAAGCCGAAGTGGCTACCTATCCCCGCCCCCTTGACCTCTGTCCCAAGGTGCCCCTCCCACACCGCCTCCTTCCACAGCCTCAAGGCATTCAAGAGTTAGCCGGCCCGGGCCGGCTCCATCCGTGGTCGCCCCGCCCCAAGACCCTCTGAAAAAGCGCCCGACAGGCAGGTGGCGCCCGACCCCCAACCAGCTATCCAGTGAGCCAGCCCCAGCATAGGAGCTTAGTGGGCGACCGACGGGGACTCGTTGCCAGACGGAGCCCATCCTAGTTCGCGTTTCTCCGCTCAGTCAACGGCGCAGACAGGAGAACGGGATCCGCCAACACTTCTCGAGAACGTCCCTGGGCGAGGGATGACGGACGCACGGACGGACGGGACGGGAAGGATTCTTGACTCCCCACCCACGGAGCAGCGGAATGCACTCCCATCCGAGGGGGATCGCAGGCCCACGTCAGACGGTGTGAGCACACGCCCCAGAACAACAACTCGCCAGCATCCCCGTCCGTGTCCCCGTCACCATCTTTGGGCACGCCAGGAGAAAGCCCTTTTGTGACCCGGACGACGGCTCTTTCGGCAAAAGCAACGTTGAGCAACGGCACAAATGAAGAGACTTGGATTTGAAACGACGCGTTCATATTGCAGCGCCTCAAAAGCAAAAGCACGCACTCGTCCCTCACATAACCGCAACCAACAAACCCGACGCACCTGAAAAAGAAAAAGCAAACGGAAGAGAACGGGTCGATCTGGCGGCTCGGTCGCCGAGACCAGATCAACTCCGGAAGGCAGGGCGAGCCGAGAGCCCACTCGGGTGAGGTCGAGCGGGATCAACACGGCAGCTCGGCGGCAGAGGTCGCGAGTGGGAGAGGTCCGTCCGGGTGCTCGACCCGCGGGCGCTGGCCGCTCTGCGGCCCAGTGAGGGAAGGAGGGGGGGAGGGGCGGAGACCCTGACAACTGGGCGACGCGCGCGCGCTGGCGGCTCGGCCGGCAAGGTCGCGAGTGGGAGAGGCCCGGCCGGCAGGTGGACCCGCGGGCACCGCCAGCTCGGCGGCAGAGTGAGGGAAGGAGGGAGGAGGGGCGGAGTCCCTGCCAGGCGGGCGACGCGCGCGCGCTGGCGGCTCGGCGCCAGAGGTCGCGAGTGCGAGAGGCCCGGCCGACAGGTGGACACGCGGGCACCGCCAGCTCGGCGGCAGAGTGAGGCAACGGGGTGAGGGGCAGACAGCCTGACAGCCGGGCGACGGGCGCGCGCTGGCGGCTCGGCGGGCGAGGTCGCGAGTGGGAGAGGCCCGGCCGGCAGGTGGACGCGCGGGCACCGCCAGCTCGGCGGCAGAGTGAGGGGAGGAGGGGGGGAGGGGCAGACAGCCTGACAGCCGGGCGACGGGCACGCGCTGGCGGCTCGGCGGGCGAGGTCGCGAGTGGGAGAGGCCCGGCCGGCAGGTGGACCCGCAGGCACCCGCAGCTCGTCGACAGGGTTAGGGAAGGGGGGGAGGGGATAGAGCCCCGTCGGGCTCGTCGACCCGCGGCTCCTGGCGGCTCTGCGGCCGAGTTAGGGGAGGAGGGGGGGAGGGGCAGTCAGCCTGACAGCCGGGGGACGCGCGCGCGCTGCCGGCTCGGCGGGCGAGGTCGCGAGTGGGAGAGGCCCGGCAGACAGGTGGACACGCGGGCACCGCCAGCTCGTCGACAGAGTGAGGGAAGGAGGGAGGAGGGGCAGAGTCCCTGCCAGGCTGGCGACGCGCGCGTGCCGGCGTCTCGGCGGCAGGGGTCGCGAGTGCGAGAGGCCCGGCCGACAGGTGGACCCGCGGGCACCGCCAGCTCGTCGACAGAGTGAGGGAAGGAGGGAGGAGGGGCGGAGTCCCTGCCAGGCGGGCGACGCGCGCGCGCTGGCGGCTCGGCGGCAGAGGTCGCGAGTGCGAGAGGCCCGGCCGACAGGTGGACACGCGGGCACCGCCAGCTCGGCGGCAGAGTGAGGGAAGGAGGGAGGAGGGGCGGAGTCCCTGCCAGGCGGGCGACGCGCGCGCGCTGGCGGCTCGGCGACAGAGGTCGCGAGTGCGAGAGGCCCGGCCGACAGGTGGACACGCGGGCACCGCCAGCTCGGCGGCAGAGTGAGGGAAGGGGGGGAGGGGCAGACAGCCTGACAACCGGGCGACGGGCGCGCGCTGGCGCCTCGGCTGGCGAGGTCGCGAGTGGGAGAGGCCCTGCCCGCAGGTGGACACGCGGGCACCCGCAGCTCGTCGAGAGTTAGGGAAGGGGGGAAGTCAGGGAAGGGGGGGAGGGGATAGAACCCCGTCGGGCTCGTCGACCCGCGGCTCCTGGCGGCTCTGCGGCCGAGTTAGGGGAGGAGTGGGGGAGGGGCAGACAGCCTGACAGCCGGGCGACGGGCGCGCGCTGGCGGCTCGGCGGGCGAGGTCGCGAGTGGGAGAGGCCCTGCCCGCAGGTGGACCCGCGGGCACCCGCAGCTCGTCGACAGGGTTAGGGAAGGGGGGGAGTCAGGGAAGGGGGGGAGGGGCAGACAGCCTGACAGCCGGGCGACGGGCGCGCGCTGCCGGCTCGGCGGGCGAGGTCGCGAGTGGGAGAGGCCCTGCCCGCAGGTGCACCCGCGGGCACCCGCAGCTCGTCGACAGGGTTAGGGAAGGGGGGGAGTTAGGGAAGGGGGGGAGGGGCTAGAAACCCGTCGGGCTCGTCGACCCGCGGCTCCAAGCGGCTCTGCGGCCGAGTTAGGGGAGGAGGGGGGGAGGGGCAGACAGCCTGACAGCCGGGCGACGGGCGCGCGCTGGCGGCTCGGCGGGCGAGGTCGCGAGTGGGAGAGGCCCTGCCCGCAGGTGGACCCGCGGGCACCCGCAGCTCGTCGACAGGGTTAGGGAAGGGGGGGAGGGGATAGAGCCCCGTCGGGCTCGTCGACCCGCGGCTCCTGGCGGCTCTGCGGCCGAGTTAGGGAAGGGGGGGGAGGGGCAGACTCCCTGCCAGGCGGGCGACGCGCGCGCGCTGGCGGCTGGGCGCCATAGGTCGCGAGTGCGAGAGGCCCGGCCGACAGGTGGACACGCGGGCACCGCCAGCTCGGCGGCAGAGTGAGGGAAGGGGGGGGAGGGGCAGACACCCTGACACCCGGGCGACGGGCGCGCGCTGGCGGCTCGGCGCCAGAGGTCGCGAGTGCGAGAGGCCCGGCCGACAGCTGGACCCGCGGGCACCGCCAGCTCGGCGGCAGAGTGAGGGAAGTAGGGAGGAGGGGCGGAGTCCCTGCCAGGCGGGCGACAAGCGCGCGCTGGCGGCTCGGCGGCAGAGGTCGCGAGTGCGAGAGGCCCGGCCGACAGGTGGACACGCGGGCACCGCCAGCTCGGCGGCAGAGTGAGGGAAGGGGGGGAGGGGCAGACAGCCTGACAACCGGGCGACGGGCGCGCGCTGCCGGCTCGGCGGGCGAGGTCGCGAGTGGGAGAGGCCCTGCCCGCAGGTGGACCCGCGGGCACCCGCAGCTCGTCGACAGGGTTAGGGAAGGGGGGGAGGGGATAGAGCCCCGTCGGGCTCGTCGACCCGCGGCTCCTGGCGGCTCTGCGGCCGAGTTAGGGAAGGGGGGGGAGGGGCAGACTCCCTGCCAGGCGGGCGACGCGCGCGCGCTGGCGGCTGGGCGCCATAGGTCGCGAGTGCGAGAGGCCCGGCCGACAGGTGGACACGCGGGCACCGCCAGCTCGGCGGCAGAGTGAGGGAAGGGGGGGAGGGGCAGACAGCCTGACAACCGGGCGACGGGCGCGCGCTGGCGCCTCGGCGGGCGAGGTCGCGAGTGGGAGAGGCCCTGCCCGCAGGTGGACACGCGGGCACCCGCAGCTCGTCGAGAGTTAGGGAAGGGGGGAAGTCAGGGAAGGGGGGGAGGGGATAGAACCCCGTCGGGCTCGTCGACCCGCGGCTCCTGGCGGCTCTGCGGCCGAGTTAGGGGAGGAGGGGGGGAGGGGCAGACAGCCTGACAGCCGCGCGACGGGCGCGCGCTGGCGGCTCGGCGGGCGAGGTCGCGAGTGGGAGAGGCCCTGCCCGCAGGTGGACCCGCGGGCACCCGCAGCTCGTCGACAGGGTTAGGGAAGGGGGGGAGGGGATAGAGCCCCGTCGGGCTCGTCGACCCGCGGCTCCTGGCGGCTCTGCGGCCGAGTTAGGGAAGGGGGGGGAGGGGCAGACTCCCTGCCAGGCGGGCGACGCGCGCGCGCTGGCGGCTGGGCGCCATAGGTCGCGAGTGCGAGAGGCCCGGCCGACAGGTGGACACGCGGGCACCGCCAGCTCGGCGGCAGAGTGAGGGAAGGGGGGGGAGGGGCAGACCCCCTGACACCCGGGCGACGGGCGCGCGCTGGCGGCTCGGCGGGCGAGGTCGCGAGTGGGAGAGGCCCGGCCGACAGCTGGACCCGCGGGCACCGCCAGCTCGGCGGCAGAGTGAGGGAAGGAGGGAGGAGGGGCGGAGTCCCTGCCAGGCGGGCGACGCGCGCGCGCTGGCGGCTCGGCGGCAGAGGTCGCGAGTGCGAGAGGCCCGGCCGACAGGTGGACACGCGGGCACCGCCAGCTCGGCGGCAGAGTGAGGGAAGGAGGGAGGAGGGGCAGACACCCTGACACCCGGGCGACGGGCGCGCGCTGGCGGCTCGGCGCCAGAGGTCGCGAGTGCGAGAGGCCCGGCCGACAGCTGGACCCGCGGGCACCGCCAGCTCGGCGGCAGAGTGAGGGAAGTAGGGAGGAGGGGCGGAGTCCCTGCCAGGCGGGCGACAAGCGCGCGCTGGCGGCTCGGCGGCAGAGGTCGCGAGTGCGAGAGGCCCGGCCGACAGGTGGACACGCGGGCACCGCCAGCTCGGCGGCAGAGTGAGGGAAGGGGGGGAGGGGCAGACAGCCTGACAACCGGGCGACGGGCGCGCGCTGGCGGCTCGGCGGGCGAGGTCGCGAGTGGGAGAGGCCCGGCCGACAGCTGGACCCGCGGGCACCGCCAGCTCGGCGGCAGAGTGAGGGAAGGAGGGAGGAGGGGCGGAGTCCCTGCCAGGCGGGCGACGCGTGCCCGCTGGCGGCTCGGCGCCAGAGGTCGCGAGTGCGAGAGGCCCGGCCGACAGGTGGACACGCGGGCACCGCCAGCTCGGCGGCAGAGTGAGGGAAGGGGGGGAGGGGCAGACAGCCTGACAACCGGGCGACGGGCGCGCGCTGGCGCCTCGGCTGGCGAGGTCGCGAGTGGGAGAGGCCCTGCCCGCAGGTGGACACGCGGGCACCCGCAGCTCGTCGAGAGTTAGGGAAGGGGGGAAGTCAGGGAAGGGGGGGAGGGGATAGAACCCCGTCGGGCTCGTCGACCCGCGGCTCCTGGCGGCTCTGCGGCCGAGTTAGGGGAGGAGTGGGGGAGGGGCAGACAGCCTGACAGCCGGGCGACGGGCGCGCGCTGGCGGCTCGGCGGGCGAGGTCGCGAGTGGGAGAGGCCCTGCCCGCAGGTGGACCCGCGGGCACCCGCAGCTCGTCGACAGGGTTAGGGAAGGGGGGGAGTCAGGGAAGGGGGGGAGGGGCAGACAGCCTGACAGCCGGGCGACGGGCGCGCGCTGGCGGCTCGGTGGGCGAGGTCGCGAGTGGGAGAGGCCCTGCCCGCAGGTGCACCCGCGGGCACCCGCAGCTCGTCGACAGGGTTAGGGAAGGGGGGGAATTAGGGAAGGGGGGGAGGGGCTAGAACCCCTTCGGGCTCGTCGACCCGCGGCTCCAAGCGGCTCTGCGGCCGAGTTAGGGGAGGAGGGGGGGAGGGGCAGACAGCCTGACAGCCGCGCGACGGGCGCGCGCTGCCGGCTCGGCGGGCGAGGTCGCGAGTGGGAGAGGCCCTGCCCGCAGGTGGACCCGCGGGCACCCGCAGCTCGTCGACAGGGTTAGGGAAGGGGCGGAGGGGATAGAGCCCCGTCGGGCTCGTCGACCCGCGGCTCCTGGCGGCTCTGCGGCCGAGTTAGGGAAGGGGGGGGAGGGGCAGACTCCCTGCCAGGCGGGCGACGCGCGCGCGCTGGCGGCTGGGCGCCATAGGTCGCGAGTGCGAGAGGCCCGGCCGACAGGTGGACACGCGGGCACCGCCAGCTCGGCGGCAGAGTGAGGGAAGGGGGGGGAGGGGCAGACACCCTGACACCCGGGCGACGGGCGCGCGCTGGCGGCTCGGCGGGCGAGGTCGCGAGTGGGAGAGGCCCGGCCGACAGCTGGACCCGCGGGCACCGCCAGCTCGGCGGCAGAGTTAGGGAAGGAGGGAGGAGGGGCGGAGTCCCTGCCAGGCGGGCGACGCGCGCGCGCTGGCGGCTCGGCGGCAGAGGTCGCGAGTGCGAGAGGCCCGGCCGACAGGTGGACACGCGGGCACCGCCAGCTCGGCGGCAGAGTGAGGGAAGGGGGGGAGGGGCAGACAGCCTGACAACCGGGCGACGGGCGCGCGCTGGCGCCTCGGCTGGCGAGGTCGCGAGTGGGAGAGGCCCTGCCCGCAGGTGGACACGCGGGCACCCGCAGCTCGTCGAGAGTTAGGGAACGGGGGAAGTCAGGGAAGGGGGGGAGGGGATAGAACCCCGTCGGGCTCGTCGACCCGCGGCTCCTGGCGGCTCTGCGGCCGAGTTAGGGGAGGAGTGGGGGAGGGGCAGACAGCCTGACAGCCGGGCGACGGGCACGCGCTGGCGGCTCGGCGGGCGAGGTCGCGAGTGGGAGAGGCCCGGCCGGCAGGTGGACCCGCAGGCACCCGCAGCACGTCGACAGGGTTAGGGAAGGGGGGGAGGGGATAGAGCCCCGTCGGGCTCGTCGACCCGCGGCTCCTGGCGGCTCTGCGGCCGAGTTAGGGGAGGAGGGGGGGAGGGGCAGTCAGCCTGACAGCCGGGGGACGCGCGCGCGCTGCCGGCTCGGCGGGCGAGGTCGCGAGTGGGAGAGGCCCGGCAGACAGGTGGACACGCGGGCACCGCCAGCTCGTCGACAGAGTGAGGGAAGGAGGGAGGAGGGGCAGAGTCCCTGCCAGGCTGGCGACGCGCGCGTGCCGGCGTCTCGGCGGCAGGGGTCGCGAGTGCGAGAGGCCCGGCCGACAGGTGGACCCGCGGGCACCGCCAGCTCGTCGACAGAGTGAGGGAAGGAGGGAGGAGGGGCGGAGTCCCTGCCAGGCGGGCGACGCGCGCGCGCTGGCGGCTCGGCGGCAGAGGTCGCGAGTGCGAGAGGCCCGGCCGACAGGTGGACACGCGGGCACCGCCAGCTCGTCGACAGAGTGAGGGAAGGAGGGAGGAGGGGCAGAGTCCCTGCCAGGCTGGCAACGCGCGCGTGCCGGCGTCTCGGCGGCAGGGGTCGCGAGTGCGAGAGGCCCGGCCGACAGGTGGACCCGCGGGCACCGCCAGCTCGTCGACAGAGTGAGGGAAGGAGGGAGGAGGGGCAGAGTCCCTGCCAGGCGGGCGACGCGCGCGCGCTGGCGGCTCGGCGACAGAGGTCGCGAGTGCGAGAGGCCCGGCCGACAGGTGGACACGCGGGCACCGCCAGCTCGGCGGCAGAATGAGGGAAGGGGGGGGAGGCGCAGACAGCCTGACAGCCGGGCGACGGGCGAGCGCTGGCGGCTCGGCGGGCGAGGTCGCGAGTGGGAGAGGCCCTGCCCGCAGGTGGACACGCGGGCACCCGCAGCTCGTCGAGAGTTAGGGAAGGGGGGGAGTTAGGGAAGGGGGGGAGGGGATAGAACCCCGTCGGGCTCGTCGACCCGCGGCTCCTGGCGGCTCTGCGGCCGAGTTAGGGGAGGAGTGGGGGAGGGGCAGACAGCCTGACAGCCGGGCGACGGGCGCGCGCTGCCGGCTCGGCGGGCGAGGTCGCGAGTGGGAGAGGCCCTGCCCGCAGGTGGACCCGCGGGCACCCGCAGCTCGTCGACAGGGTTAGGGAAGGGGGGGAGGGGATAGAGCCCCGTCGGGCTCGTAGACCCGCGGCTCCTGGCGGCTCTGCGGCCGAGTTAGGGAAGGGGGGGAGGGGCAGACTCCCTGCCAGGCGGGCGACGCGCGCGCGCTGGCGGCTGGGCGCCATAGGTCGCGAGTGCGAGAGGCCCGGCCGACAGGTGGACACGCGGGCACCGCCAGCTCGGCGGCAGAGTGAGGGAAGGGGGGGGAGGGGCAGACACCCTGACAACCGGGCGACAGGCGCGCGCTGGCGGCTCGGCGGGCGAGGTCGCGAGTGGGAGAGGCCCGGCCGACAGCTGGACCCGCGGGCACCGACAGCTCGGCGGCAGAGTGAGGGAAGGAGGGAGGAGGGGCGGAGTCCCTGCCAGGCGGGCGACGCGCGCGCGCTGGCGGCTGGGCGCCATAGGTCGCGAGTGCGAGAGGCCCGGCCGACAGGTGGACACGCGGGCACCGCCAGCTCGGCGGCAGAGTGAGGGAAGGGGGGGGAGGGGCAGACACCCTGACACCCGGGCGACGGGCGCGCGCTGGCGGCTCGGCGCCAGAGGTCGCGAGTGCGAGAGGCCCGGCCGACAGCTGGACCCGCGGGCACCGCCAGCTCGGCGGCAGAGTGAGGGAAGGAGGGAGGAGGGGCGGAGTCCCTGCCAGGCGGGCGACGCGCGCGCGCTGGCGGCTCGGCGGCAGAGGTCGCGAGTTCGAGAGGCCCGGCCGACAGGTGGACACGCGGGCACCGCCAGCTCGGCGGCAGAGTGAGGGAAGGGGGGGAGGGGCAGACAGCCTGACAACCGGGCGACGGGCGCGCGCTGGCGCCTCGGCGGGCGAGGTCGCGAGTGGGAGAGGCCCTGCCCGCAGGTGGACACGCGGGCACCCGCAGCTCGTCGAGAGTTAGGGAAGGGGGGAAGTCAGGGAAGGGGGGGGGGGATAGAACCCCGTCGGGCTCGTCGACCCGCGGCTCCTGGCGGCTCTGCGGCCGAGTTAGGGGAGGAGTGGGGGAGGGGCAGACAGCCTGACAGCCGGGCGACGGGCGCGCGCTGGCGGCTCGGCGGGCGAGGTCGCGAGTGGGAGAGGCCCTACCCGCAGGTGGACCCGCGGGCACCCGCAGCTCGTCGACAGGGTTAGGGAAGGGGGGGAGTCAGGGAAGGGGGGGAGGGGCAGACAGCCTGACAGCCGGGCGACGGGCGCGCGCAGGCGGCTCGGCGGGCGAGGTCGCGAGTGGGAGAGGCCCTGCCCGCAGGTGCACCCGCGGGCACCCGCAGCTCGTCGACAGGGTTAGGGAAGGGGGGGAGTTAGGGAAGGGGGGGAGGGGCTAGAACCCCGTCGGGCTCGTCGACCCGCGGCTCCAAGCGGCTCTGCGGCCGAGTTAGGGGAGGAGGGGGGGAGGGGCAGACAGCCTGACAGCCGGGCGACGGGCGCGCGCTGCCGGCTCGGCGGGCGAGGTCGCGAGTGGGAGAGGCCCTGCCCGCAGGTGGACCCGCGGGCACCCGCAGCTCGTCGACAGGGTTAGGGAAGGGGGGGAGGGGATAGAGCCCCGTCGGGCTCGTCGACCCGCGGCTCCTGGCGGCTCTGCGGCCGAGTTAGGGAAGGGGGGGGAGGGGCAGACTCCCTGCCAGGCGGGCGACGCGCGCGCGCTGGCGGCTGGACACCATAGGTCGCGAGTGCGAGAGGCCCGGCCGACAGGTGGACACGCGGGCACCGCCAGCTCGGCGGCAGAGTGAGGGAAGGGGGGGAGTTAGGGAAGGGGGGGAGCGGCTAGAACCCCGTCGGGCTCGTCGACCCGCGGCTTCAAGCGGCTCTGCGGCCGAGTTAGGGGAGGAGTGGGGGAGGGGCAGACAGACTGACAGCCGGGCGACGGGCGCGCGCTGGCGGCTCGGCGGGCGAGGTCGCGAGTGGGAGAGGCCCTGCCGGCAGGTGGACCCGCGGGCACCCGCAGCTCGTCGACAGGGTTAGGGAAGGGGGGGAGGGGATAGAGCCCCGTAGGGCTCGTCGACCCGCGGCTCCTGGCGGCTCTGCGGCCGAGTTAGGGAAGGGGGGGGAGGGGCAGACTCCCTGCCAGGCGGGCGACGCGCGCGCGCTGGCGGCTGGGCGCCATAGGTCGCGAGTGCGAGAGGCCCGGCCGACAGGTGGACACGCGGGCACCGCCAGCTCGGCGGCAGAGTGAGGGAAGGGGGGGGAGGGGCAGACACCCTGACACCCGGGCGACGGGCGCGCGCTGGCGGCTCGGCGCCAGAGGTCGCGAGTGCGAGAGGCCCGGCCGACAGCTGGACCCGCGGGCACCGCCAGCTCGGCGGCAGAGTGAGGGAAGTAGGGAGGAGGGGCGGAGTCCCTGCCAGGCGGGCGACAAGCGCGCGCTGGCGGCTCGGCGGCAGAGGTCGCGAGTGCGAGAGGCCCGGCCGACAGGTGGACACGCGGGCACCGCCAGCTCGGCGGCAGAGTGAGGGAAGGGGGGGAGGGGCAAACAGCCTGACAACCGGGCGACGGGCGCGCGCTGCCGGCTCGGCGGGCGAGGTCGCGAGTGGGAGAGGCCCTGCCCGCAGGTGGACCCGCGGGCACCCGCAGCTCGTCGACAGGGTTAGGGAAGGGGGGGAGGGGATAGAGCCCCGTCGGGCTCGTCGACCCGCGGCTCCTGGCGGCTCTGCGGCCGAGTTAGGGAAGGGGGGGGAGGGGCAGACTCCCTGCCAGGCGGGCGACGCGCGCGCGCTGGCGGCTGGGCGCCATAGGTCGCGAGTGCGAGAGGCCCGGCCGACAGGTGGACACGCGGGCACCGCCAGCTCGGCGGCAGAGTGAGGGAAGGGGGGGAGGGGCAGACACCCTGACACCCGGGCGACGGGCGCGCGCTGGCGGCTCGGCGGGCGAGGTCGCGAGTGGGAGAGGCCTGGCCGACAGCTGGACCCGCGGGCACCGCCAGCTCGGCGGCAGAGTGAGGGAAGGAGGGAGGAGGGGCGGAGTCCCTGCCAGGCGGGCGACGCGCGCGCGCTGGCGGCTCGGCGGCAGAGGTCGCGAGTGCGAGAGGCCCGGCCGACAGGTGGACACGCGGGCACCGCCAGCTCGGCGGCAGACTGAGGGAAGGGGGGGAGGGGCAGACAGCCTGACAACCGGGCGACGGGCGCGCGCTGGCGCCTCGGCGGGCGAGGTCGCGAGTGGGAGAGGCCCTGCCCGCAGGTGGACACGCGGGCACCCGCAGCTCGTCGAGAGTTAGGGAAGGGGGGAAGTCAGGGAAGGGGGGGAGGGGATAGAACCCCGTCGGGCTCGTCGACCCGCGGCTCCTGGCGGCTCTGCGGCCGAGTTAGGGGAGGAGGGGGGGAGGGGCAGACAGCCTGACAGCCGGGCGACGGGCGCGCGCTGGCGGCTCGGCGGGCGAGGTCGCGAGTGGGAGAGGCCCTGCCCGCAGGTGGACCCGCGGGCACCCGCAGCTCGTCGACAGGGTTAGGGAAGGGGGGGAGGGGATAGAGCCCCGTCGGGCTCGTCGACCCGCGGCTCCTGGCGGCTCTGCGGCCGAGTTAGGGAAGGGGGGGGAGGGGCAGACTCCCTGCCAGGCGGGCGACGCGCGCGCGCTGGCGGCTGGGCGCCATAGGTCGCGAGTGCGAGAGGCCCGGCCGACAGGTGGACACGCGGGCACCGCCAGCTCGGCGGCAGAGTGAGGGAAGGGGGGGGAGGGGCAGACCCCCTGACACCCGGGCGACGGGCGCGCGCTGGCGGCTCGGCGGGCGAGGTCGCGAGTGGGAGAGGCCCGGCCGACAGCTGGACCCGCGGGCACCGCCAGCTCGGCGGCAGAGTGAGGGAAGGAGGGAGGAGGGGCGGAGTCCCTGCCAGGCGGGCGACGCGCGCGCGCTGGCGGCTCGGCGGCAGAGGTCGCGAGTGCGAGAGGCCCGGCCGACAGGTGGACACGCGGGCACCGCCAGCTCGGCGGCAGAGTGAGGGAAGGAGGGAGGAGGGGCAGACACCCTGACACCCGGGCGACGGGCGCGCGCTGGCGGCTCGGCGCCAGAGGTCGCGAGTGCGAGAGGCCCGGCCGACAGCTGGACCCGCGGGCACCGCCAGCTCGGCGGCAGAGTGAGGGAAGTAGGGAGGAGGGGCGGAGTCCCTGCCAGGCGGGCGACAAGCGCGCGCTGGCGGCTCGGCGGCAGAGGTCGCGAGTGCGAGAGGCCCGGCCGACAGGTGGACACGCGGGCACCGCCAGCTCGGCGGCAGAGTGAGGGAAGGGGGGGAGGGGCAGACAGCCTGACAACCGGGCGACGGGCGCGCGCTGCCGGCTCGGCGGGCGAGGTCGCGAGTGGGAGAGGCCCTGCCCGCAGGTGGACACGCGGGCACCCGCAGCTCGTCGACAGGGTTAGGGAAGGGGGGGAGGGGATAGAGCCCCGTCGGGCTCGTCGACCCGCGGCTCCTGGCGGCTCTGCGGCCGAGTTAGGGAAGGGGGGGGAGGGGCAGACTCCCTGCCAGGCGGGCGACGCGCGCGCGCTGGCGGCTGGGCGCCATAGGTCGCGAGTGCGAGAGGCCCGGCCGACAGGTGGACACGCGGGCACCGCCAGCTCGGCGGCAGAGTGAGGGAAGGGGGGGAGGGGCAGACACCCTGACACCCGGGCGACGGGCGCGCGCTGGCGGCTCGGCGGGCGAGGTCGCGAGTGGGAGAGGCCTGGCCGACAGCTGGACCCGCGGGCACCGCCAGCTCGGCGGCAGAGTGAGGGAAGGAGGGAGGAGGGGCGGAGTCCCTGCCAGGCGGGCGACGCGCGCGCGCTGGCGGATCGGCGGCAGAGGTCGCGAGTGCGAGAGGCCCGGCCGACAGGTGGACACGCGGGCACCGCCAGCTCGGCGGCAGAGTGAGGGAAGGGGGGGAGGGGCAGACAGCCTGACAGCCGGGCGACGGGCGCGCGCTGGCGGCTCGGTGGGCGAGGTCGCGAGTGGGAGAGGCCCTGCCCGCAGGTGCACCCGCGGGCACCCGCAGCTCGTCGACAGGGTTAGGGAAGGGGGGGAATTAGGGAAGGGGGGGAGGGGCTAGAACCCCTTCGGGCTCGTCGACCCGCGGCTCCAAGCGGCTCTGCGGCCGAGTTAGGGGAGGAGGGGGGGAGGGGCAGACAGCCTGACAGCCGCGCGACGGGCGCGCGCTGCCGGCTCGGCGGGCGAGGTCGCGAGTGGGAGAGGCCCTGCCCGCAGGTGGACCCGCGGGCACCCGCAGCTCGTCGACAGGGTTAGGGAAGGGGCGGAGGGGATAGAGCCCCGTCGGGCTCGTCGACCCGCGGCTCCTGGCGGCTCTGCGGCCGAGTTAGGGAAGGGGGGGGAGGGGCAGACTCCCTGCCAGGCGGGCGACGCGCGCGCGCTGGCGGCTGGGCGCCATAGGTCGCGAGTGCGAGAGGCCCGGCCGACAGGTGGACACGCGGGCACCGCCAGCTCGGCGGCAGAGTGAGGGAAGGGGGGGGAGGGGCAGACACCCTGACACCCGGGCGACGGGCGCGCGCTGGCGGCTCGGCGGGCGAGGTCGCGAGTGGGAGAGGCCCTGCCCGCAGGTGCACCCGCGGGCACCCGCAGCTCGTCGACAGGGTTAGGGAAGGGGGGGAGTTAGGGAAGGGGGGGAGGGGCTAGAACCCCGTCGGGCTCGTCGACCCGCGGCTCCAAGCGGCTCTGCGGCCGAGTTAGGGGAGGAGGGGGGGAGGGGCAGACAGCCTGACAGCCGGGCGACGGGCGCGCGCTGCCGGCTCGGCGGGCGAGGTCGCGAGTGGGAGAGGCCCTGCCCGCAGGTGGACCCGCGGGCACCCGCAGCTCGTCGACAGGGTTAGGGAAGGGGGGGAGGGGCAGACACCCTGACAACCGGGCGACGGGCGCGCGCTGGCGGCTCGGCGGGCGAGGTCGCGAGTGGGAGAGGCCCGGCCGACAGCTGGACCCGCGGGCACCGCCAGCTCGGCGGCAGAGTGAGGGAAGGACGGAGGAGGGGCGGAGTCCCTGCCAGGCGGGCGACGCGCGCGCGCTGGCGGCTCGGCGGCAGAGGTCGCGAGTGCGAGAGGCCCGGCGGACAGGTGGACACGCGGGCACCGCCAGCTCGGCGGCAGAGTGAGGGAAGGGGGGGGAGGGGCAGACACCCTGACAACCGGGCGACGGGCGCGTGCTGGCGGCTCGGCGGGCGAGGTCGCGAGTGGGAGAGGCCCGGCCGACAGCTGGACCCGCGGGCACCGCCAGCTCGGCGGCAGAGTGAGGGAAGGAGGGAGGAGGGGCGGAGTCCCTGCCAGGCGGGCGACGCGCGCGCGCTGGCGGCTCGGCGCCAGAGGTCGCGAGTGCAAGAGGCCCGGCCGACAGGTGGACACGCGGGCACCGCCAGCTCGTCGACAGAGTGAGGGAAGGAGGGAGGAGGGGCAGAGTCCCTGCCAGGCGGGCGACGCGCGCGTGCCGGCGTCTCGGCGGCAGGGGTCGCGAGTGCGAGAGGCCCGGCCGACAGGTGGACCCGCGGGCACCGCCAGCTCGTCGACAGAGTGAGGGAAGGAGGGAGGAGGGGCAGAGTCCCTGCCAGGCTGGCGACGCGCGCGTGCCGGCGTCTCGGCGGCAGGGGTCGCGAGTGCGAGAGGCCCGGCCGACAGGTGGACCCGCGGGCACCGCCAGCTCGTCGACAGAGTGAGGGAAGGAGGGAGGAGGGGCAGAGTCCCTGCCAGGCGGGCGACGCGCGCGCGCTGGCGGCTCGGCGAGAGAGGTCGCGAGTGCGAGAGGCCCGGCCGACAGGTGGACACGCGGGCACCGCCAGCTCGGCGGCAGAATGAGGGAAGGGGGGGGAGGCGCAGACAGCCTGACAGCCGGGCGACGGGCGAGCGCTGGCGGCTCGGCGGGCGAGGTCGCGAGTGGGAGAGGCCCTGCCCGCAGGTGGACACGCGGGCACCCGCAGCTCGTCGAGAGTTAGGGAAGGGGGGGAGTTAGGGAAGGGGGGGAGGGGATAGAACCCCGTCGGGCTCGTCGACCCGCGGCTCCAAGCGGCTCTGCGGCCGAGTTAGGGGAGGAGGGGGGGAGGGGCAGACAGCCTGACAGCCGGGCGACGGGCGCGCGCTGCCGGCTCGGCGGGCGAGGTCGCGAGTGGGAGAGGCCCTGCCCGCAGGTGGACCCGCGGGCACCCGCAGCTCGTCGACAGGGTTAGGGAAGGGGGGGAGAGGATAGAGCCCCGTCGGGCTCGTCGACCCGCGGCTCCTGGCGGCTCTGCGGCCGAGTTAGGGAAGGGGGGGGAGGGGCAGACTCCCTGCCAGGCGGGCGACGCGCGCGCGCTGGCGGCTCGGCGCCAGAGGTCGCGAGTGCGAGAGGCCCGGCCGACAGGTGGACACGCGGGCTCCGCCAGCTCGGCGGCAGAGTGAGGGAAGGGGGGGGAGGGGCAGACACCCTGACAACCGGGCGAAGGGCGCGTGCTGGCGGCTCGGCGGGCGAGGTCGCGAGTGGGAGAGGCCCGGCCGACAGGTGGACACGCGGGCACCGCCAGCTCGGCGGCAGAGTGAGGGAAGGAGGGGGAGGGGCAGACACCCTGACAACCGGGCGACGGGCGCGTGCTGGCGGCTCGGCGGGCGAGGTCGCGAGTGGGAGAGGCCCGGCCGACAGCTGGACACGCGGGCACCACCAGCTCGGCGGCAGAGTGAGGGAAGGAGGGAGGAGGGGCGGAGTCCCTGCCAGGCGGGCGACGCGCGCGCGCTGGCGGCTCGGCGGCAGAGGTCGCGAGTGCTAGAGGCCCGGCCGACAGGTGGACACGCGGGCACCGCCAGCTCGGCGGCAGAGTGAGGGAAGGGGGGGAGGGGCAGACAGCCTGACAGCCGGGCGACGGGCGCGCGCTGCCGGCTCGGCGGGCGAGGTCGCGAGTGGGAGAGGCCCTGCCCGCAGGTGGACCCGCGGGCACCCGCAGCTCGTCGTCAGGGTTAGGGAAGGGGGGGAGGGGATAGAGCCCCGTCGGGCTCGTCGACCCGCGGCTCCTGGCGGCTCTGCGGCCGAGTTAGGGAAGGGGGGGGAGGGGCAGACTCCCTGCCAGGCGGGCGACGCGCGCGCGCTGGCGGCTGGGCGCCATAGGTCGCGAGTGCGAGAGGCCCGGCCGACAGGTGGACACGCGGGCACCGCCAGCTCGGCGGCAGAGTGAGGGAAGGGGGGGGAGGGGCAGACACCCTGACACCCGGGCGACGGGCGCGCGCTGGCGGCTCGGCGGGCGAGGTCGCGAGTGGGAGAGGCCCGGCCGACAGCTGGACCCGCGGGCACCGCCAGCTCGGCGGCAGAGTGAGGGAAGGAGGGAGGAGGGGCGGAGTCCCTGCCAGGCGGGCGACGCGCGCGCGCTGGCGGCTCGGCGGCAGAGGTCGCGAGTGCGAGAGGCCCGGCCGACAGGTGGACACGCGGGCACCGCCAGCTCGGCGGCAGAGTGAGGAAAGGAGGGAGGAGGGGCGGAGTCCCTGCCAGGCGGGCGACGCGCGCGCGCTGGCGCTCGGCACCAGAGGTCGCGAGTGCGAGAGGCCCGGCCGACAGGTGGACACGCGGGCACCGCCAGCTCGGCGGCAGAGTGAGGGAAGGGGGGGAGGGGCAGACAGCCTGACAGCCGGGCGACGGGCGCGCGCTGGCGGCTCGGCGGGCGAGGTCGCGAGTGGGAGAGGCCCTGCCCGCAGGTGGACCCGCGGGCACCCGCAGCTCGTCGACAGGGTTAGGGAAGGGGGGGAGGGGATAGAGCCCCGTCGGGCTCGTCGACCCGCGGCTCCTGGCGGCTCTGCGGCCGAGTTAGGGAAGGGGGGGGAGGGGCAGACTCCCTGGAAGGCGGGAAACGCGCGCGCGCTGGCGGCTGGGCGCCATAGGTCGCGAGTGCGAGAGGCCCGGCCGACAGGTGGACACGCGGGCACCGCCAGCTCGGCGGCAGAGTGAGGGAAGGGGGGGAGGGGCAGACACCCTGACAACCGGGCGACGGGCGCGCGCTGGCGGCTCGGCGTGCGAGGTCGCGAGTGGGAGAGGCCCGGCCGACAGCTGGACCCGCGGGCACCGCCAGCTCGGCGGCAGAGTGAGGGAAGGAGGGAGGAGGGGCGGAGGCCCTGCCAGGCGGGCGACGCGCGCGCGCTGGCGGCTCGGCGCCAGAGGTCGCGAGTGCGAGAGGCCCGGCCGACAGGTGGACACGCGGGCACCGCCAGCTCGTCGACAGAGTGAGGGAAGGAGGGAGGAGGGGAAGAGTCCCTGCCAGGCTGGCGACGCGCGCGTGCCGGCGTCTCGGCGGCAGGGGTCGCGAGTGCGAGAGGCCCGGCCGACAGGTGGACCCGCGGGCACCGCCAGCTCGTCGACAGAGTGAGGGAAGGAGGGAGGAGGGGCAGAGTCCCTGCCAGGCTGGCGACGCGCGCGTGCCGGCGTCTCGGCGGCAGGGGTCGCGAGTGCGAGAGGCCCGGCCGACAGGTGGACCCGCGGGCACCGCCAGCTCGTCGACAGAGTGAGGGAAGGAGGGAGGAGGGGCAGAGTCCCTGCCAGGCGGGCGACGCGCGCACGCTGGCGGCTCGGCGACAGAGGTCGCGAGTGCGAGAGGCCCGGCCGACAGGTGGACACGAGGGCACCGCCAGCTCGGCGGCAGAATGAGGGAAGGGGGGGGAGGCGCAGACAGCCTGACAGCCGGGCGACGGGCGAGCGCTGGCGGCTCGGCGGGCGAGGTCGCGAGTGGGAGAGGCCCTGCCCGCAGGTGGACACGCGGGCACCCGCAGCTCGTCGAGAGTTAGGGAAGGGGGGGAGTTAGGGAAGGGGGGGAGGGGATAGAACCCCGTCGGGCTCGTCGACCCGCGGCTCCTGGCGGCTCTGCGGCCGAGTTAGGGGAGGAGTGGGGGAGGGGCAGACAGCCTGACAGCCGGGCGACGGGCGCGCGCTGCCGGCTCGGCGGGCGAGGTCGCGAGTGGGAGAGGCCCTGCCCGCAGGTGGACCCGCGGGCACCCGCAGCTCGTCGACAGGGTTAGGGAAGGGGGGGAGGGGATAGAGCCCCGTCGGGCTCGTAGACCCGCGGCTCCTGGCGGCTCTGCGGCCGAGTTAGGGAAGGGGGGGAGGGGCAGACTCCCTGCCAGGCGGGCGACGCGCGCGCGCTGGCGGCTGGGCGCCATAAGTCGCGAGTGCGAGAGGCCCGGCCGACAGGTGGACACGCGGGCACCGCCAGCTCGGCGGCAGAGTGAGGGAAGGGGGGGGAGGGGCAGACACCCTGACAACCGGGCGACGGGCGCGCGCTGGCGGCTCGGCGGGCGAGGTCGCGAGTGGGAGAGGCCCGGCCGACAGCTGGACCCGCGGGCACCGACAGCTCGGCGGCAGAGTGAGGGAAGGAGGGAGGAGGGGCGGAGTCCCTGCCAGGCGGGCGACGCGCGCGCGCTGGCGGCTGGGCGCCATAGGTCGCGAGTGCGAGAGGCCCGGCCGACAGGTGGACACGCGGGCACCGCCAGCTCGGCGGCAGAGTGAGGGAAGGGGGGGGAGGGGCAGACACCCTGACACCCGGGCGACGGGCGCGCGCTGGCGGCTCGGCGGGCGAGGTCGCGAGTGCGAGAGGCCCGGCCGACAGGTGGACACGCGGGCACCGCCAGCTCGGCGGCAGAGTGAGGGAAGGAGGGAGGAGCAGCAGACACCCTGACACCCGGGCGACGGGCGCGCGCTGGCGGCTCGGCGCCAGAGGTCGCGAGTGCGAGAGGCCCGGCCGACAGCTGGACCCGCGGGCACCGCCAGCTCGGCGGCAGAGTGAGGGAAGTAGGGAGGAGGGGCGGAGTCCCTGCCAGGCGGGCGACAAGCGCGCGCTGGCGGCTGGGCGCCATAGGTCGCGAGTGCGAGAGGCCCGGCCGACAGGTGGACACGCGGGCACCCGCAGCTCGTCGAGAGTTAGGGAAGGGGGGAAGTCAGGGAAGGGGGGGGGGATAGAACCCCGTCGGGCTCGTCGACCCGCGGCTCCTGGCGGCTCTGCGGCCGAGTTAGGGGAGGAGTGGGGGAGGGGCAGACAGCCTGACAGCCGGGCGACGGGCGCGCGCTGGCGGCTCGGCGGGCGAGGTCGCGAGTGGGAGAGGCCCTACCCGCAGGTGGACCCGCGGGCACCCGCAGCTCGTCGACAGGGTTAGGGAAGGGGGGGAGTCAGGGAAGGGGGGGAGGGGCAGACAGCCTGACAGCCGGGCGACGGGCGCGCGCTGGCGGCTCGGCGGGCGAGGTCGCGAGTGGGAGAGGCCCTGCCCGCAGGTGCACCCGCGGGCACCCGCAGCTCGTCGACAGGGTTAGGGAAGGGGGGGAGTTAGGGAAGGGGGGGAGGGGCTAGAACCCCGTCGGGCTCGTCGACCCGCGGCTCCAAGCGGCTCTGCGGCCGAGTTAGGGGAGGAGGGGGGGAGGGGCAGACAGCCTGACAGCCGGGCGACGGGCGCGCGCTGCCGGCTCGGCGGGCGAGGTCGCGAGTGGGAGAGGCCCTGCCCGCAGGTGGACCCGCGGGCACCCGCAGCTCGTCGACAGGGTTAGGGAAGGGGGGGAGGGGATAGAGCCCCGTCGGGCTCGTCGACCCGCGGCTCCTGGCGGCTCTGCGGCCGAGTTAGGGAAGGGGGGGGAGGGGCAGACTCCCTGCCAGGCGGGCGACGCGCGCGCGCTGGCGGCTGGACACCATAGGTCGCGAGTGCGAGAGGCCCGGCCGACAGGTGGACACGCGGGCACCGCCAGCTCGGCGGCAGAGTGAGGGAAGGGGGGGAGTTAGGGAAGGGGGGGAGCGGCTAGAACCCCGTCGGGCTCGTCGACCCGCGGCTTCAAGCGGCTCTGCGGCCGAGTTAGGGGAGGAGTGGGGGAGGGGCAGACAGACTGACAGCCGGGCGACGGGCGCGCGCTGGCGGCTCGGCGGGCGAGGTCGCGAGTGGGAGAGGCCCTGCCGGCAGGTGGACCCGCGGGCACCCGCAGCTGGTCGACAGGGTTAGGGAAGGGGGGGAGTCAGGGAAGGGGGGGAGGGGCAGACAGCCTGAGAGCCGGGCGACGGGCGCGCGCTGGCGGCTCGGCGGGCGAGGTCGCGAGTGGGAGAGGCCCTGCCCGCAGGTGCACCCGCGGGCACCCGCAGCTCGTCGACAGGGTTAGGGAAGGGGGGGAGTTAGGGAAGGGGGGGAGGGGCTAGAACCCCGTCGGGCTCGTCGACCCGCGGCTCCTGGCGGCTCTGCGGCCGAGTTAGGGGAGGAGTGGGGTAGGGGCAGACAGCCTGACAGCCGGGCGACGGGCGCGCGCTGGCGGCTCGGCGGGCGAGGTCGCGAGTGGGAGAGGCCCTGCCCGCAGGTGGACCCGCGGGCACCCGCAGCTCGTCGACAGGGTTAGGGAAGGGGGGGAGGGGATAGAGACCCGTCGCGCTCGTCGACCCGCGGCTCCTGGCGGCTCTGCGGCCGAGTTAGGGAAGGGGGGGGAGGGGCAGACTCCCTGCCAGGCGGGCGACGCGCGCGCGCTGGCGGCTGGGCGCCATAGGTCGCGAGTGCGAGAGGCCCGGCCGACAGGTGGACACGCGGGCACCGCCAGCTCGGCGGCAGAGTGAGGGAAGGGGGGGGAGGGGCAGACACCCTGACAACCGGGCGACGGGCGCGCGCTGGCGGCTCGGCGGGCGAGGTCGCGAGTGGGAGAGGCCCGGCCGACAGCTGCACCCGCGGGCACCGCCAGCTCGGCGGCAGAGTGAGGGAAGGAGGGAGGAGGGGCGGAGTCCCTGCCAGGCGGGCGACGTGCGCGCGCTGGCGGCTCGGCGGCAGAGGTCGCGAGTGCGAGAGGCCCGGCCGACAGGTGGACACGCGGGCACCGCCAGCTCGGCGGCAGAGTGAGGGAAGGAGGGAGGAGGGGCGGAGTCCCTGCCAGGCGGGCGACGCGCGCGCGCTGGCGGCTCGGCGCCAGAGGTCGCGAGTGCGAGAGGCCCGGCCGACAGGTGGACACGCGGGCACCGCCAGCTCGGCGGCAGAGTGAGGGAAGGGGGGGAGGGGCAGACAGCCTGACAACCGGGCGACGGGGGCGCGCTGGCGCCTCGGCTGGCGAGGTCGCGAGTGGGAGAGGCCCTGCCCACAGGTGGACACGCGGGCACCCGCAGCTCGTCGAGAGTTAGGGAAGGGGGTAAGTCAGGGAAGGGGGGGGGGATAGAACCCCGTCGGGCTCGTCGACCCGCGGCTCCTGGCGGCTCTGCGGCCGAGTTAGGGGAGGAGTGGGGGAGGGGCAGACAGCCTGACAGCCGGGCGACGGGCGCGCGCTGGCGTCTCGGCGGGCGAGGTCGCGAGTGGGAGAGGCCCTGCCCGCAGGTGGACCCGCGGGCACCCGCAGCTCGTCGACAGGGTTAGGGAAGGGGGGGAGTCAGGGAAGGGGGGGAGGGGCAGACAGCCTGACAGCCGGGCGAGGGGCGCGCGCTGGCGGCTCGGCGGGCGAGGTCGCGAGTGGGAGAGGCCCTGCCCGCAGGTGCACCTGCGGGCACCCGCAGCTCGTCGACAGGGTTAGGGAAGGGGGGGAGTCAGGGAAGGGGGGGAGGGGCAGACAGCCTGACAGCCGGGCGACGGGCGCGCGCTGGCGGCTCGGCGGGCGAGGTCGCGAGTGGGAGAGGCCCTGCCCGCAGGTGCACCCGCGGGCACCCGCAGCTCGTCGACAGGGTTAGGGAAGGGGGGGAGTTAGGGAAGGGGGGGAGGGGCTAGAACCCCGTCGGGCTCGTCGACCCGCGGCTCCAAGCGGCTCTGCGGCCGAGTTAGGGGAGGAGGGGGGAGGGGCAGACAGCCTGACAGCCGGGCGACGGGCGCGCGCTGCCGGCTCGGCGGGCGAGGTCGCGAGTGGGAGAGGCCCTGCCCGCAGGTGGACCCGCGGGCACCCGCAGCTCGTCGACAGGGTTAGGGAAGGGGGGGAGGGGATAGAGCCCCGTCGGGCTCGTCGACCCGCGGCTCCTGGCGGCTCTGCGGCCGAGTTAGGGAAGGGGGGGGAGGGGCAGACTCCCTGCCAGGCGGGCGACGCGCGCGCGCTGGCGGCTGGGCGCCATAGGTCGCGAGTGCGAGAGGCCCGGCCGACAGGTGGACACGCGGGCACCGCCAGCTCGGCGGCAGAGTGAGGGAAGGGGGGGAGGGGCAGACACCCTGACACCCGGGCGACGGGCGCGCGCTGGCGGCTCGGCGGGCGAGGTCGCGAGTGGGAGAGGCCCGGCCGACAGCTGGACCCGCGGGCACCGCCAGCTCGGCGGCAGAGTGAGGGAAGGAGGGAGGAGGGGCGGAGTCCCTGCCAGGCGGGCGACGCGCGCGCGCTGGCGGCTCGGCGGCAGAGGTCGCGAGTGCGAGAGGCCCGGCCGACAGGTGGACACGCGGGCACCGCCAGCTCGGCGGCAGAGTGAGGGAAGGAGGGAGGAAGGGCAGACACCCTGACACCCGGGCGACGGGCGCGCGCTGGCGGCTCGGCGCCAGAGGTCGCGAGTGCGAGAGGCCCGGCCGACAGCTGGACCCGCGGGCACCGCCAGCTCGGCGGCAGAGTGAGGGAAGGAGGGAGGAGGGGCGGAGTCCCTGCCAGGCGGGCGACGCGCGCGCGCTGGAGGCTCGGCGGCAGAGGTCGCGAGTGCGAGAGGCCCGGCCGACAGGTGGACCCCCGGGCACCGCCAGCTCGGCGGCAGAGTGAGGGAAGGAGGGGGAGGGGCAGACACCCTGACAACCGGGCGACGGGCGCGTGCTGGCGGCTCGGCGGGCGAGGTCGCGAGTGGGAGAGGCCCGGCCGACAGCTGGACCCGCGGGCACCGCCAGCTCGGCGGCAGAGTGAGGGAAGGAGGGAGGAGGGGCGGAGTCCCTGCCAGGCGGGCGACGCGCGCGCGCTGGCGGCTCGGCGGCAGAGGTCGCGAGTGCGAGAGGCCCGGCCGACAGGTGGACACGCGGGCACCGCCAGCTCGGCGGCAGAGTGAGGGAAGGGGGGGAGGGGCAGACAGCCTGACAGCCGGGCGACGGGCGCGCGCTGGCGGCTCGGCGGGCGAGGTCGCGAGTGGGAGAGGCCCTGCCCGCAGGTGGACCCGCGGGCACCCGCAGCTCGTCGAGAGTTAGGGAAGGGGGGAAGTCAGGGAAGGGGGGGAGGGGATAGAACCCCGTCGGGCTCGTCGACCCGCGGCTCCTGGCGGCTCTGCGGCCGAGTTAGGGGAGGAGTGGGGGAGGGGCAGACAGCCTGACAGCCGGGCGACGGGCGCGCGCTGGCGGCTCGGCGGGCGAGGTCGCGAGTGGGAGAGGCCCTGCCCGCAGGTGCACCCGCGGGCACCCGCAGCTCGTCGACAGGGTTAGGGAAGGGGGGGAGGGGATAGAGCCCCGTCGGGCTCGTCGACCCGCGGCTCCTGGCGGCTCTGCGGCCGAGTTAGGGAAGGGGGGGGAGGGGCAGACTCCCTGCCAGGCGGGCGACGCGCGCGCGCTGGCGGCTCGGCGGCAGAGGTCGCGAGTGCGAGAGGCCCGGCCGACAGGTGGACACGCGGGCTCCGCCAGCTCGGCGGCAGAGTGAGGGAAGGGGGGGGAGGGGCAGACACCCTGACAACCGGGCGACGGGCGCGTGCTGGCGGCTCGGCGGGCGAGGTCGCGAGTGGGAGAGGCCCGGCCGACAGCTGGACCCGCGGGCACCGCCAGCTCGGCGGCAGAGTGAGGGAAGGGGGGGAGGGGCAGACAGCCTGACAACCGGGCGACGGGCGCGCGCTGGCGCCTCGGCTGGCGAGGTCGCGAGTGGGAGAGGCCCTGCCCGCAGGTGGACACGCGGGCACCCGCAGCTCGTCGAGAGTTAGGGAAGGGGGGAAGTCAGGGAAGGGGGGGAGGGGATAGAACCCCGTCGGGCTCGTCGACCCGCGGCTCCTGGCGGCTCTGCGGCCGAGTTAGGGGAGGAGTGGGGGAGGGGCAGACAGCCTGACAGCCGGGCGACGGGCGCGCGCTGGCGGCTCGGCGGGCGAGGTCGCGAGTGGGAGAGGCCCTGCCCGCAGGTGGACCCGCGGGCACCCGCAGCTCGTCGACAGGGTTAGGGAAGGGGGGGAGGGGATAGAGCCCCGTCGGGCTCGTCGACCCGCGGCTCCTGGCGGCTCTGCGGCCGAGTTAGGGAAGGGGGGGGAGGGGCAGACTCCCTGCCAGGCGGGCGACGCGCGCGCGCTGGCGGCTGGGCGCCATAGGTCGCGAGTGCGAGAGGCCCGGCCGACAGGTGGACACGCGGGCACCGCCAGCTCGGCGGCAGAGTGAGGGAAGGGGGGGAGGGGCAGACACCCTGACACCCGGGCGACGGGCGCGCGCTGGCGGCTCGGCGGGCGAGGTCGCGAGTGGGAGAGGCCCGGCCGACAGCTGGACCCGCGGGCACCGCCAGCTCGGCGGCAGAGTGAGGGAAGGAGGGAGGAGGGGCGGAGTCCCTGCCAGGCGGGCGACGCGCGCGCGCTGGCGGCTCGGCGGCAGAGGTCGCGAGTGCGAGAGGCCCGGCCGACAGGTGGACACGCGGGCACCGCCAGCTCGGCGGCAGAGTGAGGGAAGGAGGGAGGAAGGGCAGACACCCTGACACCCGGGCGACGGGCGCGCGCTGGCGGCTCGGCGCCAGAGGTCGCGAGTGCGAGAGGCCCGGCCGACAGCTGGACCCGCGGGCACCGCCAGCTCGGCGGCAGAGTGAGGGAAGGAGGGAGGAGGGGCGGAGTCCCTGCCAGGCGGGCGACGCGCGCGCGCTGGAGGCTCGGCGGCAGAGGTCGCGAGTGCGAGAGGCCCGGCCGACAGGTGGACCCCCGGGCACCGCCAGCTCGGCGGCAGAGTGAGGGAAGGAGGGGGAGGGGCAGACACCCTGACAACCGGGCGACGGGCGCGTGCTGGCGGCTCGGCGGGCGAGGTCGCGAGTGGGAGAGGCCCGGCCGACAGCTGGACCCGCGGGCACCGCCAGCTCGGCGGCAGAGTGAGGGAAGGAGGGAGGAGGGGCGGAGTCCCTGCCAGGCGGGCGACGCGCGCGCGCTGGCGGCTCGGCGGCAGAGGTCGCGAGTGCGAGAGGCCCGGCCGACAGGTGGACACGCGGGCACCGCCAGCTCGGCGGCAGAGTGAGGGAAGGGGGGGAGGGGCAGACAGCCTGACAGCCGGGCGACGGGCGCGCGCTGGCGGCTCGGCGGGCGAGGTCGCGAGTGGGAGAGGCCCTGCCCGCAGGTGGACCCGCGGGCACCCGCAGCTCGTCGAGAGTTAGGGAAGGGGGGAAGTCAGGGAAGGGGGGGAGGGGATAGAACCCCGTCGGGCTCGTCGACCCGCGGCTCCTGGCGGCTCTGCGGCCGAGTTAGGGGAGGAGTGGGGGAGGGGCAGACAGCCTGACAGCCGGGCGACGGGCGCGCGCTGGCGGCTCGGCGGGCGAGGTCGCGAGTGGGAGAGGCCCTGCCCGCAGGTGCACCCGCGGGCACCCGCAGCTCGTCGACAGGGTTAGGGAAGGGGGGGAGGGGATAGAGCCCCGTCGGGCTCGTCGACCCGCGGCTCCTGGCGGCTCTGCGGCCGAGTTAGGGAAGGGGGGGGAGGGGCAGACTCCCTGCCAGGCGGGCGACGCGCGCGCGCTGGCGGCTCGGCGGCAGAGGTCGCGAGTGCGAGAGGCCCGGCCGACAGGTGGACACGCGGGCTCCGCCAGCTCGGCGGCAGAGTGAGGGAAGGGGGGGGAGGGGCAGACACCCTGACAACCGGGCGACGGGCGCGTGCTGGCGGCTCGGCGGGCGAGGTCGCGAGTGGGAGAGGCCCGGCCGACAGCTGGACCCGCGGGCACCGCCAGCTCGGCGGCAGAGTGAGGGAAGGGGGGGAGGGGCAGACAGCCTGACAACCGGGCGACGGGCGCGCGCTGGCGCCTCGGCTGGCGAGGTCGCGAGTGGGAGAGGCCCTGCCCGCAGGTGGACACGCGGGCACCCGCAGCTCGTCGAGAGTTAGGGAAGGGGGGAAGTCAGGGAAGGGGGGGAGGGGATAGAACCCCGTCGGGCTCGTCGACCCGCGGCTCCTGGCGGCTCTGCGGCCGAGTTAGGGGAGGAGTGGGGGAGGGGCAGACAGCCTGACAGCCGGGCGACGGGCGCGCGCTGGCGGCTCGGCGGGCGAGGTCGCGAGTGGGAGAGGCCCTGCCCGCAGGTGGACCCGCGGGCACCCGCAGCT
>NC_137285.1:72275000-72330000 GCF_054371585.1 Giraffa tippelskirchi | reverse complement strand
CCACCGCGGTGAGGGACACGAGGAGGACGCCGGGTTAAGGGAAACGACACCACCGCTCGGCCTCAGGCACCTGAGGGGCGACCTGGAGCGCTCCAGGGGCACCACCGAGGGTCAAACGAGGCACGCTCACCCACCCACGCGGGGCGCGCGGCGCAGCAGCGGGCACAGCCCTCCCCACCGCGGGGAGGGCCGCTCGCGGGACACGCGCCGAGAAGGCGAAGCGAGAGCGTCCGCTGTGTCCGAAGACCGACGGCCTCACTGACGCCCCGTGGAGGGGGGGCGGGCAGGAGACCGAGAGTCAGGGCCGGAGGCCACACCCACCCTCCCGCCTTCCTCACCCTCCCCGACGGGCAGGGGGAAAGGCAGGCGAGGAGCCCCGTGGACAGACTGAGAAGACCGCACACGTTCACCAGGAACGCCCGTCCCTCGCCTGGCACGGCTTAGGCCCGGCCCGGGAGAGCACGACCACACCACATCGATCCGTTGAGCCGAGGGGGAGGGGGGAAGGCACGGTGAGGACAGTCGCCGGAGGGGCCCGCTTTAAGCCTCACCGGCCGCCTCCCCCCGCCACACCTCACCTCGCCTCAGGCGACAGCCGCCGACGACCCCAGGAGGAGGAGCTGCCTGACACGGGGCACGGGGCCTACAGAGCGGGGGTCGTCCCGGCCACCACCGGGCGCCCGCAGCGGGGGGGTCACACAGGGTAGAAGACCCACGGCGCCTCGCCCCGCCGCCCTCGGGTCGCCCAGAGACCGGAGGTGGCGCCACGGGTCGGGTCTGCCAGACACGCCACGCAGGAGCCGGCGCACAGGCCCAGGCCGGCGGCCCAAAGGCCCAGGCGCCCCGCGTGCGTCCAGAGGCCCAAAGTCCTCGGCGGCAGACGCCGAGAGAGACCGTGTCGGCACTTACCTGGTGGCAGAAAAGGCCCATTTCGGGCGACAAAATGACAGCGCCCGACAGCGGGGCCCACCCACGACTGGCAGGGAGAGACCTTGGCACCTTGGCACCGCCACCTGTCCCCAGCACTACCCCAGAAACACCAGGCCCGGAGCTGTCGGGGGTCATCTGGTCGACTGGGGGGGGGAGGGGGGCGAAGGGGGCGCCCGGTGGGCGAAGTGGGGGCGCAGACGCCAAGGGGGAGGGAGCTGGCCGGGGACGCCCTCCCCCTTCGCCCGCACGGGTAGGTGTACCCGTCCGTCCGAGTCTCCGAGCGGGGGTTTGGCTACGAGTTGCCAAAGAGAAAAACGAAGAGAGACCCGCCGGCGAGGCGCCTCCCACGAGACGAGCGGACCCCAACGAGGGACCACGCCCGGGGCCCCAGACCGTCCTGTCCGGGGCACCCAGGACGGCTCGAGCCGGTCCCTGACCTCCTGGCCGTGATTCAGGGAGTTGGGGAGGGGTGAGAAAGCAAACCCTCCGGGGTGGCGAACCCTCCTGAAAGGGCGGGAAAGCAAAAACCTCCTGAAGGGAGACGCAAACCCTTCTGAAAAGGCGAACAGCAAACCCTTTGGAGGGCGGGAGCCAACCCTCCTGAAGGAAGAAAGCAAACCCTCCTGAGGGGGGCCCGGGAGGAGGCCAGACCGCCGAGTCCCAGGCGCTCCAGGGAGGGACGACCCTCTCCCTCCCTGCCCACCGCGGCGGCCCGGCCCAGGTAGGGTCCGGCCGGTCCGTCTCCGCGGCCGGAGGGGCACGGGGAGACGCTGGTCGACCCGGTCAGGCCACCCCAGAGCCCGGCTCTGGAGCGCCGCCGCCGCCGCGACGGCCACCCTCCTCGGGAACCTAGAGAGCCAATCTCCGGCGACAGCAGGACGTCCCTAGGCCTCGGCGCCACCGCCACTGTCGCCGCCAGCAGAGCTGGTCTCTGAGAGCTGTGCCTCGGGCCCGGCGGCTGAGTCACAACCCTCCTGAAGGTCGCCGAAGCTCCAGAGGGGAGGGACACTATAAAAGCGGCCGCCAGGTGGCTCCTGACAACCGGCTCCAATGTCCCGAGGACGGGTCGCTGTCGCCGGCCGCCGAGGACGCCACAGCGCCGGCCGCCCAAACGCCCGAGCTCGGCCCGGAGCCGCCGCCTCCGAGAGACGCGACGCGACGCGACCCCGGCCGCAGAGGAAGGGAGAGGAGCTGGGAAATAGCTCCCCAGGAGGCTGCCACGAAGGAGACGCGCTCCCCCCCACCCACCCACGCGATTCCAGGCTGGTGGGGGGACATTCCACGGAGACGCCGGCGGGCGGCGGGGCTCGGGGCGGGGACGGCCGAGAGAGGGGCACCAGTGACATCCCGGGCTCCCCCGGGCCCCCTCCCCCGAAGGAGGAGGGAGGGAGGGAGAGAGAGAAGGGAGGGAGGCAGGGAGGGAGGGACCGACCGGCAAAGCGAAACCAGGCAAGCGCTGCTCGGAGAACAAAGCAGGACTTCTCGAAAGCAGACAGAGACACAGACACGCAAGCCCAGGAGCAAGAAAGGAAAAGAAGGAGACACTCGGACCCCCAACAAGAGAAAACGAAAGTCAACCTGTGTCGAGACCGTGATCAAGTCCAACGACAACAAACACAAGCATGCGCCGGTGGGTGGGGAAAGGGCACTTGAGGTCAGGAGAACATGGATTTCAAAATAACTGGCCACAAACACCAGAAAGGAAAGGCGGCCGGGCGGCCGGGCCGGGCGGTCTGGTCTGGGGTGGGGTGGCAGGGCTGCTGGGGGCGGGGGTCGGTGGCGGGGGTGGGGGGTGGGGGGTGGGGGGTGGGGGAAACGGGAGCACCCAGAACGAGGAGGAGACTGTCGGCCGTGCCGAGACACGGAAACATCGCACGGCTGGGGACCCGTTCCTATCGTCTTCCCCGGGGTGTGAAAGAGACTTGGCCTCCCGTCTCCTGAGAGTTCATCTCCCCAGCAACAACGGTCAGGCAAGCTGTCGGGTGTGTGTGTGTTGCGGGGGGTTGGGGGGCGGGGTGGGGAGAAAAAAGAAGACACCTTTCAAGTGAAAGGAGGGAGCGTAAAGGTCACTGAACCCTCTGACAGCGGCCTTCCATTTTCCAGACCAGTGACACGTTCCCCCAAGTCGCCCGGTTCCAGAAAACGCTTTTCGGAAACAGAATCCTCGGGGCCCGCGAACTCCTGAGGAATCCTCGGATGAGCTTCCGGGCCAGGCTATACCGTAGGCAGCGTGCTTCCCCTGAAGCCAAAGCCACGGGCTCCAGAGGGCCGCGTCCAAGAAGCTGATCTCGTACGGAACCCGGTGTCTTCTTCTCTAGGACACTCCTAGAAGCAGCAAGAGCGCCAGTTTGTGAGACTCGAAGGTGAAGCCGGCACGACGTAAACCCAGCGATGTGTGCGGTCAGAGGCCCATCTAGATTCGAGCTCCAGTTCTGGAGGGGAGCAGTGGGGACAGGAGGGTGGCCTGCGAGTCCGCCGTCCCGTCCCCACTCCTCCTGTGAACATCCGCCCCGTGGAAGGTGTCGAGGAACCGCATGACCTGACCTGCGGGGTGAACCGTCGCCAAAGACAAAGAATTCCTCCAGCCAGGCGTTGTCCGCAGCCACGAACCCCTTCCCTCCGTCGCCCGGCCTTTCAGAATGCCACGTGGAGCCCTCTCGAGACGTGTGGGGCTTGGAGGTATGGGCCCCCGAATTCTCCTCGCCCGGCCCTGCAAGAAACCATTCCGTGCCTGCCCCACATGAAGACTTCTCGGGCTTTTCGGTGGACCGGGCCTCCCAGGGTGCCCCTGCACCCGGCACCCTGCGACACCCCGAGAGATCCCACGGAGAAACGTCTCCGGCCACTCGCGCGGCACCTGCCTCGCTGGCGGGCGCCCCTTCCAACCTCCCCAGAGATACGTGAGCACGGACGCTTCTTCCCCATCTGGGTCCCCTCACAGGCTCTGTGAGTTCCTGCGGTTCCGCACGCCCTCGACTTGGCTGTGGTTCGGGGCTCTGTTCTGTTCTGTGTTTGCTCTCCGGCCCACGTGATCTCTCTGGCTAGGGCACCCAGGAAAAGCGAAAAGAAATCGAGTCCGTGTGAGTACTATTCAGGCATCAAGTGGGGATACCTACCAATGACCTCTAACGTGGATCCACCAAGATGGCGGCCGTGTGGGGTTCAGGAGGATCATTTTGCGTTTTCTGGGGGCGCTATTTGCTCTCAATGATTTCACGTGCCTTTGGGGCATGGCTCACGGAGATGGACGTGAAGCAGCAGGGCAGCCACATCTGGCGTCTCGGCCTAGCTAGGGCGGCTCCACGAGTGACCTCTCGGAACCGGGGCTGAGACCGCCATCCCTCCCCGGGCCCCCCTCGGTGGCTGGGTATGGGGGGGAGGGGGGGGAGGTTTCGGAGGGGAGACGGGAGATCTGGGCTTGTGGTTGGGGGCGCGCGGGGCCACACGTGTCATGTCATGATATTCCTGTGACGCTCCAACGAGATACGTATTATTCTCTCTTCTGCAGATTGCTATCTGTATCTGAATGGAAATGTATTAGACTCTTGAAATCTGAGCCTTGACGAGGGGTGCGCCCTGTACGTCTCGGGCTACAGGCAGCACACGGAAACTGAAGATATCAGGAATCACGTATAAAGGTTCAAGTCAAAGAAACGGACCTAGTTCAGTGGCAGACTTAGTCTTCCTCGCTGCAGCCTCAAGGTAAATGCTGGGGGTACCCAGTCTATTCTTGGGAAGATACAGTGTTTATCTTAACTGTTGCCAGCAGCGCAGCTTCTCCTCTACCGGAGTTGAAATTGAGATTTAGTTCTTGCAGCTAGTAGTTCTTTTTCAGAACATCTATCGGGAAGGATCTGAATAGCTTGTCATGTCCCTGAAAATATACTAGACAACATTTGGTTCAGCTCTCGTACCCAGAGACTGGGGAAATTAAGGTGGCACTAGAAATCGCACCTTTGCGTTATATAGTATCTTTCCTGGAAAACAGGGTGCTCTTAAACTCTAATTGTATCAAACAGTAGCAGGGGTAAGAAGTGCACGATCCACAAGTTTCAGTAAAGCCGGCTCTCCCGCGCCTTAACATTGTATACATTGTTAACAAAAGTTTAGAATTGGACACTCGATGGCAACAAAGAGGCATCCTGTTTGGCGTTTCTTTGGACTGCAGCCGGGAGAGGAGCAGAGCCGACTTGTTCAGTCCCCGGTCCCGCTACTCCTAGGCCTTTCCTCACACTTGACCTTGGATGCTCTGGGGCAGGTTGTGTCTGCCACAAGCACTCGATTTGTCCGGAAGCACTGAATCCTCTGTTCGTTGACTTTGTTCCCAGGACTGTCTCAGGAGGTGACGATGTTTTCCCATGGGGGAATCTGTGTCAGAGGCTTGCCAACCATACTTTTCACGTGGTTCATGAAAAGCTCACCCGTCACCGGTCACCTGTCGACTCACCATCCGTACGAGAGTCAGCACCAACACGCCCGGCAGAGCTGAGCGTCAAGAAGGGGTTGCGTGGAAAGAGATTTGTGTGCTTGGTCCTGGTCCTGGTTATAGACAGAAAGTATCAAGGGGGAATAACTCCCAGAATAAGTAGGCTTGCCTGGAATGCGAAATAGTGAGAAGAGGCCTCGCGCTTGGAGGATGGGTCAGAGCTCTAGCCACGGGAGAGTGAAAAGGAAAGGCCCGGGAAAGGGCCGTGGGGCAGGGGACGGTCTGAGCCCAGCACCAGCGGTGAAGGACGAGGAGGCACCTTGAAAGAACGTGCTGTTCGGAGGTTTGTGGTAAGAGCACACCGGTGCTGCTAAAGATGAGGCTTGTGGAACCCAGATGGTGAAGAGGAGCCAGAAACAGGCCAGGAAGGATGAGAATCCTGTGTACTGAGGACCTGCACTTCACCAAGCCCACAGCAAAGGGTGCTGTCTAGATTCAAACCCAGTCACTTGCGCAAACGCCCCTCAGCCACCTCCTCATCTACAAGGCCGACAGATACTCGGTGCGTGAGGTGCGTGTACAGTCTAGGTGGACGGCACTCACATTATCGGGCAACCACACAGCTACTACGTGCTTTGAAAGAACCAACAGTGAGCTGATAGCTTTTTCTGGATCTGCCTATAAGCAAAGATACCGCTCGCTGCATACTGTGGATCTCGACTCCTGTCTCACGTCTCCATGAAGCCGTCAGAAAAGTCCTGTTCGTGCTCCCTCTCAGGCCAGGAATGACACTTAAAGTGTAACGTGCTCACGAAGTCCTCAGAGATTCATGGATTTGAATCGAGAAATTCCACCTGGTCCTTTCGCTCCCGATCCACTCCTGCTCTCACCGCTACTACCACACGGGTCAGACACGAGCGAGTTCCCCTGAATTAGCTTGCACACGTGGGGACGGAGTTAGCTTTCGGCACACGGATATTTAGAAATTCCATGGCAGTAGGCCAGGTATTCACATTATGTATCGGATATTCGCCTAATTTGATAATAAGAGAGCTCAGGCCTCAGGCGTAACTTCAGGCAGATTTCCCCTCCAACAGAAACAGCTCAGATGGGCTGGCAGCCCGAGAAAACGAGCAACTGCCACTGACAGACTGAGACACCCATGGGCTCCCTCCGCGGGGAGACCTTCTGCCAAGGCTTCTCCCTCAAGGGCCGTGACCCAGCCTGCGGGCATCAGCTGAGGAGAAGGGGAGGTGGGTGCCCCGGAAACCAGCCGCGCTCGAGTCAGTCTCCCAGGAGCTCTCATTCCAGCTCTGGACGCTCACTCCCGGGCCTGGGTTCCCACTCCCGCTTTCAGATGGATCCCAGGCCCTTCTTCAGAGAAGTTCCTCCAGATGAGTCCCCAGCCACCAGTGGGCCTCATTCGACCTTGCGGGACCTCCCTCCCCTTCTGAAGCTAGGTTCCGTCTCTCTCTTCACAAAACTTTACGTCCAAAATAGATTGTTAACAGTGACTTGCCGTTTCCTTTTGTTCTCACCATTATTCTGACTACTTGCATTTAATTCCGCTCACCTTCGGATTGCTTATGACACTCCAGGCCACCGGAAAAAAGAGAGTTTCCGTTCTGAGCTCAAAGATCCTCAGGCGGCATTTGGGCCTCACTTTACCTCTGCTGGAGACAGGAAGGTGGCAGGTGACCGGGACCTGCCAAGAGCAGAGCAGAAGCTGTGCCCCTGAGCAGTGGTGCCTGGCTCTCTCTCATTGGTCGCAGAGGGTCTGCAAGATTCGAGGGGGTTCTTGACGGCCCCACCATGCTGGCGAGCCGTGTCGTCTCATCTCATCGGGAATCTGACCCCTCATCAGCAAGCGTAGCCATGTGCCCGCACCCTGAGTCTCTAAACCCTTCCCAGACCATCGCTCGGCCCGCCTTCTCCTCTCGGGCAGAATGAACCTGGGCTTCTCTCCTGGGACAGGTCCTTCTGTGTCATGGGATGTCCTCTTTACTCCTATTGCCGGCAATAGGAGTATTGATGGGCTGCTCATAGGTCAGAGACTCCTCATTCGTATTACCCAGAGGCTTCTCTTCAGTCAGTAAATTTTGTTCCTTTGACGTTAAAGGGGTTGCCTTTGAAGACTATCATTTCTGACCTAGTCGCAAACCGTCTCTTTTGAGGAACTTCCTTAGGGTTCCAGGGATTAAGAAAGACAGTTTGCTTCCATTGCAAAGGGCACAGATTCATTCCTCGATTGCAGGATCTAGATCTCCTGTGCCTCACACTCTAGCCAAAAAGGTATATTTTAAATATAAAAGGGCCAAGCATAAACCTACTACTTTCCCTTTCCATTATTATGATAATCATCTAATTCTCTTCAAGGCAACACAAATGTTTCTTACTAACTAGAAGGATCATGTCGCGGAAATTATAAAGAGAAAAACAGGGAATTACTTCATGATATCTCACTATATCCGTCTCTGATCCAGCGTACGAAACATCAAGGAAGTCCACGTGAAATATCATCTTTAAATAGAGCTCTCCGCTTTGAGAGAATAGAACTAAACTCATTAAAACTAAGTTTTCCAGCATGTGGCTGCTTTGAAATCTTGCATCCAACCAACAATTCTGGAACCTATGATAATTCGGAATTGAGTAACCGATGACACAAACACTCTATTAGTCAGGGGGACGTTTTGGATCGCCTGAGTTCTACGTTCTCAATGTTATCAAGCCAGACACAGTCCTCACGGTTTTTCATAGATCTTGTAATATCTTTTTTAAAATTTCAACTTTTTTGAGGTATAATTGACATACAACATTGCAAGAAATTGAAATATAACTGTGGTGATTTCATGTGTTTACGATGTGAAAGGATTCCTCATCCAGTTAATTCATATCACCTCACATATTTCACCTTCTTTTTTTTTTTCTTCCCTCCATCTTTCCTACTTAGATTTTTATCTTCATATAAGATTTCATTTATACAAAACATGTCAAAAAGATTGCCGTGTTTTACGCGAGATCCTCAGACTCTATTCATCTTATAGCTGAATATTTGTTCCCTTTTACCAACCTCTCCCCATAGCCCTAGTAACCACTTTTCTACTCTCTGTATGAGTTTTACTTTTTCCGGGATGCAATATCAGAGCCAGTCCTGAAATGTCCTCCAATTACAATTCTTCTCTCAGAGTCATCAGTCCATTTTGTGTTCTCTTTCATGTTTTACAACATTACTCCTAACCAGCAATGGAGCGGGTGTGGCAGGCAATGAGCCAAGAAGATTTACAGGGTGGCATCCACTTACTGTGGGAATTAACCACGGCATTGATCAGTCTATCAACCTAGAAAGAGATCACTGGACATTGCACAAAAATTTGCTTATTTCTTTGTAGAAGTTTGGCATTAAACTAAACCCTTAGTTTGGGATGGGATGGGATGGGGTGGGATGGGATGGGATGGGATGGGATGGGGTGGGGGGTGGGGGGTGGAGGAAACGGGAGCACCCAGAACGAGGAGGAGGCTGTCGGCCGTGCCGAGACACGGAAACATCGCACGGCTGGGGACCCGTTCCCATCGTCTTCCCCGGGGTGTGAAAGAGACTTGGCCTCCCGTCTCCTGAGAGTTCATCTCCCCAGCAACAACGGTCAGGCAAGCTGTCGGGTGTGTGTGTGTTGCGGGGGGTTGGGGGGCGGGGTGGGGAGAAAAAAGAAGACACCTTTCAAGTGAAAGGAGGGAGCGTAAAGGTCACTGAACCCTCTGACAGCGGCCTTCCATTTTCCAGACCAGTGACACGTTCCCCCAAGTCGCCCGGTTCCAGAAAACGCTTTTCGGAAACAGAATCCTCGGGGCCCGCGAACTCCTGAGGAATCCTCGGATGAGCTTCCGGGCCAGGCTATACCGTAGGCAGCGTGCTTCCCCTGAAGCCAAAGCCACGGGCTCCAGAGGGCCGCGTCCAAGAAGCTGATCTCGTACGGAACCCGGTGTCTTCTTCTCTAGGACACTCCTAGAAGCAGCAAGAGTGCCAGTTTGTGAGACTCGAAGGTGAAGCCGGCACGACGTAAACCCAGCGATGTGTGCGGTCAGAGGCCCATCTAGATTCGAGCTCCAGTTCTGGAGGGGAGCAGTGGGGACAGGAGGGTGGCCTGCGAGTCCGCCGTCCCGTCCCCACTCCTCCTGTGAACATCCGCCCCGTGGAAGGTGTCGAGGAACCGCATGACCTGACCTGCGGGGTGAACCGTCGCCAAAGACAAAGAATTCCTCCAGCCAGGCGTTGTCCGCAGCCACGAACCCCTTCCCTCCGTCGCCCGGCCTTTCAGAATGCCACGTGGAGCCCTCTCGAGACGTGTGGGGCTTGGAGGTATGGGCCCCCGAATTCTCCTCGCCCGGCCCTGCAAGAAACCATTCCGTGCCTGCCCCACATGAAGACTTCTCGGGCTTTTCGGTGGACCGGGCCTCCCAGGGTGCCCCTGCACCCGGCACCCTGCGACACCCCGAGAGATCCCACGGAGAAACGTCTCCGGCCACTCGCGCGGCACCTGCCTCGCTGGCGGGCGCCCCTTCCAACCTCCCCAGAGATACGTGAGCACGGACGCTTCTTCCCCATCTGGGTCCCCTCACAGGCTCTGTGAGTTCCTGCGGTTCCGCACGCCCTCGACTTGGCTGTGGTTCGGGGCTCTGTTCTGTTCTGTGTTTGCTCTCCGGCCCACGTGATCTCTCTGGCTAGGGCACCCAGGAAAAGCGAAAAGAAATCGAGTCCGTGTGAGTACTATTCAGGCATCAAGTGGGGATACCTACCAACGACCTCTAACGTGGATCCACCAAGATGGCGGCCGTGTGGGGTTCAGGAGGATCATTTTGCGTTTTCTGGGGGCGCTATTTGCTCTCAATGATTTCACGTGCCTTTGGGGCATGGCTCACGGAGATGGACGTGAAGCAGCAGGGCAGCCACATCTGGCGTCTCGGCCTAGCTAGGGCGGCTCCACGAGTGACCTCTCGGAACCGGGGCTGAGACCGCCATCCCTCCCCGGGCCCCCCTCGGTGGCTGGGTATGGGGGGGAGGGGGGGGAGGTTTCGGAGGGGAGACGGGAGATCTGGGCTTGTGGTTGGGGGCGCGCGGGGCCACACGTGTCATGTCATGATATTCCTGTGACGCTCCAACGAGATACGTATTATTCTCTCTTCTGCAGATTGCTATCTGTATCTGAATGGAAATGTATTAGACTCTTGAAATCTGAGCCTTGACGAGGGGTGCGCCCTGTACGTCTCGGGCTACAGGCAGCACACGGAAACTGAAGATATCAGGAATCACGTATAAAGGTTCAAGTCAAAGAAACGGACCTAGTTCAGTGGCAGACTTAGTCTTCCTCGCTGCAGCCTCAAGGTAAATGCTGGGGGTACCCAGTCTATTCTTGGGAAGATACAGTGTTTATCTTAACTGTTGCCAGCAGCGCAGCTTCTCCTCTACCGGAGTTGAAATTGAGATTTAGTTCTTGCAGCTAGTAGTTCTTTTTCAGAACATCTATCGGGAAGGATCTGAATAGCTTGTCATGTCCCTGAAAATATACTAGACAACATTTGGTTCAGCTCTCGTACCCAGAGACTGGGGAAATTAAGGTGGCACTAGAAATCGCACCTTTGCGTTATATAGTATCTTTCCTGGAAAACAGGGTGCTCTTAAACTCTAATTGTATCAAACAGTAGCAGGGATAAGAAGTGCACGATCCACAAGTTTCAGTAAAGCCGGCTCTCCCGCACCTTAACATTGTATACATTGTTAACAAAAGTTTAGAATTGGACACTCGATGGCAACAAAGAGGCATCCTGTTTGGCGTTTCTTTGGACTGCAGCCGGGAGAGGAGCAGAGCCGACTTGTTCAGTCCCCGGTCCCGCTACTCCTAGGCCTTTCCTCACACTTGACCTTGGATGCTCTGGGGCAGGTTGTGTCTGCCACAAGCACTCGATTTGTCCGGAAGCACTGAATCCTCTGTTCGTTGACTTTGTTCCCAGGACTGTCTCAGGAGGTGACGATGTTTTCCCATGGGGGAATCTGTGTCAGAGGCTTGCCAACCATACTTTTCACGTGGTTCATGAAAAGCTCACCCGTCACCGGTCACCTGTCGACTCACCATCCGTACGAGAGTCAGCACCAACACGCCCGGCAGAGCTGAGCGTCAAGAAGGTGTTGCGTGGAAAGAGATTTGTGTGCTTGGTCCTGGTCCTGGTTATAGACAGAAAGTATCAAGGGGGAATAACTCCCAGAATAAGTAGGCTTGCCTGGAATGCGAAATAGTGAGAAGAGGCCTCGCGCTTGGAGGATGGGTCAGAGCTCTAGCCACGGGAGAGTGAAAAGGAAAGGCCCGGGAAAGGGCCGTGGGGCAGGGGACGGTCTGAGCCCAGCACCAGCGGTGAAGGACGAGGAGGCACCTTGAAAGAACGTGCTGTTCGGAGGTTTGTGGTAAGAGCACACCGGTGCTGCTAAAGATGAGGCTTGTGGAACCCAGATGGTGAAGAGGAGCCAGAAACAGGCCAGGAAGGATGAGAATCCTGTGTACTGAGGACCTGCACTTCACCAAGCCCACAGCAAAGGGTGCTGTCTAGATTCAAACCCAGTCACTTGCGCAAACGCCCCTCAGCCACCTCCTCATCTACAAGGCCGACAGATACTCGGTGCGTGAGGTGCGTGTACAGTCTAGGTGGACGGCACTCACATTATCGGGCAACCACACAGCTACTACGTGCTTTGAAAGAACCAACAGTGAGCTGATAGCTTTTTCTGGATCTGCCTATAAGCAAAGATACCGCTCGCTGCATACTGTGGATCTCGACTCCTGTCTCACGTCTCCATGAAGCCGTCAGAAAAGTCCTGTTCGTGCTCCCTCTCAGGCCAGGAATGACACTTAAAGTGTAACGTGCTCACGAAGTCCTCAGAGATTCATGGATTTGAATCGAGAAATTCCACCTGGTCCTTTCGCTCCCGATCCACTCCTGCTCTCACCGCTACTACCACACGGGTCAGACACGAGCGAGTTCCCCTGAATTAGCTTGCACACGTGGGGACGGAGTTAGCTTTCGGCACACGGATATTTAGAAATTCCATGGCAGTAGGCCAGGTATTCACATTATGTATCGGATATTCGCCTAATTTGATAATAAGAGAGCTCAGGCCTCAGGCGTAACTTCAGGCAGATTTCCCCTCCAACAGAAACAGCTCAGATGGGCTGGCAGCCCGAGAAAACGAGCAACTGCCACTGACAGACTGAGACACCCATGGGCTCCCTCCGCGGGGAGACCTTCTGCCAAGGCTTCTCCCTCAAGGGCCGTGACCCAGCCTGCGGGCATCAGCTGAGGAGAAGGGGAGGTGGGTGCCCCGGAAACCAGCCGCGCTCGAGTCAGTCTCCCAGGAGCTCTCATTCCAGCTCTGGACGCTCACTCCCGGGCCTGGGTTCCCACTCCCGCTTTCAGATGGATCCCAGGCCCTTCTTCAGAGAAGTTCCTCCAGATGAGTCCCCAGCCACCAGTGGGCCTCATTCGACCTTGCGGGACCTCCCTCCCCTTCTGAAGCTAGGTTCCGTCTCTCTCTTCACAAAACTTTACGTCCAAAATAGATTGTTAACAGTGACTTGCCGTTTCCTTTTGTTCTCACCATTATTCTGACTACTTGCATTTAATTCCGCTCACCTTCGGATTGCTTATGACACTCCAGGCCACCGGAAAAAAGAGAGTTTCCGTTCTGAGCTCAAAGATCCTCAGGCGGCATTTGGGCCTCACTTTACCTCTGCTGGAGACAGGAAGGTGGCAGGTGACCGGGACCTGCCAAGAGCAGAGCAGAAGCTGTGCCCCTGAGCAGTGGTGCCTGGCTCTCTCTCATTGGTCGCAGAGGGTCTGCAAGATTCGAGGGGGTTCTTGACGGCCCCACCATGCTGGCGAGCCGTGTCGTCTCATCTCATCGGGAATCTGACCCCTCATCAGCAAGCGTAGCCATGTGCCCGCACCCTGAGTCTCTAAACCCTTCCCAGACCATCGCTCGGCCCGCCTTCTCCTCTCGGGCAGAATGAACCTGGGCTTCTCTCCTGGGACAGGTCCTTCTGTGTCATGGGATGTCCTCTTTACTCCTATTGCCGGCAATAGGAGTATTGATGGGCTGCTCATAGGTCAGAGACTCCTCATTCGTATTACCCAGAGGCTTCTCTTCAGTCAGTAAATTTTGTTCCTTTGACGTTAAAGGGGTTGCCTTTGAAGACTATCATTTCTGACCTAGTCGCAAACCGTCTCTTTTGAGGAACTTCCTTAGGGTTCCAGGGATTAAGAAAGACAGTTTGCTTCCATTGCAAAGGGCACAGATTCATTCCTCGATTGCAGGATCTAGATCTCCTGTGCCTCACACTCTAGCCAAAAAGGTATATTTTAAATATAAAAGGGCCAAGCATAAACCTACTACTTTCCCTTTCCATTATTATGATAATCATCTAATTCTCTTCAAGGCAACACAAATGTTTCTTACTAACTAGAAGGATCATGTCGCGGAAATTATAAAGAGAAAAACAGGGAATTACTTCATGATATCTCACTATATCCGTCTCTGATCCAGCGTACGAAACATCAAGGAAGTCCACGTGAAATATCATCTTTAAATAGAGCTCTCCGCTTTGAGAGAATAGAACTAAACTCATTAAAACTAAGTTTTCCAGCATGTGGCTGCTTTGAAATCTTGCATCCAACCAACAATTCTGGAACCTATGATAATTCGGAATTGAGTAACCGATGACACAAACACTCTATTAGTCAGGGGGACGTTTTGGATCGCCTGAGTTCTACGTTCTCAATGTTATCAAGCCAGACACAGTCCTCACGGTTTTTCATAGATCTTGTAATATCTTTTTTAAAATTTCAACTTTTTTGAGGTATAATTGACATACAACATTGCAAGAAATTGAAATATAACTGTGGTGATTTCATGTGTTTACGATGTGAAAGGATTCCTCATCCAGTTAATTCATATCACCTCACATATTTCACCTTCTTTTTTTTTTTCTTCCCTCCATCTTTCCTACTTAGATTTTTATCTTCATATAAGATTTCATTTATACAAAACATGTCAAAAAGATTGCCGTGTTTTACGTGAGATCCTCAGACTCTATTCATCTTATAGCTGAATATTTGTTCCCTTTTACCAACCTCTCCCCATAGCCCTAGTAACCACTTTTCTACTCTCTGTATGAGTTTTACTTTTTCCGGGATGCAATATCAGAGCCAGTCCTGAAATGTCCTCCAATTACAATTCTTCTCTCAGAGTCATCAGTCCATTTTGTGTTCTCTTTCATGTTTTACAACATTACTCCTAACCAGCAATGGAGCGGGTGTGGCAGGCAATGAGCCAAGAAGATTTACAGGGTGGCATCCACTTACTGTGGGAATTAACCACGGCATTGATCAGTCTATCAACCTAGAAAGAGATCACTGGACATTGCACAAAAATTTGCTTATTTCTTTGTAGAAGTTTGGCATTAAACTAAACCCTTAGTTTGGGATGGGAGGGGATGGGGTGGGATGGGATGGGATGGGATGGGATGGGGTGGGGGGTGGGGGGTGGAGGAAACGGGAGCACCCAGAACGAGGAGGAGGCTGTCGGCCGTGCCGAGACACGGAAACATCGCACGGCTGGGGACCCGTTCCCATCGTCTTCCCCGGGGTGTGAAAGAGACTTGGCCTCCCGTCTCCTGAGAGTTCATCTCCCCAGCAACAACGGTCAGGCAAGCTGTCGGGTGTGTGTGTGTTGCGGGGGGTTGGGGGGCGGGGTGGGGAGAAAAAAGAAGACACCTTTCAAGTGAAAGGAGGGAGCGTAAAGGTCACTGAACCCTCTGACAGCGGCCTTCCATTTTCCAGACCAGTGACACGTTCCCCCAAGTCGCCCGGTTCCAGAAAACGCTTTTCGGAAACAGAATCCTCGGGGCCCGCGAACTCCTGAGGAATCCTCGGATGAGCTTCCGGGCCAGGCTATACCGTAGGCAGCGTGCTTCCCCTGAAGCCAAAGCCACGGGCTCCAGAGGGCCGCGTCCAAGAAGCTGATCTCGTACGGAACCCGGTGTCTTCTTCTCTAGGACACTCCTAGAAGCAGCAAGAGTGCCAGTTTGTGAGACTCGAAGGTGAAGCCGGCACGACGTAAACCCAGCGATGTGTGCGGTCAGAGGCCCATCTAGATTCGAGCTCCAGTTCTGGAGGGGAGCAGTGGGGACAGGAGGGTGGCCTGCGAGTCCGCCGTCCCGTCCCCACTCCTCCTGTGAACATCCGCCCCGTGGAAGGTGTCGAGGAACCGCATGACCTGACCTGCGGGGTGAACCGTCGCCAAAGACAAAGAATTCCTCCAGCCAGGCGTTGTCCGCAGCCACGAACCCCTTCCCTCCGTCGCCCGGCCTTTCAGAATGCCACGTGGAGCCCTCTCGAGACGTGTGGGGCTTGGAGGTATGGGCCCCCGAATTCTCCTCGCCCGGCCCTGCAAGAAACCATTCCGTGCCTGCCCCACATGAAGACTTCTCGGGCTTTTCGGTGGACCGGGCCTCCCAGGGTGCCCCTGCACCCGGCACCCTGCGACACCCCGAGAGATCCCACGGAGAAACGTCTCCGGCCACTCGCGCGGCACCTGCCTCGCTGGCGGGCGCCCCTTCCAACCTCCCCAGAGATACGTGAGCACGGACGCTTCTTCCCCATCTGGGTCCCCTCACAGGCTCTGTGAGTTCCTGCGGTTCCGCACGCCCTCGACTTGGCTGTGGTTCGGGGCTCTGTTCTGTTCTGTGTTTGCTCTCCGGCCCACGTGATCTCTCTGGCTAGGGCACCCAGGAAAAGCGAAAAGAAATCGAGTCCGTGTGAGTACTATTCAGGCATCAAGTGGGGATACCTACCAACGACCTCTAACGTGGATCCACCAAGATGGCGGCCGTGTGGGGTTCAGGAGGATCATTTTGCGTTTTCTGGGGGCGCTATTTGCTCTCAATGATTTCACGTGCCTTTGGGGCATGGCTCACGGAGATGGACGTGAAGCAGCAGGGCAGCCACATCTGGCGTCTCGGCCTAGCTAGGGCGGCTCCACGAGTGACCTCTCGGAACCGGGGCTGAGACCGCCATCCCTCCCCGGGCCCCCCTCGGTGGCTGGGTATGGGGGGGAGGGGGGGGAGGTTTCGGAGGGGAGACGGGAGATCTGGGCTTGTGGTTGGGGGCGCGCGGGGCCACACGTGTCATGTCATGATATTCCTGTGACGCTCCAACGAGATACGTATTATTCTCTCTTCTGCAGATTGCTATCTGTATCTGAATGGAAATGTATTAGACTCTTGAAATCTGAGCCTTGACGAGGGGTGCGCCCTGTACGTCTCGGGCTACAGGCAGCACACGGAAACTGAAGATATCAGGAATCACGTATAAAGGTTCAAGTCAAAGAAACGGACCTAGTTCAGTGGCAGACTTAGTCTTCCTCGCTGCAGCCTCAAGGTAAATGCTGGGGGTACCCAGTCTATTCTTGGGAAGATACAGTGTTTATCTTAACTGTTGCCAGCAGCGCAGCTTCTCCTCTACCGGAGTTGAAATTGAGATTTAGTTCTTGCAGCTAGTAGTTCTTTTTCAGAACATCTATCGGGAAGGATCTGAATAGCTTGTCATGTCCCTGAAAATATACTAGACAACATTTGGTTCAGCTCTCGTACCCAGAGACTGGGGAAATTAAGGTGGCACTAGAAATCGCACCTTTGCGTTATATAGTATCTTTCCTGGAAAACAGGGTGCTCTTAAACTCTAATTGTATCAAACAGTAGCAGGGATAAGAAGTGCACGATCCACAAGTTTCAGTAAAGCCGGCTCTCCCGCACCTTAACATTGTATACATTGTTAACAAAAGTTTAGAATTGGACACTCGATGGCAACAAAGAGGCATCCTGTTTGGCGTTTCTTTGGACTGCAGCCGGGAGAGGAGCAGAGCCGACTTGTTCAGTCCCCGGTCCCGCTACTCCTAGGCCTTTCCTCACACTTGACCTTGGATGCTCTGGGGCAGGTTGTGTCTGCCACAAGCACTCGATTTGTCCGGAAGCACTGAATCCTCTGTTCGTTGACTTTGTTCCCAGGACTGTCTCAGGAGGTGACGATGTTTTCCCATGGGGGAATCTGTGTCAGAGGCTTGCCAACCATACTTTTCACGTGGTTCATGAAAAGCTCACCCGTCACCGGTCACCTGTCGACTCACCATCCGTACGAGAGTCAGCACCAACACGCCCGGCAGAGCTGAGCGTCAAGAAGGGGTTGCGTGGAAAGAGATTTGTGTGCTTGGTCCTGGTCCTGGTTATAGACAGAAAGTATCAAGGGGGAATAACTCCCAGAATAAGTAGGCTTGCCTGGAATGCGAAATAGTGAGAAGAGGCCTCGCGCTTGGAGGATGGGTCAGAGCTCTAGCCACGGGAGAGTGAAAAGGAAAGGCCCGGGAAAGGGCCGTGGGGCAGGGGACGGTCTGAGCCCAGCACCAGCGGTGAAGGACGAGGAGGCACCTTGAAAGAACGTGCTGTTCGGAGGTTTGTGGTAAGAGCACACCGGTGCTGCTAAAGATGAGGCTTGTGGAACCCAGATGGTGAAGAGGAGCCAGAAACAGGCCAGGAAGGATGAGAATCCTGTGTACTGAGGACCTGCACTTCACCAAGCCCACAGCAAAGGGTGCTGTCTAGATTCAAACCCAGTCACTTGCGCAAACGCCCCTCAGCCACCTCCTCATCTACAAGGCCGACAGATACTCGGTGCGTGAGGTGCGTGTACAGTCTAGGTGGACGGCACTCACATTATCGGGCAACCACACAGCTACTACGTGCTTTGAAAGAACCAACAGTGAGCTGATAGCTTTTTCTGGATCTGCCTATAAGCAAAGATACCGCTCGCTGCATACTGTGGATCTCGACTCCTGTCTCACGTCTCCATGAAGCCGTCAGAAAAGTCCTGTTCGTGCTCCCTCTCAGGCCAGGAATGACACTTAAAGTGTAACGTGCTCACGAAGTCCTCAGAGATTCATGGATTTGAATCGAGAAATTCCACCTGGTCCTTTCGCTCCCGATCCACTCCTGCTCTCACCACTACTACCACACGAGCGAGTTCACCTGAATTAGCTCGCACACGTGGGGATGGAGTTAGCTTTCGGCACACGGATATTTAGAAACTCCATGGCAGTAAGCCAGGTATTCACATTATGTATCAGATATTCGCCTAATTTGATAATAAGAGAGCTCAGGCCTCAGGCATAACTTCAGGCAGATTTCCCCTCCAACAGAAACAGCTCAGATGGGCTGGCAGCCCGAGAAAACGAGCAACTGCCAATAACAGACTGAGACACCTATGGGCTCCCTCCATGGGGTGACCTTCTGCCAAGGCTTCTCCCTCAAGGGCCGTGACCCAGCCTGCGGGCATCAGCTGAGGAGAAGGGGAGGTGGGTGCCCCGGAAACCAGCCGCGCTCGAGTCAGTCTCCCAGGAGCTCTCATTCCAGCTCTGGACGCTCACTCCCGGGCCTGGGTTCCCACTCCCGCTTTCAGATGGATCCCAGGCCCTTCTTCAGAGAAGTTCCTCCAGATGAGTCCCCAGCCACCAGTGGGCCTCATTCGACCTTGCTGGACCTCCCTCCCCTTCTGAAGCTAGGTTCCGTCTCTCTCTTCACAAAACTTTACGTCCAAAATAGATTGTTAACAGTGACTTGCCGTTTCCTTTTGTTCTCACCACTATTCTGACTACTTGCATTTAATTCCGCTCACCTTTGGATTGCTTATGACACTCCAGGCCACTGAAAAAAGAGAGTGTCCATTCTGAGCTCAAAGATTCTCAGGCGGCATTTGGGCCTCACTTTACCTCTGCTGGAGACCTAGGAAGGTGGCAGGTGACCGGGACCTGCCAAGAGCAGAGCAGAAGCTGTGCCCCTGAGCAGTGGTGCCTGGCTCTCTCTCATTGGTCGCAGAGGGTCTGCAAGATTCGAGGGGGTTCTTGACGCCCCCACCATGCTGGCGAGCCATGTCGTCTCATCTCATCGGGAATCTGACCCCTCATCAGCAAGCGTAGCCATGTGCCCGCACCCTGAGTCTCTAAACCCTTCCCAGACCATCGCTCGGCCCGCCTTCTCCTCTCGGGCAGAATGAACCTGGGCTTCTCTCCTGGGACAGGTCCTTCTGTGTCATGGGATGTCCTCTTTACTCCTATTGCCGGCAATAGGAGTATTGATGGGCTGCTCATAGGTCAGAGACTCCTCATTCTTATTACCCAGAGGCTTTTCTTCATTCAGTAAATTTTGTTCCTTTGACGTTAAAGGGATTGCCTTTGAAGACTATCATTTCTGACCTAGTCGCAAACCGTCTCTTTTGAGGAACTTCCTTAGGGTTCCAGGGATTAAGACAGTTTGCTTCCATTGCAAAGGGCACAGATTCATTCCTCGATTGCAGGATCTAGATCTCCTATGCCTCACACTGTAGCCAAAAAGGTATATTTTAAATATAAAAGGGCCAAGCATAAACCTACTACTTTCCCTTTCCATTATTATGATAATCATCTAATTCTCTTCAAGGCAACACAAATGTTTCTTACTAACTAGAAGGATCATGTCGCGGAAATTATAAAGAGAAAAACAGGGAATTACTTCATGATATCTCACTACATCCGTCTCTGATCCGACGTAGGAAAAATCAAGGAAGTCCACGTAAAGTATCATCTTTAAATAGAGCTCTCCGCTTTGAGAGAATAGAACTAAACTCATTAAAACTAAGTTTTCCAGTATGTGGCTGCTTTGAAATCTTGCATCCAACCAACAATTCTGGAACCTATGATAATTCAGAATTGAGTAACCGATGACACAAACACTCTATTAGTCAGGGGGACGTTTTGGATCGCCTGAGTTCTACGTTCTCAATGTTATCAAGCCAGACACAATCTTCACGGTTTTTCATAGATCTTGTAATATCTTTTTTAAAATTTCAACTTTTTTGAGGTATAATTGACATATAAAATTGCAAGAAATTGAAATATAACTGTGGTGATTTCATGTGGTTACGATGTGAAAGGATTCCTCATCCAGTTAATTCATATCACCTCACATATTTCACCTTCTTTTTTTTTTCTTCCCTCCATCTTTCCTACTTAGATTTTATCTTCATAAGATTTCATTTATACAAAACATGTCAAAAAGATTGCCGTGTTTTACATGAGATCCTCAGACTCTATTCATCTTATAGCTGAATATTTGTTCCCTTTTACCAACCTCTCCCCATAGCCCTAGTAACCACTTTTCTACTCTCTGTATGAGTTTTACTTTTTCCGGGATGCAATATCAGAGCCAGTCCTGAAATGTCCTCCAATTACAATTCTTCTCTCAGAGTCATCAGTCCATTTTGTGTTCTCTTTCATGTTTTACAATATTACTCCTAGGCGTCTCGGCCTAGCTAGGGCGGTTTCACAAGTGACCTCTCAGAACCGCGGCTGAGACCTCCATCCCTCCCCGGGCCCCCCTCGGTGGCTGGGCCCTGGGGTGGTGGGGGGTGGGGAGAGGAGTCGGGGGAGCTGTTCTAGGGGTTGGGGGCGGGTGAGGGCCAGGGGACCGTCCCCGGTGGTCCCGCTGAGACGTGAAGGCAGGTTCTGTCCCGCTGAGAACTTCCTGCCTTCGGGCGTGTGAGAGGAGCAGATTTCTCTCCAATCCAAGGCCATGCATCGTTTTTGGCCTGTTCAACAAGGCTAGACAAGCACGTATTTGTGTGTCTATCTTGGCTTGTTTTCTGACGGAGGCCAAAGACCTCTTCAGGCGTGTCCAAAGGATCTGCCAGGGTGGGAGGGTGCAGGTCAATCCATGTGTCAAGAGAGCCAGAGAATCTGTCACAGCTGTGACTCAGGCCTTTTTCAGAAACAGGCCAACTTTGATGATTCCCCTGGACAGGAATCACCGCAGAAGTTTCCTTGAAGGGATCGAGTTGCAGGAGTCGGGGGCGTGGCCCCGCCGCCGCCAGAGGGCTTCCTCAGCCAGGCAAGGCCGGCCGCTGGCCGGGGCTATTGTCTGTGGGCCCCACCCCCACCGCCACCCTCCACCCCCCGTCCCCCCTTCCCCTCCCCCTTCCCCTCCCCCTCCCCCTCCCGCTCCCCCTGCAGGGCCCCTCGTGGGATAGCTTCATTCAAATGCAGAACGCTTTCCAGTCAAGGAAGAGCCTTTGGACTTTGCCTCGATTGAATGGTGATCCGCCCCGACCCCACCCCCATTTCTCCACCTTGAGGCTGCCCCTTCAGCACCGCGCGGAGGAATGGGCCTGGGGGGGGGGGGGGGAGGCTGAGGGACAAACTCGCCTTGGGTCAGGCCAAAGGAGTCTCCTCCTTTTCGTAACCCAGGAAACCCCGCTAATGCATGTGAGGATCACGGACGTGCGTCGAAGCAGCCATCATCTCTTGACATCTTCCTCCGTGGGAGGCGTTTTTCCTTCCTGCCTGCCTTCAGAGAGACAGAAAAGGAGGGAGGGGCAGAGCGTTCCGCTGGCGCTGGCCGGTTCTTAAGTCACTTGAATCCAAAACACTCCATAGGGCACGGAGGGGTGCGTGCGTGGGGTGGGGTGGGGGCGGCGGCCTACTCCGGACCCCAGGCGTTCCCTCCTCTGACACTTGCCTGGAACCCATGAAAAGCTGAGCTGGTGACTGTGTGTGTGTGTGAATGCGTGCATGTGCGCGTGTCCGTGAGAGAAGGCACGTGTGCGTGAGAGAAAAAGAGAAAAAGGAAGGAGAGAAAGAAAGAGAGAGAGAGAAAGAAAGAGAAGGAAAGAAAGAGAGAGAGAGAGACAGAGAGAGAAAGAAAGAAAGGAAGACAGACAGACAGAGAGGGAGGGAGGGAGGGGGAGAGAGAGAGAGAGAAAGAAAGAATGAAAGAAAGAAAGAAAAAGAAAAGAAAATCCAGAATGAAAGGAGGAAGGAACGAGGGAAGGAGGGAGGGACCAAATAGGTTAGTTAGTACGGGCCTCCCTGTCATGGAAAAGAGTCTCTGAGCACAGATCCTCCGTTCAGTGAACCAGTTCTCATATCTCCTCTCAGGAGGCTGTGATGTCGATGGACGGGTTTGGGAAAGCAGGCCTGGGGTGCAAGCAATCAGGTATTTCCTCAGAGGCACTTGTAGGGAAACCAAGGAAACACACAGGTTCATCCCTGGAGCGGATTCGAAACCAGTCGGTGCAGGGGGAGTCAGTCAAGGAGATTTCTAGATGTCAGGGTCGGGTCCTTGAGCGGGTTGCCATGCCCTTCTCCAGGAGACCTTCCTGGCCCGGGGATGGAACCCGGGTCTCCTGCATCGCAGGCAGACTCTTGACCGTGTGAGCCACCAAGGAAGCTCTGTCGGAAATGTTCACCGAGTCCTCTTGTTGTAGCCACGCGTTCTGGGAAACAAACTCACTCAGAAGGACCATGCAGGTAGTGGAGTGCAGTTTCTTACACCAGCGGGCCCAAGGCAGAGTCTTCTCTTAGCCAAGGACCCCGACCAGCATTCGTGAAAATCTTTTATACCTCAGGGGTATGTGTCTGAACCCACCACCCCAAATTCCTTGAGACTTACCTAAACAAAGGAAGGGTAAAGACAATCCCGATAACCCCATCATTCATGTGTTATAAGACGAGATACACAGTGGACATTTATTCACAGGCCTGTGGTCATATCCTGATACACATAATGGAACTGATGGCTTTGTTCTGTGACAGAGATAATTAGCATATTCTTTTAGGCCACGGAGAGTCCAAGTACAAGCCCCAAAGGCTGTTTTATCCGGGTGTGTGTGTGTGTGTGTGTGTGTGCGCGCGCGCGCACGCGCGGGCAGGCGCCTGCGTGTGTGTGTGTGCGTGTCCGGTTTTCCATTGGTATGCCCCTTCTATAGACACCGGGCACAAAGTTCAGAGTCCATTGGGAGGGTGACCGTGCGTGTAGCCTCATGTTCGCAGCCTGGCCTAAGATGGAGTCCAGCTCTGTCTGTTTCCTCCTTCACTCTAGCTTCCATCTGCAGAGCTTCAGGCACAGGGCCTTTTGAGTTCTCCGTCAGAAGGGCAAGAGATGGTGGCAAATGTCCCCCCAGAGAGGGTTGTCCCCTCTGACAGAGCTTCCGATATCGGAGGCAACTCAGAAAACTTCAGGATCCAGTCCCACTTTCGGGGGAAGCACCACAGGCAAAGGACCAAACACACGTGGCCCAGGAATCTCCCATCCAGAAGTGGATATCCCCGTTTCACAGAAACATCCTCTGGGCCCCTAAGGAACGTATGGAAATCACTCTCTCGCCAAGGAGAGAAGAATCCTCACTGAGAGTTTCTGAAGTCTGGAAGGACCAGGTAGAGAGAAAAAGAGAAACGATTCTATTCCGCTGACAGGGGCATTATTGTTTGAAGCGACCAAGTGGATGTCCGTCTTTTCCAATTCCCATTTTAAACATTGTGTCCTTTCCGGTCCTTTGTGGTCTCTTTGGATCTGGAAAGCAACAGAGTTAACGGTAAGGTCCTTTTTTTTTTTTTTTTTTTATGATTATGATTATTTTCCCCCCCTGCCTGTCTGCCTGTCCCTCCCCCTCTTCTCTCTGTCTCTCGCGCTTTTCACTCAGGTTAGGGAATTCACAACAACAACAACAAAAGTAGTGAGAAATCTGTATTTCTGCAGGTCAGGAAGCAACAGGTAAGAACTAGACATGGAACACAACAGGCTGGTTCCAAATAGGGTAAGGAGTCCATCAAGGCTCTCTATCATCACCCTGCTTATTTAACTTATATGCCGAGTACAGCATCACGAGACACGCTGGGCTGGATGAAGCACAAGCTGGAATCAAAATGGCTGGGAGAAATAGCAATCCCCTCAGATATGCAGATGACACCACCCTTATGGCAGAAATGAAGTATAGAGTGGGTTTACAAAGTCGTGCTCGTTTCGGGTTTTCAGATTCTTTTCCCTCAGAGGTGAATCCAAAGTAGGAAGCCTACATTTCCTGTGCTGCCTGGTAGGTGCTTGTGGATTGTATGATGTACATGTCGTATGTGTACACGTTCAACCCGACCTCCTAAGTGGACCGTCCTGCCCCTCCCCGCCCCAACGTATTTTCGTCAAGAAGTCAGGCATCCATTTGAGCATCCTACTCCTCAGGTCATCCGATCCCATGGAAGAAGTCAATCCTCCCGTTTTTCCATCGGTCCTCTACACGTCGCCTGATGATGATGGGGGGTGACCGGAAGACTGACAGTTCTGAAGAATTTTGCAAGAGATTCGGTGAAGGCTCCTAGGATTTGCTCAGTGAAGTGGGTGGCGTGTCAACCACTAGGGACCGTGGAAGGTATGCCCCAAGTGGCAAACAGCGTTACCTTCCACAGAGAAAGCTCTACCTAGCATACCAAGGATGCTTGACCACGCACCCGCCCCGCCCCCCCCCAGGTGACAGGCGTGACGGGTCAGACTGTAGAAATCTTCCTGTCAAGGGTGTATTAACAGGCAGAGGCACCTTAGAGGCACCCTGTCCTGTGAAGCTGGAGGTGGGGAGGAAGGGGCAGAGGGACGATGAAGAAGGGAAGGAGAAAGTGAGGGACAGGGACACCACACAGTGTGTGTGGGGGGCGTGTCTGTGCCGTGTGTGGGTTCCACGTGGGTGTGTGCGCCTGTGGGTGCGGGTGTGAGGGGAGGCGGGCAGAGGCAGAGGCAGGGAGACACACAGCCAGGTCAAGGATAACATAATGTGTGTGGGGGGAGGGGCGGGGGTGGGTGGGTGCGTGCGTGCGTGGTGTGTGCGTGGGGGGGGTGGCGCACAGGACCGTGTGTGAAGGAGGGCAGTGTGTGGGGGGCAAGTGTGTGTGTGGGGGGGTGTCTGTGCTGTGTGCGGGTGCCACGTGGTTGTTAAGCGGGGGGTGGGGGGGAGGGGCGGGCAGAGAGACACACCCGGGCCAAGGACAACGTACTGTGTGGCGGAGCGGGCGGGGGGTGGGTGGGAGTGTGGGTGCGGGGTGTGTGCGTGTGTGCGGTGCCCCATAGGACCGTGGGGGGGGGGCAGTGTGTGTGTGGGGGTGTGGGTCTGTGCTGTGTGCAGATCCCACGTAAGTGTGAGTGAGGGGAGGGGCAGAGGTAGAGGCAGAGGGACACAGCCAGGCCAAGGACAACATAGTTTGGGGGAGGGTCGGGGTGGGGGGTGCGAGTGTGCGTGCGGGGTGTGTGCGTGTGTGCGATGGCGCCTAGGACTGTGCGGGGGGGCGGGCAGTGTGTGGGGGGTGGTGTGTCTGTGCTGTGTGCGGGTGCCACGTGGGTGTGTGCGCCTGTGGGTGCGGGTGTGGGGGAGGGGAGCGGGCAGTGACAGCGGCAGAGAGAGACAGCCAGGCCAAGGACAACGTAGTGTGTGGGGGAGCGGGCGGGGGGTGGGAGTGTGGGTGTGGGGTGTGTGCGTGTGTGCGGTGGCCCATAGGACCGTGGGGGGGCAGTGTGTGTGTGGGGGGGTGTCTGTGCTGTGTGCAGGTCCCACGGAGGTGTGAGTGGGGGGAGGGGCAGAGGCAGAGAGACACAGCCAGGCCAAGGACAACATAGTGGGGGGGGGCGGGGGGGTGGGAGTGTGCGTGCGGGGTGTGTGCGCGTGTGCGATGACGCATAGGACCGTGTGTGGGGTGTTGCGTGTGTGCGACGGCACATAGGACCGTGTGTGGGGTGTTGTGTCTGTGCTGTGTGGGAATGCCACGGGGGTGTGTCCGGGTGTGTGGGGGGGCGGGCAGTGACAGAGGCAGAGAGAGACAGCCAGGCCAAGGACAACGTAGTGTGTGTGGGCGGGGTCGGGGTGCGGGGTGGGAGTGTGCGTGCAGGGTGTGTGTGGAGGCGCCTAGGACCGTGCGGGGGGGCGGGCAGTGTGTGGGGGGTGGTGTGTCTGTGCTGTGTGCGGGTGCCACGTGGGTGTGTGCGCCTGTGGGTGCGGGTGTGGGGGAGGGGAGCGGGCAGTGACAGCGGCAGAGAGAGACAGCCAGGCCAAGGACAACGTAGTGTGTGGGGGAGGGGGCGGGGGGGAGTGTGGGTGCGGGGTGTGTGCGGTGGCCCATAGGACCGTGGGGGGGGCAGTGTGTGTGTGTGTGGGGGTGTCTGTGCTGTGTGCAGGTCCCACGGAGGGGTGAGTGGGGGGAGGGGCAGAGGCAGAGGCAAAGAGACACAGCCAGGCCAAGGACAACATAGTGTGGGGGGGGCGGGGCGGGGGGTGGGAGTGTGCGTGCGGGGTGTGTGCGTGTGTGCGATGGCACCTAGGACCGTGTGTGTAGGGGGGCAGTGTGGGGGGATATTGTGTCTGTGCTGTGTGCGAATGCCACGGGGGTGTGTGCGCCTGTGGGTGCGGGTGTGGGAGGGGCGGGCAGTGACAGAGGCAGAGAGAGACAGCCAGGCCAAGGACAACGTAGTGTGGGTGGGCGGGTTCGGGGTGCGGGGTGGGGAGTGTGCGTGCGGGGTGTGTGCGTGTGTGCGGAGGCGCCTAGGACCGCGCGGGGGGGGGCAGTGTGTGTGTAGGGGGGGGTGTCTCTGCTGTGTGCGGGTGCCACGTGGGTGTGAGGGGGGCGGCGGGCAGAGAGACACACAGCCAGGCCAAGGACAACATAGTGTGTGGAGGGGGAGGGGCGGGGGTGGGTGGGGGGTGTGTCTGTGCTGTGTGCGGGTGCCACGTGGTTGTTAAGGGGGGGGCGGGCAGAGAGACACACAGCCAGGCCAAGGACAACATAGTGTGTGGGGGAGGGGCGGGGGGGTGAGAAGCAGTGTGGGTGCCGGGTGTGTGCGTGGGTGCGGTGGCCCATAGGACCGTGTGGGGGAGGGCAGTGTGTGTGGGGGGTGTGTGTCTGTGCTGTGTGCAGGTCCCACGTAGTTGTGAGTGGGGGGAGGGGCAGAGGCAGAGGCAGAGGCAGAGAGACACACAGCCAGGCCAAGGACAACATAGTGGGGCGGGTGGGAGTGTGCGTGCGGGGTGTGTGCCTGTGTGCGGTGGCGCATAGGGCCGTGTGTGTAGGGGGCCAGTGTCGGGGTGGTGGTGTGTCTGTGCGCCACGTGGGTGTGGGGGGGGGCCGGCAGAGAGACAGAGCCAGTCCAAGGACAACGCTGTGTGTGTGTGTGAGTGGGTGTGCAGGGTGTGGCCGGCGTGTGTGCGGGTGCTGCGTAGGGCCGTGCGGGAGTGCGTGCGCTGTGTGTGTACGCGTTGGGGGCGTGGGCAGCGTGTGTAGGTGGTGCGGGCAGAGACAGAAAGACACAGTCAGCAAAGGACAACGTGCACGGATATTCTTCTGAATATTTGCTTGTGTTTTCTGAGCTCATCACCTCCGGGATCAAGCTCACTCCCGTGCAACGGGAGTCTGCCCCCCTCACCTCAGCCACCACCGGCCAGCACTTGTCTTGGGCAGACAAGGGAGTGTTCCGATTTGGCCGGCGCGGGGGGGGGGGGGGTGGCGGAGGAGTGGGGTGGGTGCGCAGGGTTTCGTTGTCACGAGGCGAACTTTGACCCTTGTGTTCTGCCCCTGAACCTCACTGGAGCGACTGGACCCGCGTGACCTGTCACGTCTTGGTTTCAACATCCTTGGCGGGAGAACTAAGATTCCCCCATGCGAAGTGATCAGGCCAGAGAGAAGGAAGTCGATTCCCTTGGGATCCAATGCCCGTTTTCTCGAATCCAGTTAAGTTTCGTCAAGATTTCCCACCCAAACCGAAAAGCCGAAGTGGCTACCTATCCCCGCCCCCTTGACCTCTGTCCCAAGGTGCCCCTCCCACACCGCCTCCTTCCACAGCCTCAAGGCATTCAAGAGTTAGCCGGCCCGGGCCGGCTCCATCCGTGGTCGCCCCGCCCCAAGACCCTCTGAAAAAGCGCCCGACAGGCAGGTGGCGCCCGACCCCCAACCAGCTATCCAGTGAGCCAGCCCCAGCATAGGAGCTTAGTGGGCGACCGACGGGGACTCGTTGCCAGACGGAGCCCATCCTAGTTCGCGTTTCTCCGCTCAGTCAACGGCGCAGACAGGAGAACGGGATCCGCCAACACTTCTCGAGAACGTCCCTGGGCGAGGGATGACGGACGCACGGACGGACGGGACGGGAAGGATTCTTGACTCCCCACCCACGGAGCAGCGGAATGCACTCCCATCCGAGGGGGATCGCAGGCCCACGTCAGACGGTGTGAGCACACGCCCCAGAACAACAACTCGCCAGCATCCCCGTCCGTGTCCCCGTCACCATCTTTGGGCACGCCAGGAGAAAGCCCTTTTGTGACCCGGACGACGGCTCTTTCGGCAAAAGCAACGTTGAGCAACGGCACAAATGAAGAGACTTGGATTTGAAACGACGCGTTCATATTGCAGCGCCTCAAAAGCAAAAGCACGCACTCGTCCCTCACATAACCGCAACCAACAAACCCGACGCACCTGAAAAAGAAAAAGCAAACGGAAGAGAACGGGTCGATCTGGCGGCTCGGTCGCCGAGACCAGATCAACTCCGGAAGGCAGGGCGAGCCGAGAGCCCACTCGGGTGAGGTCGAGCGGGATCAACACGGCAGCTCGGCGGCAGAGGTCGCGAGTGGGAGAGGTCCGTCCGGGTGCTCGACCCGCGGGCGCTGGCCGCTCTGCGGCCCAGTGAGGGAAGGAGGGGGGGAGGGGCGGAGACCCTGACAACTGGGCGACGCGCGCGCGCTGGCGGCTCGGCCGGCAAGGTCGCGAGTGGGAGAGGCCCGGCCGGCAGGTGGACCCGCGGGCACCGCCAGCTCGGCGGCAGAGTGAGGGAAGGAGGGAGGAGGGGCGGAGTCCCTGCCAGGCGGGCGACGCGCGCGCGCTGGCGGCTCGGCGCCAGAGGTCGCGAGTGCGAGAGGCCCGGCCGACAGGTGGACACGCGGGCACCGCCAGCTCGGCGGCAGAGTGAGGCAACGGGGTGAGGGGCAGACAGCCTGACAGCCGGGCGACGGGCGCGCGCTGGCGGCTCGGCGGGCGAGGTCGCGAGTGGGAGAGGCCCGGCCGGCAGGTGGACGCGCGGGCACCGCCAGCTCGGCGGCAGAGTGAGGGGAGGAGGGGGGGAGGGGCAGACAGCCTGACAGCCGGGCGACGGGCACGCGCTGGCGGCTCGGCGGGCGAGGTCGCGAGTGGGAGAGGCCCGGCCGGCAGGTGGACCCGCAGGCACCCGCAGCTCGTCGACAGGGTTAGGGAAGGGGGGGAGGGGATAGAGCCCCGTCGGGCTCGTCGACCCGCGGCTCCTGGCGGCTCTGCGGCCGAGTTAGGGGAGGAGGGGGGGAGGGGCAGTCAGCCTGACAGCCGGGGGACGCGCGCGCGCTGCCGGCTCGGCGGGCGAGGTCGCGAGTGGGAGAGGCCCGGCAGACAGGTGGACACGCGGGCACCGCCAGCTCGTCGACAGAGTGAGGGAAGGAGGGAGGAGGGGCAGAGTCCCTGCCAGGCTGGCGACGCGCGCGTGCCGGCGTCTCGGCGGCAGGGGTCGCGAGTGCGAGAGGCCCGGCCGACAGGTGGACCCGCGGGCACCGCCAGCTCGTCGACAGAGTGAGGGAAGGAGGGAGGAGGGGCGGAGTCCCTGCCAGGCGGGCGACGCGCGCGCGCTGGCGGCTCGGCGGCAGAGGTCGCGAGTGCGAGAGGCCCGGCCGACAGGTGGACACGCGGGCACCGCCAGCTCGGCGGCAGAGTGAGGGAAGGAGGGAGGAGGGGCGGAGTCCCTGCCAGGCGGGCGACGCGCGCGCGCTGGCGGCTCGGCGACAGAGGTCGCGAGTGCGAGAGGCCCGGCCGACAGGTGGACACGCGGGCACCGCCAGCTCGGCGGCAGAGTGAGGGAAGGGGGGGAGGGGCAGACAGCCTGACAACCGGGCGACGGGCGCGCGCTGGCGCCTCGGCTGGCGAGGTCGCGAGTGGGAGAGGCCCTGCCCGCAGGTGGACACGCGGGCACCCGCAGCTCGTCGAGAGTTAGGGAAGGGGGGAAGTCAGGGAAGGGGGGGAGGGGATAGAACCCCGTCGGGCTCGTCGACCCGCGGCTCCTGGCGGCTCTGCGGCCGAGTTAGGGGAGGAGTGGGGGAGGGGCAGACAGCCTGACAGCCGGGCGACGGGCGCGCGCTGGCGGCTCGGCGGGCGAGGTCGCGAGTGGGAGAGGCCCTGCCCGCAGGTGGACCCGCGGGCACCCGCAGCTCGTCGACAGGGTTAGGGAAGGGGGGGAGTCAGGGAAGGGGGGGAGGGGCAGACAGCCTGACAGCCGGGCGACGGGCGCGCGCTGCCGGCTCGGCGGGCGAGGTCGCGAGTGGGAGAGGCCCTGCCCGCAGGTGCACCCGCGGGCACCCGCAGCTCGTCGACAGGGTTAGGGAAGGGGGGGAGTTAGGGAAGGGGGGGAGGGGCTAGAAACCCGTCGGGCTCGTCGACCCGCGGCTCCAAGCGGCTCTGCGGCCGAGTTAGGGGAGGAGGGGGGGAGGGGCAGACAGCCTGACAGCCGGGCGACGGGCGCGCGCTGGCGGCTCGGCGGGCGAGGTCGCGAGTGGGAGAGGCCCTGCCCGCAGGTGGACCCGCGGGCACCCGCAGCTCGTCGACAGGGTTAGGGAAGGGGGGGAGGGGATAGAGCCCCGTCGGGCTCGTCGACCCGCGGCTCCTGGCGGCTCTGCGGCCGAGTTAGGGAAGGGGGGGGAGGGGCAGACTCCCTGCCAGGCGGGCGACGCGCGCGCGCTGGCGGCTGGGCGCCATAGGTCGCGAGTGCGAGAGGCCCGGCCGACAGGTGGACACGCGGGCACCGCCAGCTCGGCGGCAGAGTGAGGGAAGGGGGGGGAGGGGCAGACACCCTGACACCCGGGCGACGGGCGCGCGCTGGCGGCTCGGCGCCAGAGGTCGCGAGTGCGAGAGGCCCGGCCGACAGCTGGACCCGCGGGCACCGCCAGCTCGGCGGCAGAGTGAGGGAAGTAGGGAGGAGGGGCGGAGTCCCTGCCAGGCGGGCGACAAGCGCGCGCTGGCGGCTCGGCGGCAGAGGTCGCGAGTGCGAGAGGCCCGGCCGACAGGTGGACACGCGGGCACCGCCAGCTCGGCGGCAGAGTGAGGGAAGGGGGGGAGGGGCAGACAGCCTGACAACCGGGCGACGGGCGCGCGCTGCCGGCTCGGCGGGCGAGGTCGCGAGTGGGAGAGGCCCTGCCCGCAGGTGGACCCGCGGGCACCCGCAGCTCGTCGACAGGGTTAGGGAAGGGGGGGAGGGGATAGAGCCCCGTCGGGCTCGTCGACCCGCGGCTCCTGGCGGCTCTGCGGCCGAGTTAGGGAAGGGGGGGGAGGGGCAGACTCCCTGCCAGGCGGGCGACGCGCGCGCGCTGGCGGCTGGGCGCCATAGGTCGCGAGTGCGAGAGGCCCGGCCGACAGGTGGACACGCGGGCACCGCCAGCTCGGCGGCAGAGTGAGGGAAGGGGGGGAGGGGCAGACAGCCTGACAACCGGGCGACGGGCGCGCGCTGGCGCCTCGGCGGGCGAGGTCGCGAGTGGGAGAGGCCCTGCCCGCAGGTGGACACGCGGGCACCCGCAGCTCGTCGAGAGTTAGGGAAGGGGGGAAGTCAGGGAAGGGGGGGAGGGGATAGAACCCCGTCGGGCTCGTCGACCCGCGGCTCCTGGCGGCTCTGCGGCCGAGTTAGGGGAGGAGGGGGGGAGGGGCAGACAGCCTGACAGCCGCGCGACGGGCGCGCGCTGGCGGCTCGGCGGGCGAGGTCGCGAGTGGGAGAGGCCCTGCCCGCAGGTGGACCCGCGGGCACCCGCAGCTCGTCGACAGGGTTAGGGAAGGGGGGGAGGGGATAGAGCCCCGTCGGGCTCGTCGACCCGCGGCTCCTGGCGGCTCTGCGGCCGAGTTAGGGAAGGGGGGGGAGGGGCAGACTCCCTGCCAGGCGGGCGACGCGCGCGCGCTGGCGGCTGGGCGCCATAGGTCGCGAGTGCGAGAGGCCCGGCCGACAGGTGGACACGCGGGCACCGCCAGCTCGGCGGCAGAGTGAGGGAAGGGGGGGGAGGGGCAGACCCCCTGACACCCGGGCGACGGGCGCGCGCTGGCGGCTCGGCGGGCGAGGTCGCGAGTGGGAGAGGCCCGGCCGACAGCTGGACCCGCGGGCACCGCCAGCTCGGCGGCAGAGTGAGGGAAGGAGGGAGGAGGGGCGGAGTCCCTGCCAGGCGGGCGACGCGCGCGCGCTGGCGGCTCGGCGGCAGAGGTCGCGAGTGCGAGAGGCCCGGCCGACAGGTGGACACGCGGGCACCGCCAGCTCGGCGGCAGAGTGAGGGAAGGAGGGAGGAGGGGCAGACACCCTGACACCCGGGCGACGGGCGCGCGCTGGCGGCTCGGCGCCAGAGGTCGCGAGTGCGAGAGGCCCGGCCGACAGCTGGACCCGCGGGCACCGCCAGCTCGGCGGCAGAGTGAGGGAAGTAGGGAGGAGGGGCGGAGTCCCTGCCAGGCGGGCGACAAGCGCGCGCTGGCGGCTCGGCGGCAGAGGTCGCGAGTGCGAGAGGCCCGGCCGACAGGTGGACACGCGGGCACCGCCAGCTCGGCGGCAGAGTGAGGGAAGGGGGGGAGGGGCAGACAGCCTGACAACCGGGCGACGGGCGCGCGCTGGCGGCTCGGCGGGCGAGGTCGCGAGTGGGAGAGGCCCGGCCGACAGCTGGACCCGCGGGCACCGCCAGCTCGGCGGCAGAGTGAGGGAAGGAGGGAGGAGGGGCGGAGTCCCTGCCAGGCGGGCGACGCGTGCCCGCTGGCGGCTCGGCGCCAGAGGTCGCGAGTGCGAGAGGCCCGGCCGACAGGTGGACACGCGGGCACCGCCAGCTCGGCGGCAGAGTGAGGGAAGGGGGGGAGGGGCAGACAGCCTGACAACCGGGCGACGGGCGCGCGCTGGCGCCTCGGCTGGCGAGGTCGCGAGTGGGAGAGGCCCTGCCCGCAGGTGGACACGCGGGCACCCGCAGCTCGTCGAGAGTTAGGGAAGGGGGGAAGTCAGGGAAGGGGGGGAGGGGATAGAACCCCGTCGGGCTCGTCGACCCGCGGCTCCTGGCGGCTCTGCGGCCGAGTTAGGGGAGGAGTGGGGGAGGGGCAGACAGCCTGACAGCCGGGCGACGGGCGCGCGCTGGCGGCTCGGCGGGCGAGGTCGCGAGTGGGAGAGGCCCTGCCCGCAGGTGGACCCGCGGGCACCCGCAGCTCGTCGACAGGGTTAGGGAAGGGGGGGAGTCAGGGAAGGGGGGGAAGGGCAGACAGCCTGACAGCCGGGCGACGGGCGCGCGCTGGCGGCTCGGTGGGCGAGGTCGCGAGTGGGAGAGGCCCTGCCCGCAGGTGCACCCGCGGGCACCCGCAGCTCGTCGACAGGGTTAGGGAAGGGGGGGAATTAGGGAAGGGGGGGAGGGGCTAGAACCCCTTCGGGCTCGTCGACCCGCGGCTCCAAGCGGCTCTGCGGCCGAGTTAGGGGAGGAGGGGGGGAGGGGCAGACAGCCTGACAGCCGCGCGACGGGCGCGCGCTGCCGGCTCGGCGGGCGAGGTCGCGAGTGGGAGAGGCCCTGCCCGCAGGTGGACCCGCGGGCACCCGCAGCTCGTCGACAGGGTTAGGGAAGGGGCGGAGGGGATAGAGCCCCGTCGGGCTCGTCGACCCGCGGCTCCTGGCGGCTCTGCGGCCGAGTTAGGGAAGGGGGGGGAGGGGCAGACTCCCTGCCAGGCGGGCGACGCGCGCGCGCTGGCGGCTGGGCGCCATAGGTCGCGAGTGCGAGAGGCCCGGCCGACAGGTGGACACGCGGGCACCGCCAGCTCGGCGGCAGAGTGAGGGAAGGGGGGGGAGGGGCAGACACCCTGACACCCGGGCGACGGGCGCGCGCTGGCGGCTCGGCGGGCGAGGTCGCGAGTGGGAGAGGCCCGGCCGACAGCTGGACCCGCGGGCACCGCCAGCTCGGCGGCAGAGTTAGGGAAGGAGGGAGGAGGGGCGGAGTCCCTGCCAGGCGGGCGACGCGCGCGCGCTGGCGGCTCGGCGGCAGAGGTCGCGAGTGCGAGAGGCCCGGCCGACAGGTGGACACGCGGGCACCGCCAGCTCGGCGGCAGAGTGAGGGAAGGGGGGGAGGGGCAGACAGCCTGACAACCGGGCGACGGGCGCGCGCTGGCGCCTCGGCTGGCGAGGTCGCGAGTGGGAGAGGCCCTGCCCGCAGGTGGACACGCGGGCACCCGCAGCTCGTCGAGAGTTAGGGAACGGGGGAAGTCAGGGAAGGGGGGGAGGGGATAGAACCCCGTCGGGCTCGTCGACCCGCGGCTCCTGGCGGCTCTGCGGCCGAGTTAGGGGAGGAGTGGGGGAGGGGCAGACAGCCTGACAGCCGGGCGACGGGCACGCGCTGGCGGCTCGGCGGGCGAGGTCGCGAGTGGGAGAGGCCCGGCCGGCAGGTGGACCCGCAGGCACCCGCAGCACGTCGACAGGGTTAGGGAAGGGGGGGAGGGGATAGAGCCCCGTCGGGCTCGTCGACCCGCGGCTCCTGGCGGCTCTGCGGCCGAGTTAGGGGAGGAGGGGGGGAGGGGCAGTCAGCCTGACAGCCGGGGGACGCGCGCGCGCTGCCGGCTCGGCGGGCGAGGTCGCGAGTGGGAGAGGCCCGGCAGACAGGTGGACACGCGGGCACCGCCAGCTCGTCGACAGAGTGAGGGAAGGAGGGAGGAGGGGCAGAGTCCCTGCCAGGCTGGCGACGCGCGCGTGCCGGCGTCTCGGCGGCAGGGGTCGCGAGTGCGAGAGGCCCGGCCGACAGGTGGACCCGCGGGCACCGCCAGCTCGTCGACAGAGTGAGGGAAGGAGGGAGGAGGGGCGGAGTCCCTGCCAGGCGGGCGACGCGCGCGCGCTGGCGGCTCGGCGGCAGAGGTCGCGAGTGCGAGAGGCCCGGCCGACAGGTGGACACGCGGGCACCGCCAGCTCGTCGACAGAGTGAGGGAAGGAGGGAGGAGGGGCAGAGTCCCTGCCAGGCTGGCAACGCGCGCGTGCCGGCGTCTCGGCGGCAGGGGTCGCGAGTGCGAGAGGCCCGGCCGACAGGTGGACCCGCGGGCACCGCCAGCTCGTCGACAGAGTGAGGGAAGGAGGGAGGAGGGGCAGAGTCCCTGCCAGGCGGGCGACGCGCGCGCGCTGGCGGCTCGGCGACAGAGGTCGCGAGTGCGAGAGGCCCGGCCGACAGGTGGACACGCGGGCACCGCCAGCTCGGCGGCAGAATGAGGGAAGGGGGGGGAGGCGCAGACAGCCTGACAGCCGGGCGACGGGCGAGCGCTGGCGGCTCGGCGGGCGAGGTCGCGAGTGGGAGAGGCCCTGCCCGCAGGTGGACACGCGGGCACCCGCAGCTCGTCGAGAGTTAGGGAAGGGGGGGAGTTAGGGAAGGGGGGGAGGGGATAGAACCCCGTCGGGCTCGTCGACCCGCGGCTCCTGGCGGCTCTGCGGCCGAGTTAGGGGAGGAGTGGGGGAGGGGCAGACAGCCTGACAGCCGGGCGACGGGCGCGCGCTGCCGGCTCGGCGGGCGAGGTCGCGAGTGGGAGAGGCCCTGCCCGCAGGTGGACCCGCGGGCACCCGCAGCTCGTCGACAGGGTTAGGGAAGGGGGGGAGGGGATAGAGCCCCGTCGGGCTCGTAGACCCGCGGCTCCTGGCGGCTCTGCGGCCGAGTTAGGGAAGGGGGGGAGGGGCAGACTCCCTGCCAGGCGGGCGACGCGCGCGCGCTGGCGGCTGGGCGCCATAGGTCGCGAGTGCGAGAGGCCCGGCCGACAGGTGGACACGCGGGCACCGCCAGCTCGGCGGCAGAGTGAGGGAAGGGGGGGGAGGGGCAGACACCCTGACAACCGGGCGACAGGCGCGCGCTGGCGGCTCGGCGGGCGAGGTCGCGAGTGGGAGAGGCCCGGCCGACAGCTGGACCCGCGGGCACCGACAGCTCGGCGGCAGAGTGAGGGAAGGAGGGAGGAGGGGCGGAGTCCCTGCCAGGCGGGCGACGCGCGCGCGCTGGCGGCTGGGCGCCATAGGTCGCGAGTGCGAGAGGCCCGGCCGACAGGTGGACACGCGGGCACCGCCAGCTCGGCGGCAGAGTGAGGGAAGGGGGGGGAGGGGCAGACACCCTGACACCCGGGCGACGGGCGCGCGCTGGCGGCTCGGCGCCAGAGGTCGCGAGTGCGAGAGGCCCGGCCGACAGCTGGACCCGCGGGCACCGCCAGCTCGGCGGCAGAGTGAGGGAAGGAGGGAGGAGGGGCGGAGTCCCTGCCAGGCGGGCGACGCGCGCGCGCTGGCGGCTCGGCGGCAGAGGTCGCGAGTTCGAGAGGCCCGGCCGACAGGTGGACACGCGGGCACCGCCAGCTCGGCGGCAGAGTGAGGGAAGGGGGGGAGGGGCAGACAGCCTGACAACCGGGCGACGGGCGCGCGCTGGCGCCTCGGCGGGCGAGGTCGCGAGTGGGAGAGGCCCTGCCCGCAGGTGGACACGCGGGCACCCGCAGCTCGTCGAGAGTTAGGGAAGGGGGGAAGTCAGGGAAGGGGGGGGGGGATAGAACCCCGTCGGGCTCGTCGACCCGCGGCTCCTGGCGGCTCTGCGGCCGAGTTAGGGGAGGAGTGGGGGAGGGGCAGACAGCCTGACAGCCGGGCGACGGGCGCGCGCTGGCGGCTCGGCGGGCGAGGTCGCGAGTGGGAGAGGCCCTACCCGCAGGTGGACCCGCGGGCACCCGCAGCTCGTCGACAGGGTTAGGGAAGGGGGGGAGTCAGGGAAGGGGGGGAGGGGCAGACAGCCTGACAGCCGGGCGACGGGCGCGCGCAGGCGGCTCGGCGGGCGAGGTCGCGAGTGGGAGAGGCCCTGCCCGCAGGTGCACCCGCGGGCACCCGCAGCTCGTCGACAGGGTTAGGGAAGGGGGGGAGTTAGGGAAGGGGGGGAGGGGCTAGAACCCCGTCGGGCTCGTCGACCCGCGGCTCCAAGCGGCTCTGCGGCCGAGTTAGGGGAGGAGGGGGGGAGGGGCAGACAGCCTGACAGCCGGGCGACGGGCGCGCGCTGCCGGCTCGGCGGGCGAGGTCGCGAGTGGGAGAGGCCCTGCCCGCAGGTGGACCCGCGGGCACCCGCAGCTCGTCGACAGGGTTAGGGAAGGGGGGGAGGGGATAGAGCCCCGTCGGGCTCGTCGACCCGCGGCTCCTGGCGGCTCTGCGGCCGAGTTAGGGAAGGGGGGGGAGGGGCAGACTCCCTGCCAGGCGGGCGACGCGCGCGCGCTGGCGGCTGGACACCATAGGTCGCGAGTGCGAGAGGCCCGGCCGACAGGTGGACACGCGGGCACCGCCAGCTCGGCGGCAGAGTGAGGGAAGGGGGGGAGTTAGGGAAGGGGGGGAGCGGCTAGAACCCCGTCGGGCTCGTCGACCCGCGGCTTCAAGCGGCTCTGCGGCCGAGTTAGGGGAGGAGTGGGGGAGGGGCAGACAGACTGACAGCCGGGCGACGGGCGCGCGCTGGCGGCTCGGCGGGCGAGGTCGCGAGTGGGAGAGGCCCTGCCGGCAGGTGGACCCGCGGGCACCCGCAGCTCGTCGACAGGGTTAGGGAAGGGGGGGAGGGGATAGAGCCCCGTAGGGCTCGTCGACCCGCGGCTCCTGGCGGCTCTGCGGCCGAGTTAGGGAAGGGGGGGGAGGGGCAGACTCCCTGCCAGGCGGGCGACGCGCGCGCGCTGGCGGCTGGGCGCCATAGGTCGCGAGTGCGAGAGGCCCGGCCGACAGGTGGACACGCGGGCACCGCCAGCTCGGCGGCAGAGTGAGGGAAGGGGGGGGAGGGGCAGACACCCTGACACCCGGGCGACGGGCGCGCGCTGGCGGCTCGGCGCCAGAGGTCGCGAGTGCGAGAGGCCCGGCCGACAGCTGGACCCGCGGGCACCGCCAGCTCGGCGGCAGAGTGAGGGAAGTAGGGAGGAGGGGCGGAGTCCCTGCCAGGCGGGCGACAAGCGCGCGCTGGCGGCTCGGCGGCAGAGGTCGCGAGTGCGAGAGGCCCGGCCGACAGGTGGACACGCGGGCACCGCCAGCTCGGCGGCAGAGTGAGGGAAGGGGGGGAGGGGCAAACAGCCTGACAACCGGGCGACGGGCGCGCGCTGCCGGCTCGGCGGGCGAGGTCGCGAGTGGGAGAGGCCCTGCCCGCAGGTGGACCCGCGGGCACCCGCAGCTCGTCGACAGGGTTAGGGAAGGGGGGGAGGGGATAGAGCCCCGTCGGGCTCGTCGACCCGCGGCTCCTGGCGGCTCTGCGGCCGAGTTAGGGAAGGGGGGGGAGGGGCAGACTCCCTGCCAGGCGGGCGACGCGCGCGCGCTGGCGGCTGGGCGCCATAGGTCGCGAGTGCGAGAGGCCCGGCCGACAGGTGGACACGCGGGCACCGCCAGCTCGGCGGCAGAGTGAGGGAAGGGGGGGAGGGGCAGACACCCTGACACCCGGGCGACGGGCGCGCGCTGGCGGCTCGGCGGGCGAGGTCGCGAGTGGGAGAGGCCTGGCCGACAGCTGGACCCGCGGGCACCGCCAGCTCGGCGGCAGAGTGAGGGAAGGAGGGAGGAGGGGCGGAGTCCCTGCCAGGCGGGCGACGCGCGCGCGCTGGCGGCTCGGCGGCAGAGGTCGCGAGTGCGAGAGGCCCGGCCGACAGGTGGACACGCGGGCACCGCCAGCTCGGCGGCAGACTGAGGGAAGGGGGGGAGGGGCAGACAGCCTGACAACCGGGCGACGGGCGCGCGCTGGCGCCTCGGCGGGCGAGGTCGCGAGTGGGAGAGGCCCTGCCCGCAGGTGGACACGCGGGCACCCGCAGCTCGTCGAGAGTTAGGGAAGGGGGGAAGTCAGGGAAGGGGGGGAGGGGATAGAACCCCGTCGGGCTCGTCGACCCGCGGCTCCTGGCGGCTCTGCGGCCGAGTTAGGGGAGGAGGGGGGGAGGGGCAGACAGCCTGACAGCCGGGCGACGGGCGCGCGCTGGCGGCTCGGCGGGCGAGGTCGCGAGTGGGAGAGGCCCTGCCCGCAGGTGGACCCGCGGGCACCCGCAGCTCGTCGACAGGGTTAGGGAAGGGGGGGAGGGGATAGAGCCCCGTCGGGCTCGTCGACCCGCGGCTCCTGGCGGCTCTGCGGCCGAGTTAGGGAAGGGGGGGGAGGGGCAGACTCCCTGCCAGGCGGGCGACGCGCGCGCGCTGGCGGCTGGGCGCCATAGGTCGCGAGTGCGAGAGGCCCGGCCGACAGGTGGACACGCGGGCACCGCCAGCTCGGCGGCAGAGTGAGGGAAGGGGGGGGAGGGGCAGACCCCCTGACACCCGGGCGACGGGCGCGCGCTGGCGGCTCGGCGGGCGAGGTCGCGAGTGGGAGAGGCCCGGCCGACAGCTGGACCCGCGGGCACCGCCAGCTCGGCGGCAGAGTGAGGGAAGGAGGGAGGAGGGGCGGAGTCCCTGCCAGGCGGGCGACGCGCGCGCGCTGGCGGCTCGGCGGCAGAGGTCGCGAGTGCGAGAGGCCCGGCCGACAGGTGGACACGCGGGCACCGCCAGCTCGGCGGCAGAGTGAGGGAAGGAGGGAGGAGGGGCAGACACCCTGACACCCGGGCGACGGGCGCGCGCTGGCGGCTCGGCGCCAGAGGTCGCGAGTGCGAGAGGCCCGGCCGACAGCTGGACCCGCGGGCACCGCCAGCTCGGCGGCAGAGTGAGGGAAGTAGGGAGGAGGGGCGGAGTCCCTGCCAGGCGGGCGACAAGCGCGCGCTGGCGGCTCGGCGGCAGAGGTCGCGAGTGCGAGAGGCCCGGCCGACAGGTGGACACGCGGGCACCGCCAGCTCGGCGGCAGAGTGAGGGAAGGGGGGGAGGGGCAGACAGCCTGACAACCGGGCGACGGGCGCGCGCTGCCGGCTCGGCGGGCGAGGTCGCGAGTGGGAGAGGCCCTGCCCGCAGGTGGACACGCGGGCACCCGCAGCTCGTCGACAGGGTTAGGGAAGGGGGGGAGGGGATAGAGCCCCGTCGGGCTCGTCGACCCGCGGCTCCTGGCGGCTCTGCGGCCGAGTTAGGGAAGGGGGGGGAGGGGCAGACTCCCTGCCAGGCGGGCGACGCGCGCGCGCTGGCGGCTGGGCGCCATAGGTCGCGAGTGCGAGAGGCCCGGCCGACAGGTGGACACGCGGGCACCGCCAGCTCGGCGGCAGAGTGAGGGAAGGGGGGGAGGGGCAGACACCCTGACACCCGGGCGACGGGCGCGCGCTGGCGGCTCGGCGGGCGAGGTCGCGAGTGGGAGAGGCCTGGCCGACAGCTGGACCCGCGGGCACCGCCAGCTCGGCGGCAGAGTGAGGGAAGGAGGGAGGAGGGGCGGAGTCCCTGCCAGGCGGGCGACGCGCGCGCGCTGGCGGATCGGCGGCAGAGGTCGCGAGTGCGAGAGGCCCGGCCGACAGGTGGACACGCGGGCACCGCCAGCTCGGCGGCAGAGTGAGGGAAGGGGGGGAGGGGCAGACAGCCTGACAGCCGGGCGACGGGCGCGCGCTGGCGGCTCGGTGGGCGAGGTCGCGAGTGGGAGAGGCCCTGCCCGCAGGTGCACCCGCGGGCACCCGCAGCTCGTCGACAGGGTTAGGGAAGGGGGGGAATTAGGGAAGGGGGGGAGGGGCTAGAACCCCTTCGGGCTCGTCGACCCGCGGCTCCAAGCGGCTCTGCGGCCGAGTTAGGGGAGGAGGGGGGGAGGGGCAGACAGCCTGACAGCCGCGCGACGGGCGCGCGCTGCCGGCTCGGCGGGCGAGGTCGCGAGTGGGAGAGGCCCTGCCCGCAGGTGGACCCGCGGGCACCCGCAGCTCGTCGACAGGGTTAGGGAAGGGGCGGAGGGGATAGAGCCCCGTCGGGCTCGTCGACCCGCGGCTCCTGGCGGCTCTGCGGCCGAGTTAGGGAAGGGGGGGGAGGGGCAGACTCCCTGCCAGGCGGGCGACGCGCGCGCGCTGGCGGCTGGGCGCCATAGGTCGCGAGTGCGAGAGGCCCGGCCGACAGGTGGACACGCGGGCACCGCCAGCTCGGCGGCAGAGTGAGGGAAGGGGGGGGAGGGGCAGACACCCTGACACCCGGGCGACGGGCGCGCGCTGGCGGCTCGGCGGGCGAGGTCGCGAGTGGGAGAGGCCCTGCCCGCAGGTGCACCCGCGGGCACCCGCAGCTCGTCGACAGGGTTAGGGAAGGGGGGGAGTTAGGGAAGGGGGGGAGGGGCTAGAACCCCGTCGGGCTCGTCGACCCGCGGCTCCAAGCGGCTCTGCGGCCGAGTTAGGGGAGGAGGGGGGGAGGGGCAGACAGCCTGACAGCCGGGCGACGGGCGCGCGCTGCCGGCTCGGCGGGCGAGGTCGCGAGTGGGAGAGGCCCTGCCCGCAGGTGGACCCGCGGGCACCCGCAGCTCGTCGACAGGGTTAGGGAAGGGGGGGAGGGGCAGACACCCTGACAACCGGGCGACGGGCGCGCGCTGGCGGCTCGGCGGGCGAGGTCGCGAGTGGGAGAGGCCCGGCCGACAGCTGGACCCGCGGGCACCGCCAGCTCGGCGGCAGAGTGAGGGAAGGACGGAGGAGGGGCGGAGTCCCTGCCAGGCGGGCGACGCGCGCGCGCTGGCGGCTCGGCGGCAGAGGTCGCGAGTGCGAGAGGCCCGGCGGACAGGTGGACACGCGGGCACCGCCAGCTCGGCGGCAGAGTGAGGGAAGGGGGGGGAGGGGCAGACACCCTGACAACCGGGCGACGGGCGCGTGCTGGCGGCTCGGCGGGCGAGGTCGCGAGTGGGAGAGGCCCGGCCGACAGCTGGACCCGCGGGCACCGCCAGCTCGGCGGCAGAGTGAGGGAAGGAGGGAGGAGGGGCGGAGTCCCTGCCAGGCGGGCGACGCGCGCGCGCTGGCGGCTCGGCGCCAGAGGTCGCGAGTGCAAGAGGCCCGGCCGACAGGTGGACACGCGGGCACCGCCAGCTCGTCGACAGAGTGAGGGAAGGAGGGAGGAGGGGCAGAGTCCCTGCCAGGCGGGCGACGCGCGCGTGCCGGCGTCTCGGCGGCAGGGGTCGCGAGTGCGAGAGGCCCGGCCGACAGGTGGACCCGCGGGCACCGCCAGCTCGTCGACAGAGTGAGGGAAGGAGGGAGGAGGGGCAGAGTCCCTGCCAGGCTGGCGACGCGCGCGTGCCGGCGTCTCGGCGGCAGGGGTCGCGAGTGCGAGAGGCCCGGCCGACAGGTGGACCCGCGGGCACCGCCAGCTCGTCGACAGAGTGAGGGAAGGAGGGAGGAGGGGCAGAGTCCCTGCCAGGCGGGCGACGCGCGCGCGCTGGCGGCTCGGCGAGAGAGGTCGCGAGTGCGAGAGGCCCGGCCGACAGGTGGACACGCGGGCACCGCCAGCTCGGCGGCAGAATGAGGGAAGGGGGGGGAGGCGCAGACAGCCTGACAGCCGGGCGACGGGCGAGCGCTGGCGGCTCGGCGGGCGAGGTCGCGAGTGGGAGAGGCCCTGCCCGCAGGTGGACACGCGGGCACCCGCAGCTCGTCGAGAGTTAGGGAAGGGGGGGAGTTAGGGAAGGGGGGGAGGGGATAGAACCCCGTCGGGCTCGTCGACCCGCGGCTCCAAGCGGCTCTGCGGCCGAGTTAGGGGAGGAGGGGGGGAGGGGCAGACAGCCTGACAGCCGGGCGACGGGCGCGCGCTGCCGGCTCGGCGGGCGAGGTCGCGAGTGGGAGAGGCCCTGCCCGCAGGTGGACCCGCGGGCACCCGCAGCTCGTCGACAGGGTTAGGGAAGGGGGGGAGAGGATAGAGCCCCGTCGGGCTCGTCGACCCGCGGCTCCTGGCGGCTCTGCGGCCGAGTTAGGGAAGGGGGGGGAGGGGCAGACTCCCTGCCAGGCGGGCGACGCGCGCGCGCTGGCGGCTCGGCGCCAGAGGTCGCGAGTGCGAGAGGCCCGGCCGACAGGTGGACACGCGGGCTCCGCCAGCTCGGCGGCAGAGTGAGGGAAGGGGGGGGAGGGGCAGACACCCTGACAACCGGGCGAAGGGCGCGTGCTGGCGGCTCGGCGGGCGAGGTCGCGAGTGGGAGAGGCCCGGCCGACAGGTGGACACGCGGGCACCGCCAGCTCGGCGGCAGAGTGAGGGAAGGAGGGGGAGGGGCAGACACCCTGACAACCGGGCGACGGGCGCGTGCTGGCGGCTCGGCGGGCGAGGTCGCGAGTGGGAGAGGCCCGGCCGACAGCTGGACACGCGGGCACCACCAGCTCGGCGGCAGAGTGAGGGAAGGAGGGAGGAGGGGCGGAGTCCCTGCCAGGCGGGCGACGCGCGCGCGCTGGCGGCTCGGCGGCAGAGGTCGCGAGTGCTAGAGGCCCGGCCGACAGGTGGACACGCGGGCACCGCCAGCTCGGCGGCAGAGTGAGGGAAGGGGGGGAGGGGCAGACAGCCTGACAGCCGGGCGACGGGCGCGCGCTGCCGGCTCGGCGGGCGAGGTCGCGAGTGGGAGAGGCCCTGCCCGCAGGTGGACCCGCGGGCACCCGCAGCTCGTCGTCAGGGTTAGGGAAGGGGGGGAGGGGATAGAGCCCCGTCGGGCTCGTCGACCCGCGGCTCCTGGCGGCTCTGCGGCCGAGTTAGGGAAGGGGGGGGAGGGGCAGACTCCCTGCCAGGCGGGCGACGCGCGCGCGCTGGCGGCTGGGCGCCATAGGTCGCGAGTGCGAGAGGCCCGGCCGACAGGTGGACACGCGGGCACCGCCAGCTCGGCGGCAGAGTGAGGGAAGGGGGGGGAGGGGCAGACACCCTGACACCCGGGCGACGGGCGCGCGCTGGCGGCTCGGCGGGCGAGGTCGCGAGTGGGAGAGGCCCGGCCGACAGCTGGACCCGCGGGCACCGCCAGCTCGGCGGCAGAGTGAGGGAAGGAGGGAGGAGGGGCGGAGTCCCTGCCAGGCGGGCGACGCGCGCGCGCTGGCGGCTCGGCGGCAGAGGTCGCGAGTGCGAGAGGCCCGGCCGACAGGTGGACACGCGGGCACCGCCAGCTCGGCGGCAGAGTGAGGAAAGGAGGGAGGAGGGGCGGAGTCCCTGCCAGGCGGGCGACGCGCGCGCGCTGGCGCTCGGCACCAGAGGTCGCGAGTGCGAGAGGCCCGGCCGACAGGTGGACACGCGGGCACCGCCAGCTCGGCGGCAGAGTGAGGGAAGGGGGGGAGGGGCAGACAGCCTGACAGCCGGGCGACGGGCGCGCGCTGGCGGCTCGGCGGGCGAGGTCGCGAGTGGGAGAGGCCCTGCCCGCAGGTGGACCCGCGGGCACCCGCAGCTCGTCGACAGGGTTAGGGAAGGGGGGGAGGGGATAGAGCCCCGTCGGGCTCGTCGACCCGCGGCTCCTGGCGGCTCTGCGGCCGAGTTAGGGAAGGGGGGGGAGGGGCAGACTCCCTGGAAGGCGGGAAACGCGCGCGCGCTGGCGGCTGGGCGCCATAGGTCGCGAGTGCGAGAGGCCCGGCCGACAGGTGGACACGCGGGCACCGCCAGCTCGGCGGCAGAGTGAGGGAAGGGGGGGAGGGGCAGACACCCTGACAACCGGGCGACGGGCGCGCGCTGGCGGCTCGGCGTGCGAGGTCGCGAGTGGGAGAGGCCCGGCCGACAGCTGGACCCGCGGGCACCGCCAGCTCGGCGGCAGAGTGAGGGAAGGAGGGAGGAGGGGCGGAGGCCCTGCCAGGCGGGCGACGCGCGCGCGCTGGCGGCTCGGCGCCAGAGGTCGCGAGTGCGAGAGGCCCGGCCGACAGGTGGACACGCGGGCACCGCCAGCTCGTCGACAGAGTGAGGGAAGGAGGGAGGAGGGGAAGAGTCCCTGCCAGGCTGGCGACGCGCGCGTGCCGGCGTCTCGGCGGCAGGGGTCGCGAGTGCGAGAGGCCCGGCCGACAGGTGGACCCGCGGGCACCGCCAGCTCGTCGACAGAGTGAGGGAAGGAGGGAGGAGGGGCAGAGTCCCTGCCAGGCTGGCGACGCGCGCGTGCCGGCGTCTCGGCGGCAGGGGTCGCGAGTGCGAGAGGCCCGGCCGACAGGTGGACCCGCGGGCACCGCCAGCTCGTCGACAGAGTGAGGGAAGGAGGGAGGAGGGGCAGAGTCCCTGCCAGGCGGGCGACGCGCGCACGCTGGCGGCTCGGCGACAGAGGTCGCGAGTGCGAGAGGCCCGGCCGACAGGTGGACACGAGGGCACCGCCAGCTCGGCGGCAGAATGAGGGAAGGGGGGGGAGGCGCAGACAGCCTGACAGCCGGGCGACGGGCGAGCGCTGGCGGCTCGGCGGGCGAGGTCGCGAGTGGGAGAGGCCCTGCCCGCAGGTGGACACGCGGGCACCCGCAGCTCGTCGAGAGTTAGGGAAGGGGGGGAGTTAGGGAAGGGGGGGAGGGGATAGAACCCCGTCGGGCTCGTCGACCCGCGGCTCCTGGCGGCTCTGCGGCCGAGTTAGGGGAGGAGTGGGGGAGGGGCAGACAGCCTGACAGCCGGGCGACGGGCGCGCGCTGCCGGCTCGGCGGGCGAGGTCGCGAGTGGGAGAGGCCCTGCCCGCAGGTGGACCCGCGGGCACCCGCAGCTCGTCGACAGGGTTAGGGAAGGGGGGGAGGGGATAGAGCCCCGTCGGGCTCGTAGACCCGCGGCTCCTGGCGGCTCTGCGGCCGAGTTAGGGAAGGGGGGGAGGGGCAGACTCCCTGCCAGGCGGGCGACGCGCGCGCGCTGGCGGCTGGGCGCCATAAGTCGCGAGTGCGAGAGGCCCGGCCGACAGGTGGACACGCGGGCACCGCCAGCTCGGCGGCAGAGTGAGGGAAGGGGGGGGAGGGGCAGACACCCTGACAACCGGGCGACGGGCGCGCGCTGGCGGCTCGGCGGGCGAGGTCGCGAGTGGGAGAGGCCCGGCCGACAGCTGGACCCGCGGGCACCGACAGCTCGGCGGCAGAGTGAGGGAAGGAGGGAGGAGGGGCGGAGTCCCTGCCAGGCGGGCGACGCGCGCGCGCTGGCGGCTGGGCGCCATAGGTCGCGAGTGCGAGAGGCCCGGCCGACAGGTGGACACGCGGGCACCGCCAGCTCGGCGGCAGAGTGAGGGAAGGGGGGGGAGGGGCAGACACCCTGACACCCGGGCGACGGGCGCGCGCTGGCGGCTCGGCGGGCGAGGTCGCGAGTGCGAGAGGCCCGGCCGACAGGTGGACACGCGGGCACCGCCAGCTCGGCGGCAGAGTGAGGGAAGGAGGGAGGAGCAGCAGACACCCTGACACCCGGGCGACGGGCGCGCGCTGGCGGCTCGGCGCCAGAGGTCGCGAGTGCGAGAGGCCCGGCCGACAGCTGGACCCGCGGGCACCGCCAGCTCGGCGGCAGAGTGAGGGAAGTAGGGAGGAGGGGCGGAGTCCCTGCCAGGCGGGCGACAAGCGCGCGCTGGCGGCTGGGCGCCATAGGTCGCGAGTGCGAGAGGCCCGGCCGACAGGTGGACACGCGGGCACCCGCAGCTCGTCGAGAGTTAGGGAAGGGGGGAAGTCAGGGAAGGGGGGGGGGATAGAACCCCGTCGGGCTCGTCGACCCGCGGCTCCTGGCGGCTCTGCGGCCGAGTTAGGGGAGGAGTGGGGGAGGGGCAGACAGCCTGACAGCCGGGCGACGGGCGCGCGCTGGCGGCTCGGCGGGCGAGGTCGCGAGTGGGAGAGGCCCTACCCGCAGGTGGACCCGCGGGCACCCGCAGCTCGTCGACAGGGTTAGGGAAGGGGGGGAGTCAGGGAAGGGGGGGAGGGGCAGACAGCCTGACAGCCGGGCGACGGGCGCGCGCTGGCGGCTCGGCGGGCGAGGTCGCGAGTGGGAGAGGCCCTGCCCGCAGGTGCACCCGCGGGCACCCGCAGCTCGTCGACAGGGTTAGGGAAGGGGGGGAGTTAGGGAAGGGGGGGAGGGGCTAGAACCCCGTCGGGCTCGTCGACCCGCGGCTCCAAGCGGCTCTGCGGCCGAGTTAGGGGAGGAGGGGGGGAGGGGCAGACAGCCTGACAGCCGGGCGACGGGCGCGCGCTGCCGGCTCGGCGGGCGAGGTCGCGAGTGGGAGAGGCCCTGCCCGCAGGTGGACCCGCGGGCACCCGCAGCTCGTCGACAGGGTTAGGGAAGGGGGGGAGGGGATAGAGCCCCGTCGGGCTCGTCGACCCGCGGCTCCTGGCGGCTCTGCGGCCGAGTTAGGGAAGGGGGGGGAGGGGCAGACTCCCTGCCAGGCGGGCGACGCGCGCGCGCTGGCGGCTGGACACCATAGGTCGCGAGTGCGAGAGGCCCGGCCGACAGGTGGACACGCGGGCACCGCCAGCTCGGCGGCAGAGTGAGGGAAGGGGGGGAGTTAGGGAAGGGGGGGAGCGGCTAGAACCCCGTCGGGCTCGTCGACCCGCGGCTTCAAGCGGCTCTGCGGCCGAGTTAGGGGAGGAGTGGGGGAGGGGCAGACAGACTGACAGCCGGGCGACGGGCGCGCGCTGGCGGCTCGGCGGGCGAGGTCGCGAGTGGGAGAGGCCCTGCCGGCAGGTGGACCCGCGGGCACCCGCAGCTGGTCGACAGGGTTAGGGAAGGGGGGGAGTCAGGGAAGGGGGGGAGGGGCAGACAGCCTGAGAGCCGGGCGACGGGCGCGCGCTGGCGGCTCGGCGGGCGAGGTCGCGAGTGGGAGAGGCCCTGCCCGCAGGTGCACCCGCGGGCACCCGCAGCTCGTCGACAGGGTTAGGGAAGGGGGGGAGTTAGGGAAGGGGGGGAGGGGCTAGAACCCCGTCGGGCTCGTCGACCCGCGGCTCCTGGCGGCTCTGCGGCCGAGTTAGGGGAGGAGTGGGGTAGGGGCAGACAGCCTGACAGCCGGGCGACGGGCGCGCGCTGGCGGCTCGGCGGGCGAGGTCGCGAGTGGGAGAGGCCCTGCCCGCAGGTGGACCCGCGGGCACCCGCAGCTCGTCGACAGGGTTAGGGAAGGGGGGGAGGGGATAGAGACCCGTCGCGCTCGTCGACCCGCGGCTCCTGGCGGCTCTGCGGCCGAGTTAGGGAAGGGGGGGGAGGGGCAGACTCCCTGCCAGGCGGGCGACGCGCGCGCGCTGGCGGCTGGGCGCCATAGGTCGCGAGTGCGAGAGGCCCGGCCGACAGGTGGACACGCGGGCACCGCCAGCTCGGCGGCAGAGTGAGGGAAGGGGGGGGAGGGGCAGACACCCTGACAACCGGGCGACGGGCGCGCGCTGGCGGCTCGGCGGGCGAGGTCGCGAGTGGGAGAGGCCCGGCCGACAGCTGCACCCGCGGGCACCGCCAGCTCGGCGGCAGAGTGAGGGAAGGAGGGAGGAGGGGCGGAGTCCCTGCCAGGCGGGCGACGTGCGCGCGCTGGCGGCTCGGCGGCAGAGGTCGCGAGTGCGAGAGGCCCGGCCGACAGGTGGACACGCGGGCACCGCCAGCTCGGCGGCAGAGTGAGGGAAGGAGGGAGGAGGGGCGGAGTCCCTGCCAGGCGGGCGACGCGCGCGCGCTGGCGGCTCGGCGCCAGAGGTCGCGAGTGCGAGAGGCCCGGCCGACAGGTGGACACGCGGGCACCGCCAGCTCGGCGGCAGAGTGAGGGAAGGGGGGGAGGGGCAGACAGCCTGACAACCGGGCGACGGGGGCGCGCTGGCGCCTCGGCTGGCGAGGTCGCGAGTGGGAGAGGCCCTGCCCACAGGTGGACACGCGGGCACCCGCAGCTCGTCGAGAGTTAGGGAAGGGGGTAAGTCAGGGAAGGGGGGGGGGATAGAACCCCGTCGGGCTCGTCGACCCGCGGCTCCTGGCGGCTCTGCGGCCGAGTTAGGGGAGGAGTGGGGGAGGGGCAGACAGCCTGACAGCCGGGCGACGGGCGCGCGCTGGCGTCTCGGCGGGCGAGGTCGCGAGTGGGAGAGGCCCTGCCCGCAGGTGGACCCGCGGGCACCCGCAGCTCGTCGACAGGGTTAGGGAAGGGGGGGAGTCAGGGAAGGGGGGGAGGGGCAGACAGCCTGACAGCCGGGCGAGGGGCGCGCGCTGGCGGCTCGGCGGGCGAGGTCGCGAGTGGGAGAGGCCCTGCCCGCAGGTGCACCTGCGGGCACCCGCAGCTCGTCGACAGGGTTAGGGAAGGGGGGGAGTCAGGGAAGGGGGGGAGGGGCAGACAGCCTGACAGCCGGGCGACGGGCGCGCGCTGGCGGCTCGGCGGGCGAGGTCGCGAGTGGGAGAGGCCCTGCCCGCAGGTGCACCCGCGGGCACCCGCAGCTCGTCGACAGGGTTAGGGAAGGGGGGGAGTTAGGGAAGGGGGGGAGGGGCTAGAACCCCGTCGGGCTCGTCGACCCGCGGCTCCAAGCGGCTCTGCGGCCGAGTTAGGGGAGGAGGGGGGAGGGGCAGACAGCCTGACAGCCGGGCGACGGGCGCGCGCTGCCGGCTCGGCGGGCGAGGTCGCGAGTGGGAGAGGCCCTGCCCGCAGGTGGACCCGCGGGCACCCGCAGCTCGTCGACAGGGTTAGGGAAGGGGGGGAGGGGATAGAGCCCCGTCGGGCTCGTCGACCCGCGGCTCCTGGCGGCTCTGCGGCCGAGTTAGGGAAGGGGGGGGAGGGGCAGACTCCCTGCCAGGCGGGCGACGCGCGCGCGCTGGCGGCTGGGCGCCATAGGTCGCGAGTGCGAGAGGCCCGGCCGACAGGTGGACACGCGGGCACCGCCAGCTCGGCGGCAGAGTGAGGGAAGGGGGGGAGGGGCAGACACCCTGACACCCGGGCGACGGGCGCGCGCTGGCGGCTCGGCGGGCGAGGTCGCGAGTGGGAGAGGCCCGGCCGACAGCTGGACCCGCGGGCACCGCCAGCTCGGCGGCAGAGTGAGGGAAGGAGGGAGGAGGGGCGGAGTCCCTGCCAGGCGGGCGACGCGCGCGCGCTGGCGGCTCGGCGGCAGAGGTCGCGAGTGCGAGAGGCCCGGCCGACAGGTGGACACGCGGGCACCGCCAGCTCGGCGGCAGAGTGAGGGAAGGAGGGAGGAAGGGCAGACACCCTGACACCCGGGCGACGGGCGCGCGCTGGCGGCTCGGCGCCAGAGGTCGCGAGTGCGAGAGGCCCGGCCGACAGCTGGACCCGCGGGCACCGCCAGCTCGGCGGCAGAGTGAGGGAAGGAGGGAGGAGGGGCGGAGTCCCTGCCAGGCGGGCGACGCGCGCGCGCTGGAGGCTCGGCGGCAGAGGTCGCGAGTGCGAGAGGCCCGGCCGACAGGTGGACCCCCGGGCACCGCCAGCTCGGCGGCAGAGTGAGGGAAGGAGGGGGAGGGGCAGACACCCTGACAACCGGGCGACGGGCGCGTGCTGGCGGCTCGGCGGGCGAGGTCGCGAGTGGGAGAGGCCCGGCCGACAGCTGGACCCGCGGGCACCGCCAGCTCGGCGGCAGAGTGAGGGAAGGAGGGAGGAGGGGCGGAGTCCCTGCCAGGCGGGCGACGCGCGCGCGCTGGCGGCTCGGCGGCAGAGGTCGCGAGTGCGAGAGGCCCGGCCGACAGGTGGACACGCGGGCACCGCCAGCTCGGCGGCAGAGTGAGGGAAGGGGGGGAGGGGCAGACAGCCTGACAGCCGGGCGACGGGCGCGCGCTGGCGGCTCGGCGGGCGAGGTCGCGAGTGGGAGAGGCCCTGCCCGCAGGTGGACCCGCGGGCACCCGCAGCTCGTCGAGAGTTAGGGAAGGGGGGAAGTCAGGGAAGGGGGGGAGGGGATAGAACCCCGTCGGGCTCGTCGACCCGCGGCTCCTGGCGGCTCTGCGGCCGAGTTAGGGGAGGAGTGGGGGAGGGGCAGACAGCCTGACAGCCGGGCGACGGGCGCGCGCTGGCGGCTCGGCGGGCGAGGTCGCGAGTGGGAGAGGCCCTGCCCGCAGGTGCACCCGCGGGCACCCGCAGCTCGTCGACAGGGTTAGGGAAGGGGGGGAGGGGATAGAGCCCCGTCGGGCTCGTCGACCCGCGGCTCCTGGCGGCTCTGCGGCCGAGTTAGGGAAGGGGGGGGAGGGGCAGACTCCCTGCCAGGCGGGCGACGCGCGCGCGCTGGCGGCTCGGCGGCAGAGGTCGCGAGTGCGAGAGGCCCGGCCGACAGGTGGACACGCGGGCTCCGCCAGCTCGGCGGCAGAGTGAGGGAAGGGGGGGGAGGGGCAGACACCCTGACAACCGGGCGACGGGCGCGTGCTGGCGGCTCGGCGGGCGAGGTCGCGAGTGGGAGAGGCCCGGCCGACAGCTGGACCCGCGGGCACCGCCAGCTCGGCGGCAGAGTGAGGGAAGGGGGGGAGGGGCAGACAGCCTGACAACCGGGCGACGGGCGCGCGCTGGCGCCTCGGCTGGCGAGGTCGCGAGTGGGAGAGGCCCTGCCCGCAGGTGGACACGCGGGCACCCGCAGCTCGTCGAGAGTTAGGGAAGGGGGGAAGTCAGGGAAGGGGGGGAGGGGATAGAACCCCGTCGGGCTCGTCGACCCGCGGCTCCTGGCGGCTCTGCGGCCGAGTTAGGGGAGGAGTGGGGGAGGGGCAGACAGCCTGACAGCCGGGCGACGGGCGCGCGCTGGCGGCTCGGCGGGCGAGGTCGCGAGTGGGAGAGGCCCTGCCCGCAGGTGGACCCGCGGGCACCCGCAGCTCGTCGACAGGGTTAGGGAAGGGGGGGAGGGGATAGAGCCCCGTCGGGCTCGTCGACCCGCGGCTCCTGGCGGCTCTGCGGCCGAGTTAGGGAAGGGGGGGGAGGGGCAGACTCCCTGCCAGGCGGGCGACGCGCGCGCGCTGGCGGCTGGGCGCCATAGGTCGCGAGTGCGAGAGGCCCGGCCGACAGGTGGACACGCGGGCACCGCCAGCTCGGCGGCAGAGTGAGGGAAGGGGGGGAGGGGCAGACACCCTGACACCCGGGCGACGGGCGCGCGCTGGCGGCTCGGCGGGCGAGGTCGCGAGTGGGAGAGGCCCGGCCGACAGCTGGACCCGCGGGCACCGCCAGCTCGGCGGCAGAGTGAGGGAAGGAGGGAGGAGGGGCGGAGTCCCTGCCAGGCGGGCGACGCGCGCGCGCTGGCGGCTCGGCGGCAGAGGTCGCGAGTGCGAGAGGCCCGGCCGACAGGTGGACACGCGGGCACCGCCAGCTCGGCGGCAGAGTGAGGGAAGGAGGGAGGAAGGGCAGACACCCTGACACCCGGGCGACGGGCGCGCGCTGGCGGCTCGGCGCCAGAGGTCGCGAGTGCGAGAGGCCCGGCCGACAGCTGGACCCGCGGGCACCGCCAGCTCGGCGGCAGAGTGAGGGAAGGAGGGAGGAGGGGCGGAGTCCCTGCCAGGCGGGCGACGCGCGCGCGCTGGAGGCTCGGCGGCAGAGGTCGCGAGTGCGAGAGGCCCGGCCGACAGGTGGACCCCCGGGCACCGCCAGCTCGGCGGCAGAGTGAGGGAAGGAGGGGGAGGGGCAGACACCCTGACAACCGGGCGACGGGCGCGTGCTGGCGGCTCGGCGGGCGAGGTCGCGAGTGGGAGAGGCCCGGCCGACAGCTGGACCCGCGGGCACCGCCAGCTCGGCGGCAGAGTGAGGGAAGGAGGGAGGAGGGGCGGAGTCCCTGCCAGGCGGGCGACGCGCGCGCGCTGGCGGCTCGGCGGCAGAGGTCGCGAGTGCGAGAGGCCCGGCCGACAGGTGGACACGCGGGCACCGCCAGCTCGGCGGCAGAGTGAGGGAAGGGGGGGAGGGGCAGACAGCCTGACAGCCGGGCGACGGGCGCGCGCTGGCGGCTCGGCGGGCGAGGTCGCGAGTGGGAGAGGCCCTGCCCGCAGGTGGACCCGCGGGCACCCGCAGCTCGTCGAGAGTTAGGGAAGGGGGGAAGTCAGGGAAGGGGGGGAGGGGATAGAACCCCGTCGGGCTCGTCGACCCGCGGCTCCTGGCGGCTCTGCGGCCGAGTTAGGGGAGGAGTGGGGGAGGGGCAGACAGCCTGACAGCCGGGCGACGGGCGCGCGCTGGCGGCTCGGCGGGCGAGGTCGCGAGTGGGAGAGGCCCTGCCCGCAGGTGCACCCGCGGGCACCCGCAGCTCGTCGACAGGGTTAGGGAAGGGGGGGAGGGGATAGAGCCCCGTCGGGCTCGTCGACCCGCGGCTCCTGGCGGCTCTGCGGCCGAGTTAGGGAAGGGGGGGGAGGGGCAGACTCCCTGCCAGGCGGGCGACGCGCGCGCGCTGGCGGCTCGGCGGCAGAGGTCGCGAGTGCGAGAGGCCCGGCCGACAGGTGGACACGCGGGCTCCGCCAGCTCGGCGGCAGAGTGAGGGAAGGGGGGGGAGGGGCAGACACCCTGACAACCGGGCGACGGGCGCGTGCTGGCGGCTCGGCGGGCGAGGTCGCGAGTGGGAGAGGCCCGGCCGACAGCTGGACCCGCGGGCACCGCCAGCTCGGCGGCAGAGTGAGGGAAGGGGGGGAGGGGCAGACAGCCTGACAACCGGGCGACGGGCGCGCGCTGGCGCCTCGGCTGGCGAGGTCGCGAGTGGGAGAGGCCCTGCCCGCAGGTGGACACGCGGGCACCCGCAGCTCGTCGAGAGTTAGGGAAGGGGGGAAGTCAGGGAAGGGGGGGAGGGGATAGAACCCCGTCGGGCTCGTCGACCCGCGGCTCCTGGCGGCTCTGCGGCCGAGTTAGGGGAGGAGTGGGGGAGGGGCAGACAGCCTGACAGCCGGGCGACGGGCGCGCGCTGGCGGCTCGGCGGGCGAGGTCGCGAGTGGGAGAGGCCCTGCCCGCAGGTGGACCCGCGGGCACCCGCAGCTCGTCGACAGGGTTAGGGAAGGGGGGGAGGGGATAGAGCCCCGTCGGGCTCGTCGACCCGCGGCTCCTGGCGGCTCTGCGGCCGAGTTAGGGAAGGGGGGGGAGGGGCAGACTCCCTGCCAGGCGGGCGACGCGCGCGCGCTGGCGGCTGGGCGCCATAGGTCGCGAGTGCGAGAGGCCCGGCCGACAGGTGGACACGCGGGCACCGCCAGCTCGGCGGCAGAGTGAGGGAAGGGGGGGAGGGGCAGACACCCTGACACCCGGGCGACGGGCGCGCGCTGGCGGCTCGGCGGGCGAGGTCGCGAGTGGGAGAGGCCCGGCCGACAGCTGGACCCGCGGGCACCGCCAGCTCGGCGGCAGAGTGAGGGAAGGAGGGAGGAGGGGCGGAGTCCCTGCCAGGCGGGCGACGCGCGCGCGCTGGCGGCTCGGCGGCAGAGGTCGCGAGTGCGAGAGGCCCGGCCGACAGGTGGACACGCGGGCACCGCCAGCTCGGCGGCAGAGTGAGGGAAGGAGGGAGGAAGGGCAGACACCCTGACACCCGGGCGACGGGCGCGCGCTGGCGGCTCGGCGCCAGAGGTCGCGAGTGCGAGAGGCCCGGCCGACAGCTGGACCCGCGGGCACCGCCAGCTCGGCGGCAGAGTGAGGGAAGGAGGGAGGAGGGGCGGAGTCCCTGCCAGGCGGGCGACGCGCGCGCGCTGGAGGCTCGGCGGCAGAGGTCGCGAGTGCGAGAGGCCCGGCCGACAGGTGGACCCCCGGGCACCGCCAGCTCGGCGGCAGAGTGAGGGAAGGAGGGGGAGGGGCAGACACCCTGACAACCGGGCGACGGGCGCGTGCTGGCGGCTCGGCGGGCGAGGTCGCGAGTGGGAGAGGCCCGGCCGACAGCTGGACCCGCGGGCACCGCCAGCTCGGCGGCAGAGTGAGGGAAGGAGGGAGGAGGGGCGGAGTCCCTGCCAGGCGGGCGACGCGCGCGCGCTGGCGGCTCGGCGGCAGAGGTCGCGAGTGCGAGAGGCCCGGCCGACAGGTGGACACGCGGGCACCGCCAGCTCGGCGGCAGAGTGAGGGAAGGGGGGGAGGGGCAGACAGCCTGAC
>NC_137285.1:72170000-72262500 GCF_054371585.1 Giraffa tippelskirchi | reverse complement strand
AGGGGCCGGCAAGCGCGCACAGCGACGGCCACGGGACAGGGGCCGCGGGCGCCGCCCGGGGACCAGAAAAGACCACCGGGAACACGGCCGGGCCGCCAGGAAAACCAGCGCGGGATCCCGCCGCCACCCACACACGAGGGCGGTCCCGCGACGCCTGGGACGCCGGCCGGCCCCGGCCGGCCCCGGAGCGGAGTCCCACGCCCCGGCCCCGCCGCCAGGGCCGGCGGCGCCGTCCACCCGTCTCCTCCCGTCCACCCTCGACGGATCCGTCTTTCCATCTAGTCTGACCCCGAGGCGCCACATCCCGGGGACACGCTCTCGAGCGAGGCGGCCCAGACCGCGCCCGCGCGCCGCCACCGGCTCGGGGACGAGGGCGGGCGCGACGGACTCCTCCTCGACACGGCCGCGGGGCTGGGGAAGCCGGGGCCGACCGGGCGTCGCCCCCCGGCCCTTCTCCACCTGCACTCACACCGCGGGGCCGGCCGCACGCACGCGGCGCACGCACGGTCCTCCCCCACGTGCCGGACACCCGGCGGGGCCCGGCGGGACCCTCCCCCGACTCGGCGGGGGGAGGCGCGGGCCGCGGTAGGCAACGAGCGGCACACGGCCCCACCGCGGGGCCGGCGCACCCATCCCCCCTCACAGAGGAGAGGCGGGGGGATTCTGCCCACGTGCTCTGGCAGTCGCCACGGCGGCTACACTGCGCACTCAGGAGGGGCAGCGGCCGGGGGCTCCGGTACCCCAGAGGCTCCCTCTCGGATCGCTAGAGAAGGCTTCCTCACCGAGGGCGCGCCGTCCCTCACCCCATCGTCTCTCCTTCGGGCCCACGGAGGCGCTCCACGAGCCGCCGATCCTCGACTGGGCGGGAGGGGTCTGCGGTACAGGTAAGCGGACGACCACACGGGAGCGTGTGCACGGCCCGTGCCTCCACGACGAGGCAGCACCTGCCCCCAACGGAAGAGGCGAGGGGAACAGGCACGCCTCTCTTCCCGTCTCGACCCCTCCCCCAACGAGAGCCACTCGCGGGACACACACACACACCACCGCGGTGAGGGACACGAGGAGGACGCCGGGTTAAGGGAAACGACACCACCGCTCGGCCTCAGGCACCTGAGGGGCGACCTGGAGCGCTCCAGGGGCACCACCGAGGGTCAAACGAGGCACGCTCACCCACCCACGCGGGGCGCGCGGCGCAGCAGCGGGCACAGCCCTCCCCACCGCGGGGAGGGCCGCTCGCGGGACACGCGCCGAGAAGGCGAAGCGAGAGCGTCCGCTGTGTCCGAAGACCGACGGCCTCACTGACGCCCCGTGGAGGGGGGGCGGGCAGGAGACCGAGAGTCAGGGCCGGAGGCCACACCCACCCTCCCGCCTTCCTCACCCTCCCCGACGGGCAGGGGGAAAGGCAGGCGAGGAGCCCCGTGGACAGACTGAGAAGACCGCACACGTTCACCAGGAACGCCCGTCCCTCGCCTGGCACGGCTTAGGCCCGGCCCGGGAGAGCACGACCACACCACATCGATCCGTTGAGCCGAGGGGGAGGGGGGAAGGCACGGTGAGGACAGTCGCCGGAGGGGCCCGCTTTAAGCCTCACCGGCCGCCTCCCCCCGCCACACCTCACCTCGCCTCAGGCGACAGCCGCCGACGACCCCAGGAGGAGGAGCTGCCTGACACGGGGCACGGGGCCTACAGAGCGGGGGTCGTCCCGGCCACCACCGGGCGCCCGCAGCGGGGGGGTCACACAGGGTAGAAGACCCACGGCGCCTCGCCCCGCCGCCCTCGGGTCGCCCAGAGACCGGAGGTGGCGCCACGGGTCGGGTCTGCCAGACACGCCACGCAGGAGCCGGCGCACAGGCCCAGGCCGGCGGCCCAAAGGCCCAGGCGCCCCGCGTGCGTCCAGAGGCCCAAAGTCCTCGGCGGCAGACGCCGAGAGAGACCGTGTCGGCACTTACCTGGTGGCAGAAAAGGCCCATTTCGGGCGACAAAATGACAGCGCCCGACAGCGGGGCCCACCCACGACTGGCAGGGAGAGACCTTGGCACCTTGGCACCGCCACCTGTCCCCAGCACTACCCCAGAAACACCAGGCCCGGAGCTGTCGGGGGTCATCTGGTCGACTGGGGGGGGGGAGGGGGGCGAAGGGGGCGCCCGGTGGGCGAAGTGGGGGCGCAGACGCCAAGGGGGAGGGAGCTGGCCGGGGACGCCCTCCCCCTTCGCCCGCACGGGTAGGTGTACCCGTCCGTCCGAGTCTCCGAGCGGGGGTTTGGCTACGAGTTGCCAAAGAGAAAAACGAAGAGAGACCCGCCGGCGAGGCGCCTCCCACGAGACGAGCGGACCCCAACGAGGGACCACGCCCGGGGCCCCAGACCGTCCTGTCCGGGGCACCCAGGACGGCTCGAGCCGGTCCCTGACCTCCTGGCCGTGATTCAGGGAGTTGGGGAGGGGTGAGAAAGCAAACCCTCCGGGGTGGCGAACCCTCCTGAAAGGGCGGGAAAGCAAAAACCTCCTGAAGGGAGACGCAAACCCTTCTGAAAAGGCGAACAGCAAACCCTTTGGAGGGCGGGAGCCAACCCTCCTGAAGGAAGAAAGCAAACCCTCCTGAGGGGGGGCCCGGGAGGAGGCCAGACCGCCGAGTCCCAGGCGCTCCAGGGAGGGACGACCCTCTCCCTCCCTGCCCACCGCGGCGGCCCGGCCCAGGTAGGGTCCGGCCGGTCCGTCTCCGCGGCCGGAGGGGCACGGGGAGACGCTGGTCGACCCGGTCAGGCCACCCCAGAGCCCGGCTCTGGAGCGCCGCCGCCGCCGCGACGGCCACCCTCCTCGGGAACCTAGAGAGCCAATCTCCGGCGACAGCAGGACGTCCCTAGGCCTCGGCGCCACCGCCACTGTCGCCGCCAGCAGAGCTGGTCTCTGAGAGCTGTGCCTCGGGCCCGGCGGCTGAGTCACAACCCTCCTGAAGGTCGCCGAAGCTCCAGAGGGGAGGGACACTATAAAAGCGGCCGCCAGGTGGCTCCTGACAACCGGCTCCAATGTCCCGAGGACGGGTCGCTGTCGCCGGCCGCCGAGGACGCCACAGCGCCGGCCGCCCAAACGCCCGAGCTCGGCCCGGAGCCGCCGCCTCCGAGAGACGCGACGCGACGCGACCCCGGCCGCAGAGGAAGGGAGAGGAGCTGGGAAATAGCTCCCCAGGAGGCTGCCACGAAGGAGACGCGCTCCCCCCCACCCACCCACGCGATTCCAGGCTGGTGGGGGGACATTCCACGGAGACGCCGGCGGGCGGCGGGGCTCGGGGCGGGGACGGCCGAGAGAGGGGCACCAGTGACATCCCGGGCTCCCCCGGGCCCCCTCCCCCGAAGGAGGAGGGAGGGAGGGAGAGAGAGAAGGGAGGGAGGCAGGGAGGGAGGGACCGACCGGCAAAGCGAAACCAGGCAAGCGCTGCTCGGAGAACAAAGCAGGACTTCTCGAAAGCAGACAGAGACACAGACACGCAAGCCCAGGAGCAAGAAAGGAAAAGAAGGAGACACTCGGACCCCCAACAAGAGAAAACGAAAGTCAACCTGTGTCGAGACCGTGATCAAGTCCAACGACAACAAACACAAGCATGCGCCGGTGGGTGGGGAAAGGGCACTTGAGGTCAGGAGAACATGGATTTCAAAATAACTGGCCACAAACACCGGAAAGGAAAGGCGGCCGGGCGGCCGGGCCGGGCGGTCTGGTCTGGGGTGGGGTGGCAGGGCTGCTGGGGGCGGGGGTCGGTGGCGGGGGTGGGGGGTGGGGGGTGGGGGGTGGGGGAAACGGGAGCACCCAGAACGAGGAGGAGACTGTCGGCCGTGCCGAGACACGGAAACATCGCACGGCTGGGGACCCGTTCCTATCGTCTTCCCCGGGGTGTGAAAGAGACTTGGCCTCCCGTCTCCTGAGAGTTCATCTCCCCAGCAACAACGGTCAGGCAAGCTGTCGGGTGTGTGTGTGTTGCGGGGGGTTGGGGGGCGGGGTGGGGAGAAAAAAGAAGACACCTTTCAAGTGAAAGGAGGGAGCGTAAAGGTCACTGAACCCTCTGACAGCGGCCTTCCATTTTCCAGACCAGTGACACGTTCCCCCAAGTCGCCCGGTTCCAGAAAACGCTTTTCGGAAACAGAATCCTCGGGGCGAACTCCTGAGGAATCCTCGGATGAGCTTCCGGGCCAGGCTATACCGTAGGCAGCGTGCTTCCCCTGAAGCCAAAGCCACGGGCTCCAGAGGGCCGCGTCCAAGAAGCTGATCTCGTACGGAACCCGGTGTCTTCTTCTCTAGGACACTCCTAGAAGCAGCAAGAGCGCCAGTTTGTGAGACTCGAAGGTGAAGCCGGCACGACGTAAACCCAGCGATGTGTGCGGTCAGAGGCCCATCTAGATTCGAGCTCCAGTTCTGGAGGGGAGCAGTGGGGACAGGAGGGTGGCCTGCGAGTCCGCCGTCCCGTCCCCACTCCTCCTGTGAACATCCGCCCCGTGGAAGGTGTCGAGGAACCGCATGACCTGACCTGCGGGGTGAACCGTCGCCAAAGACAAAGAATTCCTCCAGCCAGGCGTTGTCCGCAGCCACGAACCCCTTCCCTCCGTCGCCCGGCCTTTCAGAATGCCACGTGGAGCCCTCTCGAGACGTGTGGGGCTTGGAGGTATGGGCCCCCGAATTCTCCTCGCCCGGCCCTGCAAGAAACCATTCCGTGCCTGCCCCACATGAAGACTTCTCGGGCTTTTCGGTGGACCGGGCCTCCCAGGGTGCCCCTGCACCCGGCACCCTGCGACACCCCGAGAGATCCCACGGAGAAACGTCTCCGGCCACTCGCGCGGCACCTGCCTCGCTGGCGGGCGCCCCTTCCAACCTCCCCAGAGATACGTGAGCACGGACGCTTCTTCCCCATCTGGGTCCCCTCACAGGCTCTGTGAGTTCCTGCGGTTCCGCACGCCCTCGACTTGGCTGTGGTTCGGGGCTCTGTTCTGTTCTGTGTTTGCTCTCCGGCCCACGTGATCTCTCTGGCTAGGGCACCCAGGAAAAGCGAAAAGAAATCGAGTCCGTGTGAGTACTATTCAGGCATCAAGTGGGGATACCTACCAACGACCTCTAACGTGGATCCACCAAGATGGCGGCCGTGTGGGGTTCAGGAGGATCATTTTGCGTTTTCTGGGGGCGCTATTTGCTCTCAATGATTTCACGTGCCTTTGGGGCATGGCTCACGGAGATGGACGTGAAGCAGCAGGGCAGCCACATCTGGCGTCTCGGCCTAGCTAGGGCGGCTCCACGAGTGACCTCTCGGAACCGGGGCTGAGACCGCCATCCCTCCCCGGGCCCCCCTCGGTGGCTGGGTATGGGGGGGAGGAGGGGGAGGTTTCGGAGGGGAGACGGGAGATCTGGGCTTGTGGTTGGGGGCGCGCGGGGCCACACGTGTCATGTCATGATATTCCTGTGACGCTCCAACGAGATACGTGTTATTCTCTCTTCTGCAGATTGCTATCTGTATCTGAATGGAAATGTATTAGACTCTTGAAATCTGAGCCTTGACGAGGGGTGCGCCCTGTACGTCTCGGGCTACAGGCAGCACACGGAAACTGAAGATATCAGGAATCACGTATAAAGGTTCAAGTCAAAGAAACGGACCTAGTTCAGTGGCAGACTTAGTCTTCCTCGCTGCAGCCTCAAGGTAAATGCTGGGGGTACCCAGTCTATTCTTGGGAAGATACAGTGTTTATCTTAACTGTTGCCAGCAGCGCAGCTTCTCCTCTACCGGAGTTGAAATTGAGATTTAGTTCTTGCAGCTAGTAGTTCTTTTTCAGAACATCTATCGGGAAGGATCTGAATAGCTTGTCATGTCCCTGAAAATATACTAGACAACATTTGGTTCAGCTCTCGTACCCAGAGACTGGGGAAATTAAGGTGGCACTAGAAATCGCACCTTTGCGTTATATAGTATCTTTCCTGGAAAACAGGGTGCTCTTAAACTCTAATTGTATCAAACAGTAGCAGGGGTAAGAAGTGCACGATCCACAAGTTTCAGTAAAGCCGGCTCTCCCGCGCCTTAACATTGTATACATTGTTAACAAAAGTTTAGAATTGGACACTCGATGGCAACAAAGAGGCATCCTGTTTGGCGTTTCTTTGGACTGCAGCCGGGAGAGGAGCAGAGCCGACTTGTTCAGTCCCCGGTCCCGCTACTCCTAGGCCTTTCCTCACACTTGACCTTGGATGCTCTGGGGCAGGTTGTGTCTGCCACAAGCACTCGATTTGTCCGGAAGCACTGAATCCTCTGTTCGTTGACTTTGTTCCCAGGACTGTCTCAGGAGGTGACGATGTTTTCCCATGGGGGAATCTGTGTCAGAGGCTTGCCAACCATACTTTTCACGTGGTTCATGAAAAGCTCACCCGTCACCGGTCACCTGTCGACTCACCATCCGTACGAGAGTCAGCACCAACACGCCCGGCAGAGCTGAGCGTCAAGAAGGGGTTGCGTGGAAAGAGATTTGTGTGCTTGGTCCTGGTCCTGGTTATAGACAGAAAGTATCAAGGGGGAATAACTCCCAGAATAAGTAGGCTTGCCTGGAATGCGAAATAGTGAGAAGAGGCCTCGCGCTTGGAGGATGGGTCAGAGCTCTAGCCACGGGAGAGTGAAAAGGAAAGGCCCGGGAAAGGGCCGTGGGGCAGGGGACGGTCTGAGCCCAGCACCAGCGGTGAAGGACGAGGAGGCACCTTGAAAGAACGTGCTGTTCGGAGGTTTGTGGTAAGAGCACACCGGTGCTGCTAAAGATGAGGCTTGTGGAACCCAGATGGTGAAGAGGAGCCAGAAACAGGCCAGGAAGGATGAGAATCCTGTGTACTGAGGACCTGCACTTCACCAAGCCCACAGCAAAGGGTGCTGTCTAGATTCAAACCCAGTCACTTGCGCAAACGCCCCTCAGCCACCTCCTCATCTACAAGGCCGACAGATACTCGGTGCGTGAGGTGCGTGTACAGTCTAGGTGGACGGCACTCACATTATCGGGCAACCACACAGCTACTACGTGCTTTGAAAGAACCAACAGTGAGCTGATAGCTTTTTCTGGATCTGCCTATAAGCAAAGATACCGCTCGCTGCATACTGTGGATCTCGACTCCTGTCTCACGTCTCCATGAAGCCGTCAGAAAAGTCCTGTTCGTGCTCCCTCTCAGGCCAGGAATGACACTTAAAGTGTAACGTGCTCACGAAGTCCTCAGAGATTCATGGATTTGAATCGAGAAATTCCACCTGGTCCTTTCGCTCCCGATCCACTCCTGCTCTCACCGCTACTACCACACGGGTCAGACACGAGCGAGTTCCCCTGAATTAGCTTGCACACGTGGGGACGGAGTTAGCTTTCGGCACACGGATATTTAGAAATTCCATGGCAGTAGGCCAGGTATTCACATTATGTATCGGATATTCGCCTAATTTGATAATAAGAGAGCTCAGGCCTCAGGCGTAACTTCAGGCAGATTTCCCCTCCAACAGAAACAGCTCAGATGGGCTGGCAGCCCGAGAAAACGAGCAACTGCCACTGACAGACTGAGACACCCATGGGCTCCCTCCGCGGGGAGACCTTCTGCCAAGGCTTCTCCCTCAAGGGCCGTGACCCAGCCTGCGGGCATCAGCTGAGGAGAAGGGGAGGTGGGTGCCCCGGAAACCAGCCGCGCTCGAGTCAGTCTCCCAGGAGCTCTCATTCCAGCTCTGGACGCTCACTCCCGGGCCTGGGTTCCCACTCCCGCTTTCAGATGGATCCCAGGCCCTTCTTCAGAGAAGTTCCTCCAGATGAGTCCCCAGCCACCAGTGGGCCTCATTCGACCTTGCGGGACCTCCCTCCCCTTCTGAAGCTAGGTTCCGTCTCTCTCTTCACAAAACTTTACGTCCAAAATAGATTGTTAACAGTGACTTGCCGTTTCCTTTTGTTCTCACCATTATTCTGACTACTTGCATTTAATTCCGCTCACCTTCGGATTGCTTATGACACTCCAGGCCACCGGAAAAAAGAGAGTTTCCGTTCTGAGCTCAAAGATCCTCAGGCGGCATTTGGGCCTCACTTTACCTCTGCTGGAGACAGGAAGGTGGCAGGTGACCGGGACCTGCCAAGAGCAGAGCAGAAGCTGTGCCCCTGAGCAGTGGTGCCTGGCTCTCTCTCATTGGTCGCAGAGGGTCTGCAAGATTCGAGGGGGTTCTTGACGGCCCCACCATGCTGGCGAGCCGTGTCGTCTCATCTCATCGGGAATCTGACCCCTCATCAGCAAGCGTAGCCATGTGCCCGCACCCTGAGTCTCTAAACCCTTCCCAGACCATCGCTCGGCCCGCCTTCTCCTCTCGGGCAGAATGAACCTGGGCTTCTCTCCTGGGACAGGTCCTTCTGTGTCATGGGATGTCCTCTTTACTCCTATTGCCGGCAATAGGAGTATTGATGGGCTGCTCATAGGTCAGAGACTCCTCATTCGTATTACCCAGAGGCTTCTCTTCAGTCAGTAAATTTTGTTCCTTTGACGTTAAAGGGATTGCCTTTGAAGACTATCATTTCTGACCTAGTCGCAAACCGTCTCTTTTGAGGAACTTCCTTAGGGTTCCAGGGATTAAGAAAGACAGTTTGCTTCCATTGCAAAGGGCACAGATTCATTCCTCGATTGCAGGATCTAGATCTCCTGTGCCTCACACTCTAGCCAAAAAGGTATATTTTAAATATAAAAGGGCCAAGCATAAACCTACTACTTTCCCTTTCCATTATTATGATAATCATCTAATTCTCTTCAAGGCAACACAAATGTTTCTTACTAACTAGAAGGATCATGTCGCGGAAATTATAAAGAGAAAAACAGGGAATTACTTCATGATATCTCACTATATCCGTCTCTGATCCAGCGTACGAAACATCAAGGAAGTCCACGTGAAATATCATCTTTAAATAGAGCTCTCCGCTTTGAGAGAATAGAACTAAACTCATTAAAACTAAGTTTTCCAGCACGTGGCTGCTTTGAAATCTTGCATCCAACCAACAATTCTGGAACCTATGATAATTCGGAATTGAGTAACCGATGACACAAACACTCTATTAGTCAGGGGGACGTTTTGGATCGCCTGAGTTCTAGGTTCTCAATGTTATCAAGCCAGACACAGTCCTCACGGTTTTTCATAGATCTTGTAATATCTTTTTTAAAATTTCAACTTTTTTGAGGTATAATTGACATACAACATTGCAAGAAATTGAAATATAACTGTGGTGATTTCATGTGTTTACGATGTGAAAGGATTCCTCATCCAGTTAATTCATATCACCTCACATATTTCACCTTCTTTTTTTTTTCTTCCCTCCATCTTTCCTACTTAGATTTTTATCTTCATATAAGATTTCATTTATACAAAACATGTCAAAAAGATTGCCGTGTTTTACGTGAGATCCTCAGACTCTATTCATCTTATAGCTGAATATTTGTTCCCTTTTACCAACCTCTCCCCATAGCCCTAGTAACCACTTTTCTACTCTCTGTATGAGTTTTACTTTTTCCGGGATGCAATATCAGAGCCAGTCCTGAAATGTCCTCCAATTACAATTCTTCTCTCAGAGTCATCAGTCCATTTTGTGTTCTCTTTCATGTTTTACAACATTACTCCTAACCAGCAATGGAGCGGGTGTGGCAGGCAATGAGCCAAGAAGATTTACAGGGTGGCATCCACTTACTGTGGGAATTAACCACGGCATTGATCAGTCTATCAACCTAGAAAGAGATCACTGGACATTGCACAAAAATTTGCTTATTTCTTTGTAGAAGTTTGGCATTAAACTAAACCCTTAGTTTGGGATGGGATGGGATGGGGTGGGATGGGATGGGATGGGATGGGATGGGGTGGGGGGTGGGGGGTGGAGGAAACGGGAGCACCCAGAACGAGGAGGAGGCTGTCGGCCGTGCCGAGACACGGAAACATCGCACGGCTGGGGACCCGTTCCCATCGTCTTCCCCGGGGTGTGAAAGAGACTTGGCCTCCCGTCTCCTGAGAGTTCATCTCCCCAGCAACAACGGTCAGGCAAGCTGTCGGGTGTGTGTGTGTTGCGGGGGGTTGGGGGGCGGGGTGGGGAGAAAAAAGAAGACACCTTTCAAGTGAAAGGAGGGAGCGTAAAGGTCACTGAACCCTCTGACAGCGGCCTTCCATTTTCCAGACCAGTGACACGTTCCCCCAAGTCGCCCGGTTCCAGAAAACGCTTTTCGGAAACAGAATCCTCGGGGCCCGCGAACTCCTGAGGAATCCTCGGATGAGCTTCCGGGCCAGGCTATACCGTAGGCAGCGTGCTTCCCCTGAAGCCAAAGCCACGGGCTCCAGAGGGCCGCGTCCAAGAAGCTGATCTCGTACGGAACCCGGTGTCTTCTTCTCTAGGACACTCCTAGAAGCAGCAAGAGCGCCAGTTTGTGAGACTCGAAGGTGAAGCCGGCACGACGTAAACCCAGCGATGTGTGCGGTCAGAGGCCCATCTAGATTCGAGCTCCAGTTCTGGAGGGGAGCAGTGGGGACAGGAGGGTGGCCTGCGAGTCCGCCGTCCCGTCCCCACTCCTCCTGTGAACATCCGCCCCGTGGAAGGTGTCGAGGAACCGCATGACCTGACCTGCGGGGTGAACCGTCGCCAAAGACAAAGAATTCCTCCAGCCAGGCGTTGTCCGCAGCCACGAACCCCTTCCCTCCGTCGCCCGGCCTTTCAGAATGCCACGTGGAGCCCTCTCGAGACGTGTGGGGCTTGGAGGTATGGGCCCCCGAATTCTCCTCGCCCGGCCCTGCAAGAAACCATTCCGTGCCTGCCCCACATGAAGACTTCTCGGGCTTTTCGGTGGACCGGGCCTCCCAGGGTGCCCCTGCACCCGGCACCCTGCGACACCCCGAGAGATCCCACGGAGAAACGTCTCCGGCCACTCGCGCGGCACCTGCCTCGCTGGCGGGCGCCCCTTCCAACCTCCCCAGAGATACGTGAGCACGGACGCTTCTTCCCCATCTGGGTCCCCTCACAGGCTCTGTGAGTTCCTGCGGTTCCGCACGCCCTCGACTTGGCTGTGGTTCGGGGCTCTGTTCTGTTCTGTGTTTGCTCTCCGGCCCACGTGATCTCTCTGGCTAGGGCACCCAGGAAAAGCGAAAAGAAATCGAGTCCGTGTGAGTACTATTCAGGCATCAAGTGGGGATACCTACCAACGACCTCTAACGTGGATCCACCAAGATGGCGGCCGTGTGGGGTTCAGGAGGATCATTTTGCGTTTTCTGGGGGCGCTATTTGCTCTCAATGATTTCACGTGCCTTTGGGGCATGGCTCACGGAGATGGACGTGAAGCAGCAGGGCAGCCACATCTGGCGTCTCGGCCTAGCTAGGGCGGCTCCACGAGTGACCTCTCGGAACCGGGGCTGAGACCGCCATCCCTCCCCGGGCCCCCCTCGGTGGCTGGGTATGGGGGGGAGGAGGGGGAGGTTTCGGAGGGGAGACGGGAGATCTGGGCTTGTGGTTGGGGGCGCGCGGGGCCACACGTGTCATGTCATGATATTCCTGTGACGCTCCAACGAGATACGTGTTATTCTCTCTTCTGCAGATTGCTATCTGTATCTGAATGGAAATGTATTAGACTCTTGAAATCTGAGCCTTGACGAGGGGTGCGCCCTGTACGTCTCGGGCTACAGGCAGCACACGGAAACTGAAGATATCAGGAATCACGTATAAAGGTTCAAGTCAAAGAAACGGACCTAGTTCAGTGGCAGACTTAGTCTTCCTCGCTGCAGCCTCAAGGTAAATGCTGGGGGTACCCAGTCTATTCTTGGGAAGATACAGTGTTTATCTTAACTGTTGCCAGCAGCGCAGCTTCTCCTCTACCGGAGTTGAAATTGAGATTTAGTTCTTGCAGCTAGTAGTTCTTTTTCAGAACATCTATCGGGAAGGATCTGAATAGCTTGTCATGTCCCTGAAAATATACTAGACAACATTTGGTTCAGCTCTCGTACCCAGAGACTGGGGAAATTAAGGTGGCACTAGAAATCGCACCTTTGCGTTATATAGTATCTTTCCTGGAAAACAGGGTGCTCTTAAACTCTAATTGTATCAAACAGTAGCAGGGATAAGAAGTGCACGATCCACAAGTTTCAGTAAAGCCGGCTCTCCCGCGCCTTAACATTGTATACATTGTTAACAAAAGTTTAGAATTGGACACTCGATGGCAACAAAGAGGCATCCTGTTTGGCGTTTCTTTGGACTGCAGCCGGGAGAGGAGCAGAGCCGACTTGTTCAGTCCCCGGTCCCGCTACTCCTAGGCCTTTCCTCACACTTGACCTTGGATGCTCTGGGGCAGGTTGTGTCTGCCACAAGCACTCGATTTGTCCGGAAGCACTGAATCCTCTGTTCGTTGACTTTGTTCCCAGGACTGTCTCAGGAGGTGACGATGTTTTCCCATGGGGGAATCTGTGTCAGAGGCTTGCCAACCATACTTTTCACGTGGTTCATGAAAAGCTCACCCGTCACCGGTCACCTGTCGACTCACCATCCGTACGAGAGTCAGCACCAACACGCCCGGCAGAGCTGAGCGTCAAGAAGGGGTTGCGTGGAAAGAGATTTGTGTGCTTGGTCCTGGTCCTGGTTATAGACAGAAAGTATCAAGGGGGAATAACTCCCAGAATAAGTAGGCTTGCCTGGAATGCGAAATAGTGAGAAGAGGCCTCGCGCTTGGAGGATGGGTCAGAGCTCTAGCCACGGGAGAGTGAAAAGGAAAGGCCCGGGAAAGGGCCGTGGGGCAGGGGACGGTCTGAGCCCAGCACCAGCGGTGAAGGACGAGGAGGCACCTTGAAAGAACGTGCTGTTCGGAGGTTTGTGGTAAGAGCACACCGGTGCTGCTAAAGATGAGGCTTGTGGAACCCAGATGGTGAAGAGGAGCCAGAAACAGGCCAGGAAGGATGAGAATCCTGTGTACTGAGGACCTGCACTTCACCAAGCCCACAGCAAAGGGTGCTGTCTAGATTCAAACCCAGTCACTTGCGCAAACGCCCCTCAGCCACCTCCTCATCTACAAGGCCGACAGATACTCGGTGCGTGAGGTGCGTGTACAGTCTAGGTGGACGGCACTCACATTATCGGGCAACCACACAGCTACTACGTGCTTTGAAAGAACCAACAGTGAGCTGATAGCTTTTTCTGGATCTGCCTATAAGCAAAGATACCGCTCGCTGCATACTGTGGATCTCGACTCCTGTCTCACGTCTCCATGAAGCCGTCAGAAAAGTCCTGTTCGTGCTCCCTCTCAGGCCAGGAATGACACTTAAAGTGTAACGTGCTCACGAAGTCCTCAGAGATTCATGGATTTGAATCGAGAAATTCCACCTGGTCCTTTCGCTCCCGATCCACTCCTGCTCTCACCACTACTACCACACGAGCGAGTTCACCTGAATTAGCTCGCACACGTGGGGACGGAGTTAGCTTTCGGCACACGGATATTTAGAAACTCCATGGCAGTATGCCAGGTATTCACATTATGTATCAGATATTCGCCTAATTTGATAATAAGAGAGCTCAGGCCTCAGGCATAACTTCAGGCAGATTTCCCCTCCAACAGAAACAGCTCAGATGGGCTGGCAGCCCGAGAAAACGAGCAACTGCCAATAACAGACTGAGACACCTATGGGCTCCCTCCATGGGGAGACCTTCTGCCAAGGCTTCTCCCTCAAGGGCCGTGACCCAGCCTGCGGGCATCAGCTGAGGAGAAGGGGAGGTGGGTGCCCCGGAAACCAGCCGCGCTCGAGTCAGTCTCCCAGGAGCTCTCATTCCAGCTCTGGACGCTCACTCCCGGGCCTGGGTTCTCACTCCCGCTTTCAGATGGATCCCAGGCCCTTCTTCAGAGAAGTTCCTCCAGATGAGTCCCCAGCCACCAGTGGGCCTCATTCGACCTTGCTGGACCTCCCTCCCCTTCTGAAGCTAGGTTCCGTCTCTCTCTTCACAAAACTTTACGTCCAAAATAGATTGTTAACAGTGACTTGCCGTTTCCTTTTGTTCTCACCACTATTCTGACTACTTGCATTTAATTCCGCTCACCTTTGGATTGCTTATGACACTCCAGGCCACTGAAAAAAGAGAGTGTCCATTCTGAGCTCAAGGATTCTCAGGCGGCATTTGGGCCTCACTTTACCTCTGCTGGAGACCTAGGAAGGTGACAGGTGACCGGGACCTGCCAAGAGCAGAGCAGAAGCTGTGCCCCTGAGCAGTGGTGCCTGGCTCTCTCTCATTGGTCGCAGAGGGTCTGCAAGATTCGAGGGGGTTCTTGACGCCCCCACCATGCTGGCGAGCCATGTCGTCTCATCTCATCGGGAATCTGACCCCTCATCAGCAAGCGTAGCCATGTGCCCGCACCCTGAGTCTCTAAACCCTTCCCAGACCATCGCTCGGCCCGCCTTCTCCTCTCGGGCAGAATGAACCTGGGCTTCTCTCCTGGGACAGGTCCTTCTGTGTCATGGGATGTCCTCTTTACTCCTATTGCCGGCAATAGGAGTATTGATGGGCTGCTCATAGGTCAGAGACTCCTCATTCTTATTACCCAGAGGCTTTTCTTCATTCAGTAAATTTTGTTCCTTTGACGTTAAAGGGATTGCCTTTGAAGACTATCATTTCTGACCTAGTCGCAAACCGTCTCTTTTGAGGAACTTCCTTAGGGTTCCAGGGATTAAGACAGTTTGCTTCCATTGCAAAGGGCACAGATTCATTCCTCGATTGCAGGATCTAGATCTCCTATGCCTCACACTGTTGCCAAAAAGGTATATTTTAAATATAAAAGGGCCAAGCATAAACCTACTACTTTCCCTTTCCATTATTATGATAATCATCTAATTCTCTTCAAGGCAACACAAATGTTTCTTACTAACTAGAAGGATCATGTCGCGGAAATTATAAAGAGAAAAACAGGGAATTACTTCATGATATCTCACTACATCCGTCTCTGATCCGACGTAGGAAAAATCAAGGAAGTCCACGTAAAGTATCATCTTTAAATAGAGCTCTCCGCTTTGAGAGAATAGAACTAAACTCATTAAAACTAAGTTTTCCAGTATGTGGCTGCTTTGAAATCTTGCATCCAACCAACAATTCTGGAACCTATGATAATTCAGAATTGAGTAACCGATGACACAAACACTCTATTAGTCAGGGGGACGTTTTGGATCGCCTGAGTTCTACGTTCTCAATGTTATCAAGCCAGACACAATCTTCACGGTTTTTCATAGATCTTGTTATATCTTTTTTAAAATTTCAACTTTTTTGAGGTATAATTGACATATAAAATTGCAAGAAATTGAAATATAACTGTGGTGATTTCATGTGGTTACGATGTGAAAGGATTCCTCATCCAGTTAATTCATATCACCTCACATATTTCACCTTCTTTTTTTTTTCTTCCCTCCATCTTTCCTACTTAGATTTTATCTTCATAAGATTTCATTTATACAAAACATGTCAAAAAGATTGCCGTGTTTTACATGAGATCCTCAGTCTCTATTCATCTTATAGCTGAATATTTGTTCCCTTTTACCAACCTCTCCCCATAGCCCTAGTAACCACTTTTCTACTCTCTGTATGAGTTTTACTTTTTCCGGGATGCAATATCAGAGCCAGTCCTGAAATGTCCTCCAATTACAATTCTTCTCTCAGAGTCATCAGTCCATTTTGTGTTCTCTTTCATGTTTTACAATATTACTCCTAGGCGTCTCGGCCTAGCTAGGGCGGTTTCACAAGTGACCTCTCAGAACCGCGGCTGAGACCTCCATCCCTCCCCGGGCCCCCCTCGGTGGCTGGGCCCTGGGGTGGTGGGGGGTGGGGAGAGGAGTCGGGGGAGCTGTTCTAGGGGTTGGGGGCGGGTGAGGGCCAGGGGACCGTCCCCGGTGGTCCCGCTGAGACGTGAAGGCAGGTTCTGTCCCGCTGAGAACTTCCTGCCTTCGGGCGTGTGAGAGGAGCAGATTTCTCTCCAATCCAAGGCCATGCATCGTTTTTGGCCTGTTCAACAAGGCTAGACAAGCACGTATTTGTGTGTCTATCTTGGCTTGTTTTCTGACGGAGGCCAAAGACCTCTTCAGGCGTGTCCAAAGGATCTGCCAGGGTGGGAGGGTGCAGGTCAATCCATGTGTCAAGAGAGCCAGAGAATCTGTCACAGCTGTGACTCAGGCCTTTTTCAGAAACAGGCCAACTTTGATGATTCCCCTGGACAGGAATCACCGCAGAAGTTTCCTTGAAGGGATCGAGTTGCAGGAGTCGGGGGCGTGGCCCCGCCGCCGCCAGAGGGCTTCCTCAGCCAGGCAAGGCCGGCCGCTGGCCGGGGCTATTGTCTGTGGGCCCCACCCCCACCGCCACCCTCCACCCCCCGTCCCCCTTCCCCTCCCCCTTCCCCTCCCCCTCCCCCTCCCGCTCCCCCTGCAGGGCCCCTCGTGGGATAGCTTCATTCAAATGCAGAACGCTTTCCAGTCAAGGAAGAGCCTTTGGACTTTGCCTCGATTGAATGGTGATCCGCCCCGACCCCACCCCCATTTCTCCACCTTGAGGCTGCCCCTTCAGCACCGCGCGGAGGAATGGGCCTGGGGGGGGGGGGAGGGAGGCTGAGGGACAAACTCGCCTTGGGTCAGGCCAAAGGAGTCTCCTCCTTTTCGTAACCCAGGAAACCCCGCTAATGCATGTGAGGATCACGGACGTGCGTCGAAGCAGCCATCATCTCTTGACATCTTCCTCCGTGGGAGGCGTTTTTCCTTCCTGCCTGCCTTCAGAGAGACAGAAAAGGAGGGAGGGGCAGAGCGTTCCGCTGGCGCTGGCCGGTTCTTAAGTCACTTGAATCCAAAACACTCCATAGGGCACGGAGGGGTGCGTGCGTGGGGTGGGGTGGGGGCGGCGGCCTACTCCGGACCCCAGGCGTTCCCTCCTCTGACACTTGCCTGGAACCCATGAAAAGCTGAGCTGGTGACTGTGTGTGTGTGTGAATGCGTGCATGTGCGCGTGTCCGTGAGAGAAGGCACGTGTGCGTGAGAGAAAAAGAGAAAAAGGAAGGAGAGAAAGAAAGAGAGAGAGAGAAAGAAAGAGAAGGAAAGAAAGAGAGAGAGAGAGACAGAGAGAGAAAGAAAGAAAGGAAGACAGACAGACAGAGAGGGAGGGAGGGAGGGAGGGGGAGAGAGAGAGAGAGAAAGAAAGAATGAAAGAAAGAAAGAAAAAGAAAAGAAAATCCAGAATGAAAGGAGGAAGGAACGAGGGAAGGAGGGAGGGACCAAATAGGTTAGTTAGTACGGGCCTCCCTGTCATGGAAAAGAGTCTCTGAGCACAGATCCTCCGTTCAGTGAACCAGTTCTCATATCTCCTCTCAGGAGGCTGTGATGTCGATGGACGGGTTTGGGAAAGCAGGCCTGGGGTGCAAGCAATCAGGTATTTCCTCAGAGGCACTTGTAGGGAAACCAAGGAAACACACAGGTTCATCCCTGGAGCGGATTCGAAACCAGTCGGTGCAGGGGGAGTCAGTCAAGGAGATTTCTAGATGTCAGGGTCGGGTCCTTGAGCGGGTTGCCATGCCCTTCTCCAGGAGACCTTCCTGGCCCGGGGATGGAACCCGGGTCTCCTGCATCGCAGGCAGACTCTTGACCGTGTGAGCCACCAAGGAAGCTCTGTCGGAAATGTTCACCGAGTCCTCTTGTTGTAGCCACGCGTTCTGGGAAACAAACTCACTCAGAAGGACCATGCAGGTAGTGGAGTGCAGTTTCTTACACCAGCGGGCCCAAGGCAGAGTCTTCTCTTAGCCAAGGACCCCGACCAGCATTCGTGAAAATCTTTTATACCTCAGGGGTATGTGTCTGAACCCACCACCCCAAATTCCTTGAGACTTACCTAAACAAAGGAAGGGTAAAGACAATCCCGATAACCCCATCATTCATGTGTTATAAGACGAGATACACAGTGGACATTTATTCACAGGCCTGTGGTCATATCCTGATACACATAATGGAACTGATGGCTTTGTTCTGTGACAGAGATAATTAGCATATTCTTTTAGGCCACGGAGAGTCCAAGTACAAGCCCCAAAGGCTGTTTTATCCGGGTGTGTGTGTGTGTGTGTGTGTGCGCGCGCGCGCGCACGCGCGGGCAGGCGCCTGCGTGTGTGTGTGTGCGTGTCCGGTTTTCCATTGGTATGCCCCTTCTATAGACACCGGGCACAAAGTTCAGAGTCCATTGGGAGGGTGACCGTGCGTGTAGCCTCATGTTCGCAGCCTGGCCTAAGATGGAGTCCAGCTCTGTCTGTTTCCTCCTTCACTCTAGCTTCCATCTGCAGAGCTTCAGGCACAGGGCCTTTTGAGTTCTCCGTCAGAAGGGCAAGAGATGGTGGCAAATGTCCCCCCAGAGAGGGTTGTCCCCTCTGACAGAGCTTCCGATATCGGAGGCAACTCAGAAAACTTCAGGATCCAGTCCCACTTTCGGGGGAAGCACCACAGGCAAAGGACCAAACACACGTGGCCCAGGAATCTCCCATCCAGAAGTGGATATCCCCGTTTCACAGAAACATCCTCTGGGCCCCTAAGGAACGTATGGAAATCACTCTCTCGCCAAGGAGAGAAGAATCCTCACTGAGAGTTTCTGAAGTCTGGAAGGACCAGGTAGAGAGAAAAAGAGAAACGATTCTATTCCGCTGACAGGGGCATTATTGTTTGAAGCGACCAAGTGGATGTCCGTCTTTTCCAATTCCCATTTTAAACATTGTGTCCTTTCCGGTCCTTTGTGGTCTCTTTGGATCTGGAAAGCAACAGAGTTAACGGTAAGGTCCTTTTTTTTTTTTTTTTTAATGATTATGATTATTTTCCCCCCCTGCCTGTCTGCCTGTCCCTCCCCCTCTTCTCTCTGTCTCTCGCGCTTTTCACTCAGGTTAGGGAATTCACAACAACAACAACAAAAGTAGTGAGAAATCTGTATTTCTGCAGGTCAGGAAGCAACAGGTAAGAACTAGACATGGAACACAACAGGCTGGTTCCAAATAGGGTAAGGAGTCCATCAAGGCTCTCTATCATCACCCTGCTTATTTAACTTATATGCCGAGTACAGCATCACGAGACACGCTGGGCTGGATGAAGCACAAGCTGGAATCAAAATGGCTGGGAGAAATAGCAATCCCCTCAGATATGCAGATGACACCACCCTTATGGCAGAAATGAAGTATAGAGTGGGTTTACAAAGTCGTGCTCGTTTCGGGTTTTCAGATTCTTTTCCCTCAGAGGTGAATCCAAAGTAGGAAGCCTACATTTCCTGTGCTGCCTGGTAGGTGCTTGTGGATTGTATGATGTACATGTCGTATGTGTACACGTTCAACCCGACCTCCTAAGTGGACCGTCCTGCCCCTCCCCGCCCCAACGTATTTTCGTCAAGAAGTCAGGCATCCATTTGAGCATCCTACTCCTCAGGTCATCCGATCCCATGGAAGAAGTCAATCCTCCCGTTTTTCCATCGGTCCTCTACACGTCGCCTGATGATGATGGGGGGTGACCGGAAGACTGACAGTTCTGAAGAATTTTGCAAGAGATTCGGTGAAGGCTCCTAGGATTTGCTCAGTGAAGTGGGTGGCGTGTCAACCACTAGGGACCGTGGAAGGTATGCCCCAAGTGGCAAACAGCGTTACCTTCCACAGAGAAAGCTCTACCTAGCATACCAAGGATGCTTGACCACGCACCCGCCCCGCCCCCCCCCCCCAGGTGACAGGCGTGACGGGTCAGACTGTAGAAATCTTCCTGTCAAGGGTGTATTAACAGGCAGAGGCACCTTAGAGGCACCCTGTCCTGTGAAGCTGGAGGTGGGGAGGAAGGGGCAGAGGGACGATGAAGAAGGGAAGGAGAAAGTGAGGGACAGGGACACCACACAGTGTGTGTGGGGGGCGTGTCTGTGCCGTGTGTGGGTTCCACGTGGGTGTGTGCGCCTGTGGGTGCGGGTGTGAGGGGAGGCGGGCAGAGGCAGAGGCAGGGAGACACACAGCCAGGTCAAGGATAACATAATGTGTGTGGGGGGAGGGGCGGGGGTGGGTGGGTGCGTGCGTGCGTGGTGTGTGCGTGGGGGGGGTGGCGCACAGGACCGTGTGTGAAGGAGGGCAGTGTGTGGGGGGCAAGTGTGTGTGTGGGGGGGTGTCTGTGCTGTGTGCGGGTGCCACGTGGTTGTTAAGCGGGGGGTGGGGGGGAGGGGCGGGCAGAGAGACACACCCGGGCCAAGGACAACGTACTGTGTGGCGGAGCGGGCGGGGGGTGGGTGGGAGTGTGGGTGCGGGGTGTGTGCGTGTGTGCGGTGCCCCATAGGACCGTGGGGGGGGGGCAGTGTGTGTGTGGGGGTGTGGGTCTGTGCTGTGTGCAGATCCCACGTAAGTGTGAGTGAGGGGAGGGGCAGAGGTAGAGGCAGAGGGACACAGCCAGGCCAAGGACAACATAGTTTGGGGGAGGGTCGGGGTGGGGGGTGCGAGTGTGCGTGCGGGGTGTGTGCGTGTGTGCGATGGCGCCTAGGACTGTGCGGGGGGGCGGGCAGTGTGTGGGGGGTGGTGTGTCTGTGCTGTGTGCGGGTGCCACGTGGGTGTGTGCGCCTGTGGGTGCGGGTGTGGGGGAGGGGAGCGGGCAGTGACAGCGGCAGAGAGAGACAGCCAGGCCAAGGACAACGTAGTGTGTGGGGGAGCGGGCGGGGGGTGGGAGTGTGGGTGTGGGGTGTGTGCGTGTGTGCGGTGGCCCATAGGACCGTGGGGGGGCAGTGTGTGTGTGGGGGGGTGTCTGTGCTGTGTGCAGGTCCCACGGAGGTGTGAGTGGGGGGAGGGGCAGAGGCAGAGAGACACAGCCAGGCCAAGGACAACATAGTGGGGGGGGGCGGGGGGGTGGGAGTGTGCGTGCGGGGTGTGTGCGCGTGTGCGATGGCGCATAGGACCGTGTGTGGGGTGTTGCGTGTGTGCGACGGCACATAGGACCGTGTGTGGGGTGTTGTGTCTGTGCTGTGTGGGAATGCCACGGGGGTGTGTCCGGGTGTGTGGGGGGGCGGGCAGTGACAGAGGCAGAGAGAGACAGCCAGGCCAAGGACAACGTAGTGTGTGTGGGCGGGGTCGGGGTGCGGGGTGGGAGTGTGCGTGCAGGGTGTGTGCGGAGGCGCCTAGGACCGTGCGGGGGGGCGGGCAGTGTGTGGGGGGTGGTGTGTCTGTGCTGTGTGCGGGTGCCACGTGGGTGTGTGCGCCTGTGGGTGCGGGTGTGGGGGAGGGGAGCGGGCAGTGACAGCGGCAGAGAGAGACAGCCAGGCCAAGGACAACGTAGTGTGTGGGGGAGGGGGCGGGGGGGAGTGTGGGTGCGGGGTGTGTGCGGTGGCCCATAGGACCGTGGGGGGGGCAGTGTGTGTGTGTGTGGGGGTGTCTGTGCTGTGTGCAGGTCCCACGGAGGGGTGAGTGGGGGGAGGGGCAGAGGCAGAGGCAAAGAGACACAGCCAGGCCAAGGACAACATAGTGTGGGGGGGGCGGGGCGGGGGGTGGGAGTGTGCGTGCGGGGTGTGTGCGTGTGTGCGATGGCACCTAGGACCGTGTGTGTAGGGGGGCAGTGTGGGGGGATATTGTGTCTGTGCTGTGTGCGAATGCCACGGGGGTGTGTGCGCCTGTGGGTGCGGGTGTGGGAGGGGCGGGCAGTGACAGAGGCAGAGAGAGACAGCCAGGCCAAGGACAACGTAGTGTGGGTGGGCGGGTTCGGGGTGCGGGGTGGGGAGTGTGCGTGCGGGGTGTGTGCGTGTGTGCGGAGGCGCCTAGGACCGCGCGGGGGGGGGCAGTGTGTGTGTAGGGGGGGGTGTCTCTGCTGTGTGCGGGTGCCACGTGGGTGTGAGGGGGGCGGCGGGCAGAGAGACACACAGCCAGGCCAAGGACAACATAGTGTGTGGAGGGGGAGGGGCGGGGGTGGGTGGGGGGTGTGTCTGTGCTGTGTGCGGGTGCCACGTGGTTGTTAAGGGGGGGGCGGGCAGAGAGACACACAGCCAGGCCAAGGACAACATAGTGTGTGGGGGAGGGGCGGGGGGGTGAGAAGCAGTGTGGGTGCCGGGTGTGTGCGTGGGTGCGGTGGCCCATAGGACCGTGTGGGGGAGGGCAGTGTGTGTGGGGGGTGTGTGTCTGTGCTGTGTGCAGGTCCCACGTAGTTGTGAGTGGGGGGAGGGGCAGAGGCAGAGGCAGAGGCAGAGAGACACACAGCCAGGCCAAGGACAACATAGTGGGGCGGGTGGGAGTGTGCGTGCGGGGTGTGTGCCTGTGTGCGGTGGCGCATAGGGCCGTGTGTGTAGGGGGCCAGTGTCGGGGTGGTGGTGTGTCTGTGCGCCACGTGGGTGTGGGGGGGGGCCGGCAGAGAGACAGAGCCAGTCCAAGGACAACGCTGTGTGTGTGTGTGAGTGGGTGTGCAGGGTGTGGCCGGCGTGTGTGCGGGTGCTGCGTAGGGCCGTGCGGGAGTGCGTGCGCTGTGTGTGTACGCGTTGGGGGCGTGGGCAGCGTGTGTAGGTGGTGCGGGCAGAGACAGAAAGACACAGTCAGCAAAGGACAACGTGCACGGATATTCTTCTGAATATTTGCTTGTGTTTTCTGAGCTCATCACCTCCGGGATCAAGCTCACTCCCGTGCAACGGGAGTCTGCCCCCCTCACCTCAGCCACCACCGGCCAGCACTTGTCTTGGGCAGACAAGGGAGTGTTCCGATTTGGCCGGCGCGGGGGGGGGGGTGGGGTGGCGGAGGAGTGGGGTGGGTGCGCAGGGTTTCGTTGTCACGAGGCGAACTTTGACCCTTGTGTTCTGCCCCTGAACCTCACTGGAGCGACTGGACCCGCGTGACCTGTCACGTCTTGGTTTCAACATCCTTGGCGGGAGAACTAAGATTCCCCCATGCGAAGTGATCAGGCCAGAGAGAAGGAAGTCGATTCCCTTGGGATCCAATGCCCGTTTTCTCGAATCCAGTTAAGTTTCGTCAAGATTTCCCACCCAAACCGAAAAGCCGAAGTGGCTACCTATCCCCGCCCCCTTGACCTCTGTCCCAAGGTGCCCCTCCCACACCGCCTCCTTCCACAGCCTCAAGGCATTCAAGAGTTAGCCGGCCCGGGCCGGCTCCATCCGTGGTCGCCCCGCCCCAAGACCCTCTGAAAAAGCGCCCGACAGGCAGGTGGCGCCCGACCCCCAACCAGCTATCCAGTGAGCCAGCCCCAGCATAGGAGCTTAGTGGGCGACCGACGGGGACTCGTTGCCAGACGGAGCCCATCCTAGTTCGCGTTTCTCCGCTCAGTCAACGGCGCAGACAGGAGAACGGGATCCGCCAACACTTCTCGAGAACGTCCCTGGGCGAGGGATGACGGACGCACGGACGGACGGGACGGGAAGGATTCTTGACTCCCCACCCACGGAGCAGCGGAATGCACTCCCATCCGAGGGGGATCGCAGGCCCACGTCAGACGGTGTGAGCACACGCCCCAGAACAACAACTCGCCAGCATCCCCGTCCGTGTCCCCGTCACCATCTTTGGGCACGCCAGGAGAAAGCCCTTTTGTGACCCGGACGACGGCTCTTTCGGCAAAAGCAACGTTGAGCAACGGCACAAATGAAGAGACTTGGATTTGAAACGACGCGTTCATATTGCAGCGCCTCAAAAGCAAAAGCACGCACTCGTCCCTCACATAACCGCAACCAACAAACCCGACGCACCTGAAAAAGAAAAAGCAAACGGAAGAGAACGGGTCGATCTGGCGGCTCGGTCGCCGAGACCAGATCAACCCCGGAAGGCAGGGCGAGCCGAGAGCCCACTCGGGTGAGGTCGAGCGGGATCAACACGGCAGCTCGGCGGCAGAGGTCGCGAGTGGGAGAGGTCCGTCCGGGTGCTCGACCCGCGGGCGCTGGCCGCTCTGCGGCCCAGTGAGGGAAGGAGGGGGGGAGGGGCGGAGACCCTGACAACTGGGCGACGGGCGCGCGCTGGCGCCTCGGCTGGCGAGGTCGCGAGTGGGAGAGGCCCTGCCCGCAGGTGGACACGCGGGCACCCGCAGCTCGTCGAGAGTTAGGGAAGGGGGGAAGTCAGGGAAGGGGGGGAGGGGATAGAACCCCGGCGGGCTCGTCGACCCGCGGCTCCTGGCGGCTCTGCGGCCGAGTTAGGGGAGGAGTGGGGGAGGGGCAGACAGCCTGACAGCCGGGCGACGGGCGCGCGCTGGCGGCTCGGCGGGCGAGGTCGCGAGTGGGAGAGGCCCTGCCCGCAGGTGGACCCGCGGGCACCCGCAGCTCGTCGACAGGGTTAGGGAAGGGGGGGAGTCAGGGAAGGGGGGGAGGGGCAGACAGCCTGACAGCCGGGCGACGGGCGCGCGCTGGCGGCTCGGCGGGCGAAGTCGCGAGTGGGAGAGGCCCTGCCCGCAGGTGCACCCGCGGGCACCCGCAGCTCGTCGACAGGGTTAGGGAAGGGGGGGAATTAGGGAAGGGGGGGAGGGGCTAGAACCCCGTCGGGCTCGTCGACCCGCGGCCCCAAGCGGCTCTGCGGCCGAGTTAGGGGAGGAGGGGGGGAGGGGCAGACAGCCTGACAGCCGGGCGACGGGCGCGCGCTGCCGGCTCGGCGGGCGAGGTCGCGAGTGGGAGAGGCCCTGCCCGCAGGTGGACCCGCGGGCACCCGCAGCTCGTCGACAGGGTTAGGGAAGGGGGGGAGGGGATAGAGCCCCGTCGGGCTCGTCGACCCGCGGCTCCAAGCGGCTCTGCGGCCGAGTTAGGGGAGGAGGGGGGGAGGGGCAGACAGCCTGACAGCCGGGCGACGGGCGCGCGCTGCCGGCTCGGCGGGCGAGGTCGCGAGTGGGAGAGGCCCTGCCCGCAGGTGGACCCGCGGGCACCCGCAGCTCGTCGACAGGGTTAGGGAAGGGGGGGAGGGGATAGAGCCCCGTCGGGCTCGTCGACCCGCGGCTCCTGGCGGCTCTGCGGCCGAGTTAGGGGAGGAGTGGGGGAGGGGCAGACAGCCTGACAGCCGGGCGACGGGCGCGCGCTGGCGGCTCGGCGGGCGAGGTCGCGAGTGGGAGAGGCCCTGCCCGCAGGTGCACCCGCGGGCACCCGCAGCTCGTCGACAGGGTTAGGGAAGGGGGGGAGTTAGGGAAGGGGGGGAGGGGCTAGAACCCCGTCGGGCTCGTCGACCCGCGGCTCCAAGCGGCTCTGCGGCCGAGTTAGGGGAGGAGGGGGGGAGGGGCAGACAGCCTGACAGCCGGGCGACGGGCGCGCGCTGCCGGCTCGGCGGGCGAGGTCGCGAGTGGGAGAGGCCCTGCCCGCAGGTGGACCCGCGGGCACCCGCAGCTCGTCGACAGGGTTAGGGAAGGGGGGGAGGGGATAGAGCCCCGTCGGGCTCGTCGACCCGCGGCTCCTGGCGGCTCTGCGGCCGAGTTAGGGAAGGGGGGGGAGGGGCAGACTCCCTGCCAGGCGGGCGACGCGCGCGCGCTGGCGGCTGGGCGCCATAGGTCGCGAGTGCGAGAGGCCCGGCCGACAGGTGGACACGCGGGCACCGCCAGCTCGGCGGCAGAGTGAGGGAAGGGGGGGGAGGGGCAGACACCCTGACACCCGGGCGACGGGCGCGCGCTGGCGGCTCGGCGGGCGAGGTCGCGAGTGGGAGAGGCCCGGCCGACAGCTGGACCCGCGGGCACCGCCAGCTCGGCGGCAGAGTGAGGGAAGGAGGGAGGAGGGGCGGAGTCCCTGCCAGGCGGGCGACGCGCGCGCGCTGGCGGCTCGGCGGCAGAGGTCGCGAGTGCGAGAGGCCCGGCCGACAGGTGGACACGCGGGCACCGCCAGCTCGGCGGCAGAGTGAGGGAAGGAGGGAGGAGGGGCGGAGTCCCTGCCAGGCGGGCGACGCGCGCGCGCTGGCGGCTCGGCGCCAGAGGTCGCGAGTGCGAGAGGCCCGGCCGACAGGTGGACACGCGGGCACCGCCAGCTCGGCGGCAGAGTGAGGGAAGGGGGGGAGGGGCAGACAGCCTGACAACCGGGCGACGGGCGCGCGCTGGCGCCTCGGCTGGCGAGGTCGCGAGTGGGAGAGGCCCTGCCCGCAGGTGGACACGCGGGCACCCGCAGCTCGTCGAGAGTTAGGGAAGGGGGGAAGTCAGGGAAGGGGGGGAGGGGATAGAACCCCGGCGGGCTCGTCGACCCGCGGCTCCTGGCGGCTCTGCGGCCGAGTTAGGGGAGGAGTGGGGGAGGGGCAGACAGCCTGACAGCCGGGCGACGGGCGCGCGCTGGCGGCTCGGCGGGCGAGGTCGCGAGTGGGAGAGGCCCTGCCCGCAGGTGGACCCGCGGGCACCCGCAGCTCGTCGACAGGGTTAGGGAAGGGGGGGAGTCAGGGAAGGGGGGGAGGGGCAGACAGCCTGACAGCCGGGCGACGGGCGCGCGCTGGCGGCTCGGCGGGCGAAGTCGCGAGTGGGAGAGGCCCTGCCCGCAGGTGCACCCGCGGGCACCCGCAGCTCGTCGACAGGGTTAGGGAAGGGGGGGAATTAGGGAAGGGGGGGAGGGGCTAGAACCCCGTCGGGCTCGTCGACCCGCGGCCCCAAGCGGCTCTGCGGCCGAGTTAGGGGAGGAGGGGGGGAGGGGCAGACAGCCTGACAGCCGGGCGACGGGCGCGCGCTGCCGGCTCGGCGGGCGAGGTCGCGAGTGGGAGAGGCCCTGCCCGCAGGTGGACCCGCGGGCACCCGCAGCTCGTCGACAGGGTTAGGGAAGGGGGGGAGGGGATAGAGCCCCGTCGGGCTCGTCGACCCGCGGCTCCAAGCGGCTCTGCGGCCGAGTTAGGGGAGGAGGGGGGGAGGGGCAGACAGCCTGACAGCCGGGCGACGGGCGCGCGCTGCCGGCTCGGCGGGCGAGGTCGCGAGTGGGAGAGGCCCTGCCCGCAGGTGGACCCGCGGGCACCCGCAGCTCGTCGACAGGGTTAGGGAAGGGGGGGAGGGGATAGAGCCCCGTCGGGCTCGTCGACCCGCGGCTCCTGGCGGCTCTGCGGCCGAGTTAGGGGAGGAGTGGGGGAGGGGCAGACAGCCTGACAGCCGGGCGACGGGCGCGCGCTGGCGGCTCGGCGGGCGAGGTCGCGAGTGGGAGAGGCCCTGCCCGCAGGTGCACCCGCGGGCACCCGCAGCTCGTCGACAGGGTTAGGGAAGGGGGGGAGTTAGGGAAGGGGGGGAGGGGCTAGAACCCCGTCGGGCTCGTCGACCCGCGGCTCCAAGCGGCTCTGCGGCCGAGTTAGGGGAGGAGGGGGGGAGGGGCAGACAGCCTGACAGCCGGGCGACGGGCGCGCGCTGCCGGCTCGGCGGGCGAGGTCGCGAGTGGGAGAGGCCCTGCCCGCAGGTGGACCCGCGGGCACCCGCAGCTCGTCGACAGGGTTAGGGAAGGGGGGGAGGGGATAGAGCCCCGTCGGGCTCGTCGACCCGCGGCTTCTGGCGGCTCTGCGGCCGAGTTAGGGAAGGGGGGGGAGGGGCAGACTCCCTGCCAGGCGGGCGACGCGCGCGCGCTGGCGGCTGGGCGCCATAGGTCGCGAGTGCGAGAGGCCCGGCCGACAGGTGGACACGCGGGCACCGCCAGCTCGGCGGCAGAGTGAGGGAAGGGGGGGAGGGGCAGACACCCTGACACCCGGGCGACGGGCGCGCGCTGGCGGCTCGGCGGGCGAGGTCGCGAGTGGGAGAGGCCCGGCCGACAGCTGGACCCGCGGGCACCGCCAGCTCGGCGGCAGAGTGAGGGAAGGAGGGAGGAGGGGCGGAGTCCCTGCCAGGCGGGCGACGCGCGCGCGCTGGCGGCTCGGCGGCAGAGGTCGCGAGTGCGAGAGGCCCGGCCGACAGGTGGACACGCGGGCACCGCCAGCTCGGCGGCAGAGTGAGGGAAGGAGGGAGGAGGGGCGGAGTCCCTGCCAGGCGGGCGACGCGCGCGCGCTGGCGGCTCGGCGCCAGAGGTCGCGAGTGCGAGAGGCCCGGCCGACAGGTGGACACGCGGGCACCGCCAGCTCGGCGGCAGAGTGAGGGAAGGGGGGGAGGGGCAGACAGCCTGACAACCGGGCGACGGGCGCGCGCTGGCGCCTCGGCTGGCGAGGTCGCGAGTGGGAGAGGCCCTGCCCGCAGGTGGACACGCGGGCACCCGCAGCTCGTCGAGAGTTAGGGAAGGGGGGAAGTCAGGGAAGGGGGGGAGGGGATAGAACCCCGGCGGGCTCGTCGACCCGCGGCTCCTGGCGGCTCTGCGGCCGAGTTAGGGGAGGAGTGGGGGAGGGGCAGACAGCCTGACAGCCGGGCGACGGGCGCGCGCTGGCGGCTCGGCGGGCGAGGTCGCGAGTGGGAGAGGCCCTGCCCGCAGGTGGACCCGCGGGCACCCGCAGCTCGTCGACAGGGTTAGGGAAGGGGGGGAGTCAGGGAAGGGGGGGAGGGGCAGACAGCCTGACAGCCGGGCGACGGGCGCGCGCTGGCGGCTCGGCGGGCGAAGTCGCGAGTGGGAGAGGCCCTGCCCGCAGGTGCACCCGCGGGCACCCGCAGCTCGTCGACAGGGTTAGGGAAGGGGGGGAATTAGGGAAGGGGGGGAGGGGCTAGAACCCCGTCGGGCTCGTCGACCCGCGGCCCCAAGCGGCTCTGCGGCCGAGTTAGGGGAGGAGGGGGGGAGGGGCAGACAGCCTGACAGCCGGGCGACGGGCGCGCGCTGCCGGCTCGGCGGGCGAGGTCGCGAGTGGGAGAGGCCCTGCCCGCAGGTGGACCCGCGGGCACCCGCAGCTCGTCGACAGGGTTAGGGAAGGGGGGGAGGGGATAGAGCCCCGTCGGGCTCGTCGACCCGCGGCTCCAAGCGGCTCTGCGGCCGAGTTAGGGGAGGAGGGGGGGAGGGGCAGACAGCCTGACAGCCGGGCGACGGGCGCGCGCTGCCGGCTCGGCGGGCGAGGTCGCGAGTGGGAGAGGCCCTGCCCGCAGGTGGACCCGCGGGCACCCGCAGCTCGTCGACAGGGTTAGGGAAGGGGGGGAGGGGATAGAGCCCCGTCGGGCTCGTCGACCCGCGGCTCCTGGCGGCTCTGCGGCCGAGTTAGGGGAGGAGTGGGGGAGGGGCAGACAGCCTGACAGCCGGGCGACGGGCGCGCGCTGGCGGCTCGGCGGGCGAGGTCGCGAGTGGGAGAGGCCCTGCCCGCAGGTGCACCCGCGGGCACCCGCAGCTCGTCGACAGGGTTAGGGAAGGGGGGGAGTTAGGGAAGGGGGGGAGGGGCTAGAACCCCGTCGGGCTCGTCGACCCGCGGCTCCAAGCGGCTCTGCGGCCGAGTTAGGGGAGGAGGGGGGGAGGGGCAGACAGCCTGACAGCCGGGCGACGGGCGCGCGCTGCCGGCTCGGCGGGCGAGGTCGCGAGTGGGAGAGGCCCTGCCCGCAGGTGGACCCGCGGGCACCCGCAGCTCGTCGACAGGGTTAGGGAAGGGGGGGAGGGGATAGAGCCCCGTCGGGCTCGTCGACCCGCCGCTCCTGGCGGCTCTGCGGCCGAGTTAGGGAAGGGGGGGGAGGGGCAGACTCCCTGCCAGGCGGGCGACGCGCGCGCGCTGGCGGCTGGGCGCCATAGGTCGCGAGTGCGAGAGGCCCGGCCGACAGGTGGACACGCGGGCACCGCCAGCTCGGCGGCAGAGTGAGGGAAGGGGGGGGAGGGGCAGACACCCTGACACCCGGGCGACGGGCGCGCGCTGGCGGCTCGGCGGGCGAGGTCGCGAGTGGGAGAGGCCCGGCCGACAGCTGGACCCGCGGGCACCGCCAGCTCGGCGGCAGAGTGAGGGAAGGAGGGAGGAGGGGCGGAGTCCCTGCCAGGCGGGCGACGCGCGCGCGCTGGCGGCTCGGCGGCAGAGGTCGCGAGTGCGAGAGGCCCGGCCGACAGGTGGACACGCGGGCACCGCCAGCTCGGCGGCAGAGTGAGGGAAGGAGGGAGGAGGGGCGGAGTCCCTGCCAGGCGGGCGACGCGCGCGCGCTGGCGGCTCGGCGCCAGAGGTCGCGAGTGCGAGAGGCCCGGCCGACAGGTGGACACGCGGGCACCGCCAGCTCGGCGGCAGAGTGAGGGAAGGGGGGGAGGGGCAGACAGCCTGACAACCGGGCGACGGGCGCGCGCTGGCGCCTCGGCTGGCGAGGTCGCGAGTGGGAGAGGCCCTGCCCGCAGGTGGACACGCGGGCACCCGCAGCTCGTCGAGAGTTAGGGAAGGGGGGAAGTCAGGGAAGGGGGGGAGGGGATAGAACCCCGGCGGGCTCGTCGACCCGCGGCTCCTGGCGGCTCTGCGGCCGAGTTAGGGGAGGAGTGGGGGAGGGGCAGACAGCCTGACAGCCGGGCGACGGGCGCGCGCTGGCGGCTCGGCGGGCGAGGTCGCGAGTGGGAGAGGCCCTGCCCGCAGGTGGACCCGCGGGCACCCGCAGCTCGTCGACAGGGTTAGGGAAGGGGGGGAGTCAGGGAAGGGGGGGAGGGGCAGACAGCCTGACAGCCGGGCGACGGGCGCGCGCTGGCGGCTCGGCGGGCGAAGTCGCGAGTGGGAGAGGCCCTGCCCGCAGGTGCACCCGCGGGCACCCGCAGCTCGTCGACAGGGTTAGGGAACGGGGGGAATTAGGGAAGGGGGGGAGGGGCTAGAACCCCGTCGGGCTCGTCGACCCGCGGCCCCAAGCGGCTCTGCGGCCGAGTTAGGGGAGGAGGGGGGGAGGGGCAGACAGCCTGACAGCCGGGCGACGGGCGCGCGCTGCCGGCTCGGCGGGCGAGGTCGCGAGTGGGAGAGGCCCTGCCCGCAGGTGGACCCGCGGGCACCCGCAGCTCGTCGACAGGGTTAGGGAAGGGGGGGAGGGGATAGAGCCCCGTCGGGCTCGTCGACCCGCGGCTCCAAGCGGCTCTGCGGCCGAGTTAGGGGAGGAGGGGGGGAGGGGCAGACAGCCTGACAGCCGGGCGACGGGCGCGCGCTGCCGGCTCGGCGGGCGAGGTCGCGAGTGGGAGAGGCCCTGCCCGCAGGTGGACCCGCGGGCACCCGCAGCTCGTCGACAGGGTTAGGGAAGGGGGGGAGGGGATAGAGCCCCGTCGGGCTCGTCGACCCGCGGCTCCTGGCGGCTCTGCGGCCGAGTTAGGGGAGGAGTGGGGGAGGGGCAGACAGCCTGACAGCCGGGCGACGGGCGCGCGCTGGCGGCTCGGCGGGCGAGGTCGCGAGTGGGAGAGGCCCTGCCCGCAGGTGCACCCGCGGGCACCCGCAGCTCGTCGACAGGGTTAGGGAAGGGGGGGAGTTAGGGAAGGGGGGGAGGGGCTAGAACCCCGTCGGGCTCGTCGACCCGCGGCTCCAAGCGGCTCTGCGGCCGAGTTAGGGGAGGAGGGGGGGAGGGGCAGACAGCCTGACAGCCGGGCGACGGGCGCGCGCTGCCGGCTCGGCGGGCGAGGTCGCGAGTGGGAGAGGCCCTGCCCGCAGGTGGACCCGCGGGCACCCGCAGCTCGTCGACAGGGTTAGGGAAGGGGGGGAGGGGATAGAGCCCCGTCGGGCTCGTCGACCCGCGGCTCCTGGCGGCTCTGCGGCCGAGTTAGGGAAGGGGGGGGAGGGGCAGACTCCCTGCCAGGCGGGCGACGCGCGCGCGCTGGCGGCTGGGCGCCATAGGTCGCGAGTGCGAGAGGCCCGGCCGACAGGTGGACACGCGGGCACCGCCAGCTCGGCGGCAGAGTGAGGGAAGGGGGGGGAGGGGCAGACACCCTGACACCCGGGCGACGGGCGCGCGCTGGCGGCTCGGCGGGCGAGGTCGCGAGTGGGAGAGGCCCGGCCGACAGCTGGACCCGCGGGCACCGCCAGCTCGGCGGCAGAGTGAGGGAAGGAGGGAGGAGGGGCGGAGTCCCTGCCAGGCGGGCGACGCGCGCGCGCTGGCGGCTCGGCGGCAGAGGTCGCGAGTGCGAGAGGCCCGGCCGACAGGTGGACACGCGGGCACCGCCAGCTCGGCGGCAGAGTGAGGGAAGGAGGGAGGAGGGGCGGAGTCCCTGCCAGGCGGGCGACGCGCGCGCGCTGGCGGCTCGGCGCCAGAGGTCGCGAGTGCGAGAGGCCCGGCCGACAGGTGGACACGCGGGCACCGCCAGCTCGGCGGCAGAGTGAGGGAAGGGGGGGAGGGGCAGACAGCCTGACAACCGGGCGACGGGCGCGCGCTGGCGCCTCGGCTGGCGAGGTCGCGAGTGGGAGAGGCCCTGCCCGCAGGTGGACACGCGGGCACCCGCAGCTCGTGGAGAGTTAGGGAAGGGGGGAAGTCAGGGAAGTGGGGGAGGGGATAGAACCCCGTCGGGCTCGTCGACCCGCGGCTCCTGGCGGCTCTGCGGCCGAGTTAGGGAAGGGGGGGGAGGGGCAGACTCCCTGCCAGGCGGGCGACGCGCGCGCGCTGGCGGCTGGGCGCCATAGGTCGCGAGTGCTAGAGGCCCGGCCGACAGGTGGACACGCGGGCACCGCCAGCTCGGCGGCAGAGTGAGGGAAGGGGGGGGAGGGGCAGACACCCTGACACCCGGGCGACGGGCGCGCGCTGGCGGCTCGGCGGGCGAGGTCGCGAGTGGGAGAGGCCCGGCCGACAGCTGGACCCGCGGGCACCGCCAGCTCGGCGGCAGAGTGAGGGAAGGAGGGAGGAGGGGCGGAGTCCCTGCCAGGCGGGCGACGCGCGCGCGCTGGCGGCTCGGCGGCAGAGGTCGCGAGTGCGAGAGGCCCGGCCGACAGGTGGACACGCGGGCACCGCCAGCTCGGCGGCAGAGTGAGGGAAGGAGGGAGGAGGGGCGGAGTCCCTGCCAGGCGGGCGACGCGCGCGCGCTGGCGGCTCGGCGCCAGAGGTCGCGAGTGCGAGAGGCCCGGCCGACAGGTGGACACGCGGGCACCGCCAGCTCGGCGGCAGAGTGAGGGAAGGAGGGAGGAGGGGCGGAGTCCCTGCCAGGCGGGCGACGCGCGCGCGCTGGCGGCTCGGCGGCAGAGGTCGCGAGTGCGAGAGGCCCGGCCGACAGGTGGACACGCGGGCACCGCCAGCTCGGCGGCAGAGTGAGGGAAGGAGGGAGGAGGGGCGGAGTCCCTGCCAGGCGGGCGACGCGCGCGCGCTGGCGGCTCGGCGCCAGAGGTCGCGAGTGCGAGAGGCCCGGCCGACAGGTGGACACGCGGGCACCGCCAGCTCGGCGGCAGAGTGAGGGAAGGGGGGGAGGGGCAGACAGCCTGACAACCGGGCGACGGGCGCGCGCTGGCGCCTCGGCTGGCGAGGTCGCGAGTGGGAGAGGCCCTGCCCGCAGGTGGACACGCGGGCACCCGCAGCTCGTCGAGAGTTAGGGAAGGGGGGAAGTCAGGGAAGGGGGGGAGGGGATAGAACCCCGGCGGGCTCGTCGACCCGCGGCTCCTGGCGGCTCTGCGGCCGAGTTAGGGGAGGAGTGGGGGAGGGGCAGACAGCCTGACAGCCGGGCGACGGGCGCGCGCTGGCGGCTCGGCGGGCGAGGTCGCGAGTGGGAGAGGCCCTGCCCGCAGGTGGACCCGCGGGCACCCGCAGCTCGTCGACAGGGTTAGGGAAGGGGGGGAGTCAGGGAAGGGGGGGAGGGGCAGACAGCCTGACAGCCGGGCGACGGGCGCGCGCTGGCGGCTCGGCGGGCGAAGTCGCGAGTGGGAGAGGCCCTGCCCGCAGGTGCACCCGCGGGCACCCGCAGCTCGTCGACAGGGTTAGGGAAGGGGGGGAATTAGGGAAGGGGGGGAGGGGCTAGAACCCCGTCGGGCTCGTCGACCCGCGGCCCCAAGCGGCTCTGCGGCCGAGTTAGGGGAGGAGGGGGGGAGGGGCAGACAGCCTGACAGCCGGGCGACGGGCGCGCGCTGCCGGCTCGGCGGGCGAGGTCGCGAGTGGGAGAGGCCCTGCCCGCAGGTGGACCCGCGGGCACCCGCAGCTCGTCGACAGGGTTAGGGAAGGGGGGGAGGGGATAGAGCCCCGTCGGGCTCGTCGACCCGCGGCTCCAAGCGGCTCTGCGGCCGAGTTAGGGGAGGAGGGGGGGAGGGGCAGACAGCCTGACAGCCGGGCGACGGGCGCGCGCTGCCGGCTCGGCGGGCGAGGTCGCGAGTGGGAGAGGCCCTGCCCGCAGGTGGACCCGCGGGCACCCGCAGCTCGTCGACAGGGTTAGGGAAGGGGGGGAGGGGATAGAGCCCCGTCGGGCTCGTCGACCCGCGGCTCCTGGCGGCTCTGCGGCCGAGTTAGGGGAGGAGTGGGGGAGGGGCAGACAGCCTGACAGCCGGGCGACGGGCGCGCGCTGGCGGCTCGGCGGGCGAGGTCGCGAGTGGGAGAGGCCCTGCCCGCAGGTGCACCCGCGGGCACCCGCAGCTCGTCGACAGGGTTAGGGAAGGGGGGGAGTTAGGGAAGGGGGGGAGGGGCTAGAACCCCGTCGGGCTCGTCGACCCGCGGCTCCAAGCGGCTCTGCGGCCGAGTTAGGGGAGGAGGGGGGGAGGGGCAGACAGCCTGACAGCCGGGCGACGGGCGCGCGCTGCCGGCTCGGCGGGCGAGGTCGCGAGTGGGAGAGGCCCTGCCCGCAGGTGGACCCGCGGGCACCCGCAGCTCGTCGACAGGGTTAGGGAAGGGGGGGAGGGGATAGAGCCCCGTCGGGCTCGTCGACCCGCGGCTTCTGGCGGCTCTGCGGCCGAGTTAGGGAAGGGGGGGGAGGGGCAGACTCCCTGCCAGGCGGGCGACGCGCGCGCGCTGGCGGCTGGGCGCCATAGGTCGCGAGTGCGAGAGGCCCGGCCGACAGGTGGACACGCGGGCACCGCCAGCTCGGCGGCAGAGTGAGGGAAGGGGGGGGAGGGGCAGACACCCTGACACCCGGGCGACGGGCGCGCGCTGGCGGCTCGGCGGGCGAGGTCGCGAGTGGGAGAGGCCCGGCCGACAGCTGGACCCGCGGGCACCGCCAGCTCGGCGGCAGAGTGAGGGAAGGAGGGAGGAGGGGCGGAGTCCCTGCCAGGCGGGCGACGCGCGCGCGCTGGCGGCTCGGCGGCAGAGGTCGCGAGTGCGAGAGGCCCGGCCGACAGGTGGACACGCGGGCACCGCCAGCTCGGCGGCAGAGTGAGGGAAGGAGGGAGGAGGGGCGGAGTCCCTGCCAGGCGGGCGACGCGCGCGCGCTGGCGGCTCGGCGCCAGAGGTCGCGAGTGCGAGAGGCCCGGCCGACAGGTGGACACGCGGGCACCGCCAGCTCGGCGGCAGAGTGAGGGAAGGGGGGGAGGGGCAGACAGCCTGACAACCGGGCGACGGGCGCGCGCTGGCGCCTCGGCTGGCGAGGTCGCGAGTGGGAGAGGCCCTGCCCGCAGGTGGACACGCGGGCACCCGCAGCTCGTCGAGAGTTAGGGAAGGGGGGAAGTCAGGGAAGGGGGGGAGGGGATAGAACCCCGGCGGGCTCGTCGACCCGCGGCTCCTGGCGGCTCTGCGGCCGAGTTAGGGGAGGAGTGGGGGAGGGGCAGACAGCCTGACAGCCGGGCGACGGGCGCGCGCTGGCGGCTCGGCGGGCGAGGTCGCGAGTGGGAGAGGCCCTGCCCGCAGGTGGACCCGCGGGCACCCGCAGCTCGTCGACAGGGTTAGGGAAGGGGGGGAGTCAGGGAAGGGGGGGAGGGGCAGACAGCCTGACAGCCGGGCGACGGGCGCGCGCTGGCGGCTCGGCGGGCGAAGTCGCGAGTGGGAGATGCCCTGCCCGCAGGTGCACCCGCGGGCACCCGCAGCTCGTCGACAGGGTTAGGGAAGGGGGGGAATTAGGGAAGGGGGGGAGGGGCTAGAACCCCGTCGGGCTCGTCGACCCGCGGCCCCAAGCGGCTCTGCGGCCGAGTTAGGGGAGGAGGGGGGGAGGGGCAGACAGCCTGACAGCCGGGCGACGGGCGCGCGCTGCCGGCTCGGCGGGCGAGGTCGCGAGTGGGAGAGGCCCTGCCCGCAGGTGGACCCGCGGGCACCCGCAGCTCGTCGACAGGGTTAGGGAAGGGGGGGAGGGGATAGAGCCCCGTCGGGCTCGTCGACCCGCGGCTCCAAGCGGCTCTGCGGCCGAGTTAGGGGAGGAGGGGGGGAGGGGCAGACAGCCTGACAGCCGGGCGACGGGCGCGCGCTGCCGGCTCGGCGGGCGAGGTCGCGAGTGGGAGAGGCCCTGCCCGCAGGTGGACCCGCGGGCACCCGCAGCTCGTCGACAGGGTTAGGGAAGGGGGGGAGGGGATAGAGCCCCGTCGGGCTCGTCGACCCGCGGCTCCTGGCGGCTCTGCGGCCGAGTTAGGGGAGGAGTGGGGGAGGGGCAGACAGCCTGACAGCCGGGCGACGGGCGCGCGCTGGCGGCTCGGCGGGCGAGGTCGCGAGTGGGAGAGGCCCTGCCCGCAGGTGCACCCGCGGGCACCCGCAGCTCGTCGACAGGGTTAGGGAAGGGGGGGAGTTAGGGAAGGGGGGGAGGGGCTAGAACCCCGTCGGGCTCGTCGACCCGCGGCTCCAAGCGGCTCTGCGGCCGAGTTAGGGGAGGAGGGGGGGAGGGGCAGACAGCCTGACAGCCGGGCGACGGGCGCGCGCTGCCGGCTCGGCGGGCGAGGTCGCGAGTGGGAGAGGCCCTGCCCGCAGGTGGACCCGCGGGCACCCGCAGCTCGTCGACAGGGTTAGGGAAGGGGGGGAGGGGATAGAGCCCCGTCGGGCTCGTCGACCCGCGGCTCCTGGCGGCTCTGCGGCCGAGTTAGGGAAGGGGGGGGAGGGGCAGACTCCCTGCCAGGCGGGCGACGCGCGCGCGCTGGCGGCTGGGCGCCATAGGTCGCGAGTGCGAGAGGCCCGGCCGACAGGTGGACACGCGGGCACCGCCAGCTCGGCGGCAGAGTGAGGGAAGGGGGGGGAGGGGCAGACACCCTGACACCCGGGCGACGGGCGCGCGCTGGCGGCTCGGCGGGCGAGGTCGCGAGTGGGAGAGGCCCGGCCGACAGCTGGACCCGCGGGCACCGCCAGCTCGGCGGCAGAGTGAGGGAAGGAGGGAGGAGGGGCGGAGTCCCTGCCAGGCGGGCGACGCGCGCGCGCTGGCGGCTCGGCGGCAGAGGTCGCGAGTGCGAGAGGCCCGGCCGACAGGTGGACACGCGGGCACCGCCAGCTCGGCGGCAGAGTGAGGGAAGGAGGGAGGAGGGGCGGAGTCCCTGCCAGGCGGGCGACGCGCGCGCGCTGGCGGCTCGGCGCCAGAGGTCGCGAGTGCGAGAGGCCCGGCCGACAGGTGGACACGCGGGCACCGCCAGCTCGGCGGCAGAGTGAGGGAAGGGGGGGAGGGGCAGACAGCCTGACAACCGGGCGACGGGCGCGCGCTGGCGCCTCGGCTGGCGAGGTCGCGAGTGGGAGAGGCCCTGCCCGCAGGTGGACACGCGGGCACCCGCAGCTCGTCGAGAGTTAGGGAAGGGGGGAAGTCAGGGAAGTGGGGGAGGGGATAGAACCCCGTCGGGCTCGTCGACCCGCGGCTCCTGGCGGCTCTGCGGCCGAGTTAGGGAAGGGGGGGGAGGGGCAGACTCCCTGCCAGGCGGGCGACGCGCGCGCGCTGGCGGCTGGGGGCCATAGGTCGCGAGTGCTAGAGGCCCGGCCGACAGGTGGACACGCGGGCACCGCCAGCTCGGCGGCAGAGTGAGGGAAGGGGGGGGAGGGGCAGACACCCTGACACCCGGGCGACGGGCGCGCGCTGGCGGCTCGGCGGGCGAGGTCGCGAGTGGGAGAGGCCCGGCCGACAGCTGGACCCGCGGGCACCGCCAGCTCGGCGGCAGAGTGAGGGAAGGAGGGAGGAGGGGCGGAGTCCCTGCCAGGCGGGCGACGCGCGCGCGCTGGCGGCTCGGCGGCAGAGGTCGCGAGTGCGAGAGGCCCGGCCGACAGGTGGACACGCGGGCACCGCCAGCTCGGCGGCAGAGTGAGGGAAGGAGGGAGGAGGGGCGGAGTCCCTGCCAGGCGGGCGACGCGCGCGCGCTGGCGGCTCGGCGCCAGAGGTCGCGAGTGCGAGAGGCCCGGCCGACAGGTGGACACGCGGGCACCGCCAGCTCGGCGGCAGAGTGAGGGAAGGGGGGGAGGGGCAGACAGCCTGACAACCGGGCGACGGGCGCGCGCTGGCGCCTCGGCTGGCGAGGTCGCGAGTGGGAGAGGCCCTGCCCGCAGGTGGACACGCGGGCACCCGCAGCTCGTCGAGAGTTAGGGAAGGGGGGAAGTCAGGGAAGGGGGGGAGGGGATAGAACCCCGGCGGGCTCGTCGACCCGCGGCTCCTGGCGGCTCTGCGGCCGAGTTAGGGGAGGAGTGGGGGAGGGGCAGACAGCCTGACAGCCGGGCGACGGGCGCGCGCTGGCGGCTCGGCGGGCGAGGTCGCGAGTGGGAGAGGCCCTGCCCGCAGGTGGACCCGCGGGCACCCGCAGCTCGTCGACAGGGTTAGGGAAGGGGGGGAGTCAGGGAAGGGGGGGAGGGGCAGACAGCCTGACAGCCGGGCGACGGGCGCGCGCTGGCGGCTCGGCGGGCGAAGTCGCGAGTGGGAGAGGCCCTGCCCGCAGGTGCACCCGCGGGCACCCGCAGCTCGTCGACAGGGTTAGGGAAGGGGGGGAATTAGGGAAGGGGGGGAGGGGCTAGAACCCCGTCGGGCTCGTCGACCCGCGGCCCCAAGCGGCTCTGCGGCCGAGTTAGGGGAGGAGGGGGGGAGGGGCAGACAGCCTGACAGCCGGGCGACGGGCGCGCGCTGCCGGCTCGGCGGGCGAGGTCGCGAGTGGGAGAGGCCCTGCCCGCAGGTGGACCCGCGGGCACCCGCAGCTCGTCGACAGGGTTAGGGAAGGGGGGGAGGGGATAGAGCCCCGTCGGGCTCGTCGACCCGCGGCTCCAAGCGGCTCTGCGGCCGAGTTAGGGGAGGAGGGGGGGAGGGGCAGACAGCCTGACAGCCGGGCGACGGGCGCGCGCTGCCGGCTCGGCGGGCGAGGTCGCGAGTGGGAGAGGCCCTGCCCGCAGGTGGACCCGCGGGCACCCGCAGCTCGTCGACAGGGTTAGGGAAGGGGGGGAGGGGATAGAGCCCCGTCGGGCTCGTCGACCCGCGGCTCCTGGCGGCTCTGCGGCCGAGTTAGGGGAGGAGTGGGGGAGGGGCAGACAGCCTGACAGCCGGGCGACGGGCGCGCGCTGGCGGCTCGGCGGGCGAGGTCGCGAGTGGGAGAGGCCCTGCCCGCAGGTGCACCCGCGGGCACCCGCAGCTCGTCGACAGGGTTAGGGAAGGGGGGGAGTTAGGGAAGGGGGGGAGGGGCTAGAACCCCGTCGGGCTCGTCGACCCGCGGCTCCAAGCGGCTCTGCGGCCGAGTTAGGGGAGGAGGGGGGGAGGGGCAGACAGCCTGACAGCCGGGCGACGGGCGCGCGCTGCCGGCTCGGCGGGCGAGGTCGCGAGTGGGAGAGGCCCTGCCCGCAGGTGGACCCGCGGGCACCCGCAGCTCGTCGACAGGGTTAGGGAAGGGGGGGAGGGGATAGAGCCCCGTCGGGCTCGTCGACCCGCGGCTCCTGGCGGCTCTGCGGCCGAGTTAGGGAAGGGGGGGGAGGGGCAGACTCCCTGCCAGGCGGGCGACGCGCGCGCGCTGGCGGCTGGGCGCCATAGGTCGCGAGTGCGAGAGGCCCGGCCGACAGGTGGACACGCGGGCACCGCCAGCTCGGCGGCAGAGTGAGGGAAGGGGGGGGAGGGGCAGACACCCTGACACCCGGGCGACGGGCGCGCGCTGGCGGCTCGGCGGGCGAGGTCGCGAGTGGGAGAGGCCCGGCCGACAGCTGGACCCGCGGGCACCGCCAGCTCGGCGGCAGAGTGAGGGAAGGAGGGAGGAGGGGCGGAGTCCCTGCCAGGCGGGCGACGCGCGCGCGCTGGCGGCTCGGCGGCAGAGGTCGCGAGTGCGAGAGGCCCGGCCGACAGGTGGACACGCGGGCACCGCCAGCTCGGCGGCAGAGTGAGGGAAGGAGGGAGGAGGGGCGGAGTCCCTGCCAGGCGGGCGACGCGCGCGCGCTGGCGGCTCGGCGCCAGAGGTCGCGAGTGCGAGAGGCCCGGCCGACAGGTGGACACGCGGGCACCGCCAGCTCGGCGGCAGAGTGAGGGAAGGGGGGGAGGGGCAGACAGCCTGACAACCGGGCGACGGGCGCGCGCTGGCGCCTCGGCTGGCGAGGTCGCGAGTGGGAGAGGCCCTGCCCGCAGGTGGACACGCGGGCACCCGCAGCTCGTGGAGAGTTAGGGAAGGGGGGAAGTCAGGGAAGTGGGGGAGGGGATAGAACCCCGTCGGGCTCGTCGACCCGCGGCTCCTGGCGGCTCTGCGGCCGAGTTAGGGAAGGGGGGGGAGGGGCAGACTCCCTGCCAGGCGGGCGACGCGCGCGCGCTGGCGGCTGGGCGCCATAGGTCGCGAGTGCTAGAGGCCCGGCCGACAGGTGGACACGCGGGCACCGCCAGCTCGGCGGCAGAGTGAGGGAAGGGGGGGGAGGGGCAGACAGCCTGACAGCCGGGCGACGGGCGCGCGCTGGCGGCTCGGCGGGCGAGGTCGCGAGTGGGAGAGGCCCTGCCCGCAGGTGGACCCGCGGGCACCCGCAGCTCGTCGACAGGGTTAGGGAAGGGGGGGAGTCAGGGAAGGGGGGGAGGGGCAGACAGCCTGACAGCCGGGCGACGGGCGCGCGCTGGCGGCTCGGCGGGCGAAGTCGCGAGTGGGAGAGGCCCTGCCCGCAGGTGCACCCGCGGGCACCCGCAGCTCGTCGACAGGGTTAGGGAAGGGGGGGAATTAGGGAAGGGGGGGAGGGGCTAGAACCCCGTCGGGCTCGTCGACCCGCGGCCCCAAGCGGCTCTGCGGCCGAGTTAGGGGAGGAGGGGGGGAGGGGCAGACAGCCTGACAGCCGGGCGACGGGCGCGCGCTGCCGGCTCGGCGGGCGAGGTCGCGAGTGGGAGAGGCCCTGCCCGCAGGTGGACCCGCGGGCACCCGCAGCTCGTCGACAGGGTTAGGGAAGGGGGGGAGGGGATAGAGCCCCGTCGGGCTCGTCGACCCGCGGCTCCAAGCGGCTCTGCGGCCGAGTTAGGGGAGGAGGGGGGGAGGGGCAGACAGCCTGACAGCCGGGCGACGGGCGCGCGCTGCCGGCTCGGCGGGCGAGGTCGCGAGTGGGAGAGGCCCTGCCCGCAGGTGGACCCGCGGGCACCCGCAGCTCGTCGACAGGGTTAGGGAAGGGGGGGAGGGGATAGAGCCCCGTCGGGCTCGTCGACCCGCGGCTCCTGGCGGCTCTGCGGCCGAGTTAGGGGAGGAGTGGGGGAGGGGCAGACAGCCTGACAGCCGGGCGACGGGCGCGCGCTGGCGGCTCGGCGGGCGAGGTCGCGAGTGGGAGAGGCCCTGCCCGCAGGTGCACCCGCGGGCACCCGCAGCTCGTCGACAGGGTTAGGGAAGGGGGGGAGTTAGGGAAGGGGGGGAGGGGCTAGAACCCCGTCGGGCTCGTCGACCCGCGGCTCCAAGCGGCTCTGCGGCCGAGTTAGGGGAGGAGGGGGGGAGGGGCAGACAGCCTGACAGCCGGGCGACGGGCGCGCGCTGCCGGCTCGGCGGGCGAGGTCGCGAGTGGGAGAGGCCCTGCCCGCAGGTGGACCCGCGGGCACCCGCAGCTCGTCGACAGGGTTAGGGAAGGGGGGGAGGGGATAGAGCCCCGTCGGGCTCGTCGACCCGCGGCTCCTGGCGGCTCTGCGGCCGAGTTAGGGAAGGGGGGGGAGGGGCAGACTCCCTGCCAGGCGGGCGACGCGCGCGCGCTGGCGGCTGGGCGCCATAGGTCGCGAGTGCGAGAGGCCCGGCCGACAGGTGGACACGCGGGCACCGCCAGCTCGGCGGCAGAGTGAGGGAAGGGGGGGGAGGGGCAGACACCCTGACACCCGGGCGACGGGCGCGCGCTGGCGGCTCGGCGGGCGAGGTCGCGAGTGGGAGAGGCCCGGCCGACAGCTGGACCCGCGGGCACCGCCAGCTCGGCGGCAGAGTGAGGGAAGGAGGGAGGAGGGGCGGAGTCCCTGCCAGGCGGGCGACGCGCGCGCGCTGGCGGCTCGGCGGCAGAGGTCGCGAGTGCGAGAGGCCCGGCCGACAGGTGGACACGCGGGCACCGCCAGCTCGGCGGCAGAGTGAGGGAAGGAGGGAGGAGGGGCGGAGTCCCTGCCAGGCGGGCGACGCGCGCGCGCTGGCGGCTCGGCGCCAGAGGTCGCGAGTGCGAGAGGCCCGGCCGACAGGTGGACACGCGGGCACCGCCAGCTCGGCGGCAGAGTGAGGGAAGGGGGGGAGGGGCAGACAGCCTGACAACCGGGCGACGGGCGCGCGCTGGCGCCTCGGCTGGCGAGGTCGCGAGTGGGAGAGGCCCTGCCCGCAGGTGGACACGCGGGCACCCGCAGCTCGTCGAGAGTTAGGGAAGGGGGGAAGTCAGGGAAGGGGGGGAGGGGATAGAACCCCGGCGGGCTCGTCGACCCGCGGCTCCTGGCGGCTCTGCGGCCGAGTTAGGGGAGGAGTGGGGGAGGGGCAGACAGCCTGACAGCCGGGCGACGGGCGCGCGCTGGCGGCTCGGCGGGCGAGGTCGCGAGTGGGAGAGGCCCTGCCCGCAGGTGGACCCGCGGGCACCCGCAGCTCGTCGACAGGGTTAGGGAAGGGGGGGAGTCAGGGAAGGGGGGGAGGGGCAGACAGCCTGACAGCCGGGCGACGGGCGCGCGCTGGCGGCTCGGCGGGCGAAGTCGCGAGTGGGAGAGGCCCTGCCCGCAGGTGCACCCGCGGGCACCCGCAGCTCGTCGACAGGGTTAGGGAAGGGGGGGAATTAGGGAAGGGGGGGAGGGGCTAGAACCCCGTCGGGCTCGTCGACCCGCGGCCCCAAGCGGCTCTGCGGCCGAGTTAGGGGAGGAGGGGGGGAGGGGCAGACAGCCTGACAGCCGGGCGACGGGCGCGCGCTGCCGGCTCGGCGGGCGAGGTCGCGAGTGGGAGAGGCCCTGCCCGCAGGTGGACCCGCGGGCACCCGCAGCTCGTCGACAGGGTTAGGGAAGGGGGGGAGGGGATAGAGCCCCGTCGGGCTCGTCGACCCGCGGCTCCAAGCGGCTCTGCGGCCGAGTTAGGGGAGGAGGGGGGGAGGGGCAGACAGCCTGACAGCCGGGCGACGGGCGCGCGCTGCCGGCTCGGCGGGCGAGGTCGCGAGTGGGAGAGGCCCTGCCCGCAGGTGGACCCGCGGGCACCCGCAGCTCGTCGACAGGGTTAGGGAAGGGGGGGAGGGGATAGAGCCCCGTCGGGCTCGTCGACCCGCGGCTCCTGGCGGCTCTGCGGCCGAGTTAGGGGAGGAGTGGGGGAGGGGCAGACAGCCTGACAGCCGGGCGACGGGCGCGCGCTGGCGGCTCGGCGGGCGAGGTCGCGAGTGGGAGAGGCCCTGCCCGCAGGTGCACCCGCGGGCACCCGCAGCTCGTCGACAGGGTTAGGGAAGGGGGGGAGTTAGGGAAGGGGGGGAGGGGCTAGAACCCCGTCGGGCTCGTCGACCCGCGGCTCCAAGCGGCTCTGCGGCCGAGTTAGGGGAGGAGGGGGGGAGGGGCAGACAGCCTGACAGCCGGGCGACGGGCGCGCGCTGCCGGCTCGGCGGGCGAGGTCGCGAGTGGGAGAGGCCCTGCCCGCAGGTGGACCCGCGGGCACCCGCAGCTCGTCGACAGGGTTAGGGAAGGGGGGGAGGGGATAGAGCCCCGTCGGGCTCGTCGACCCGCGGCTTCTGGCGGCTCTGCGGCCGAGTTAGGGAAGGGGGGGGAGGGGCAGACTCCCTGCCAGGCGGGCGACGCGCGCGCGCTGGCGGCTGGGCGCCATAGGTCGCGAGTGCGAGAGGCCCGGCCGACAGGTGGACACGCGGGCACCGCCAGCTCGGCGGCAGAGTGAGGGAAGGGGGGGGAGGGGCAGACACCCTGACACCCGGGCGACGGGCGCGCGCTGGCGGCTCGGCGGGCGAGGTCGCGAGTGGGAGAGGCCCGGCCGACAGCTGGACCCGCGGGCACCGCCAGCTCGGCGGCAGAGTGAGGGAAGGAGGGAGGAGGGGCGGAGTCCCTGCCAGGCGGGCGACGCGCGCGCGCTGGCGGCTCGGCGGCAGAGGTCGCGAGTGCGAGAGGCCCGGCCGACAGGTGGACACGCGGGCACCGCCAGCTCGGCGGCAGAGTGAGGGAAGGAGGGAGGAGGGGCGGAGTCCCTGCCAGGCGGGCGACGCGCGCGCGCTGGCGGCTCGGCGCCAGAGGTCGCGAGTGCGAGAGGCCCGGCCGACAGGTGGACACGCGGGCACCGCCAGCTCGGCGGCAGAGTGAGGGAAGGGGGGGAGGGGCAGACAGCCTGACAACCGGGCGACGGGCGCGCGCTGGCGCCTCGGCTGGCGAGGTCGCGAGTGGGAGAGGCCCTGCCCGCAGGTGGACACGCGGGCACCCGCAGCTCGTCGAGAGTTAGGGAAGGGGGGAAGTCAGGGAAGGGGGGGAGGGGATAGAACCCCGGCGGGCTCGTCGACCCGCGGCTCCTGGCGGCTCTGCGGCCGAGTTAGGGGAGGAGTGGGGGAGGGGCAGACAGCCTGACAGCCGGGCGACGGGCGCGCGCTGGCGGCTCGGCGGGCGAGGTCGCGAGTGGGAGAGGCCCTGCCCGCAGGTGGACCCGCGGGCACCCGCAGCTCGTCGACAGGGTTAGGGAAGGGGGGGAGTCAGGGAAGGGGGGGAGGGGCAGACAGCCTGACAGCCGGGCGACGGGCGCGCGCTGGCGGCTCGGCGGGCGAAGTCGCGAGTGGGAGAGGCCCTGCCCGCAGGTGCACCCGCGGGCACCCGCAGCTCGTCGACAGGGTTAGGGAAGGGGGGGAATTAGGGAAGGGGGGGAGGGGCTAGAACCCCGTCGGGCTCGTCGACCCGCGGCCCCAAGCGGCTCTGCGGCCGAGTTAGGGGAGGAGGGGGGGAGGGGCAGACAGCCTGACAGCCGGGCGACGGGCGCGCGCTGCCGGCTCGGCGGGCGAGGTCGCGAGTGGGAGAGGCCCTGCCCGCAGGTGGACCCGCGGGCACCCGCAGCTCGTCGACAGGGTTAGGGAAGGGGGGGAGGGGATAGAGCCCCGTCGGGCTCGTCGACCCGCGGCTCCAAGCGGCTCTGCGGCCGAGTTAGGGGAGGAGGGGGGGAGGGGCAGACAGCCTGACAGCCGGGCGACGGGCGCGCGCTGCCGGCTCGGCGGGCGAGGTCGCGAGTGGGAGAGGCCCTGCCCGCAGGTGGACCCGCGGGCACCCGCAGCTCGTCGACAGGGTTAGGGAAGGGGGGGAGGGGATAGAGCCCCGTCGGGCTCGTCGACCCGCGGCTCCTGGCGGCTCTGCGGCCGAGTTAGGGAAGGGGGGGGAGGGGCAGACTCCCTGCCAGGCGGGCGACGCGCGCGCGCTGGCGGCTGGGCGCCATAGGTCGCGAGTGCGAGAGGCCCGGCCGACAGGTGGACACGCGGGCACCGCCAGCTCGGCGGCAGAGTGAGGGAAGGGGGGGGAGGGGCAGACACCCTGACACCCGGGCGACGGGCGCGCGCTGGCGGCTCGGCGGGCGAGGTCGCGAGTGGGAGAGGCCCGGCCGACAGCTGGACCCGCGGGCACCGCCAGCTCGGCGGCAGAGTGAGGGAAGGAGGGAGGAGGGGCGGAGTCCCTGCCAGGCGGGCGACGCGCGCGCGCTGGCGGCTCGGCGGCAGAGGTCACGAGTGCGAGAGGCCCGGCCGACAGGTGGACACGCGGGCACCGCCAGCTCGGCGGCAGAGTGAGGGAAGGAGGGAGGAGGGGCGGAGTCCCTGCCAGGCGGGCGACGCGCGCGCGCTGGCGGCTCGGCGCCAGAGGTCGCGAGTGCGAGAGGCCCGGCCGACAGGTGGACACGCGGGCACCGCCAGCTCGGCGGCAGAGTGAGGGAAGGGGGGGAGGGGCAGACAGCCTGACAACCGGGCGACGGGCGCGCGCTGGCGCCTCGGCTGGCGAGGTCGCGAGTGGGAGAGGCCCTGCCCGCAGGTGGACACGCGGGCACCCGCAGCTCGTCGAGAGTTAGGGAAGGGGGGAAGTCAGGGAAGGGGGGGAGGGGATAGAACCCCGGCGGGCTCGTCGACCCGCGGCTCCTGGCGGCTCTGCGGCCGAGTTAGGGGAGGAGTGGGGGAGGGGCAGACAGCCTGACAGCCGGGCGACGGGCGCGCGCTGGCGGCTCGGCGGGCGAGGTCGCGAGTGGGAGAGGCCCTGCCCGCAGGTGGACCCGCGGGCACCCGCAGCTCGTCGACAGGGTTAGGGAAGGGGGGGAGTCAGGGAAGGGGGGGAGGGGCAGACAGCCTGACAGCCGGGCGACGGGCGCGCGCTGGCGGCTCGGCGGGCGAAGTCGCGAGTGGGAGAGGCCCTGCCCGAAGGTGCACCCGCGGGCACCCGCAGCTCGTCGACAGGGTTAGGGAAGGGGGGGAATTAGGGAAGGGGGGGAGGGGCTAGAACCCCGTCGGGCTCGTCGACCCGCGGCCCCAAGCGGCTCTGCGGCCGAGTTAGGGGAGGAGGGGGGGAGGGGCAGACAGCCTGACAGCCGGGCGACGGGCGCGCGCTGCCGGCTCGGCGGGCGAGGTCGCGAGTGGGAGAGGCCCTGCCCGCAGGTGGACCCGCGGGCACCCGCAGCTCGTCGACAGGGTTAGGGAAGGGGGGGAGGGGATAGAGCCCCGTCGGGCTCGTCGACCCGCGGCTCCAAGCGGCTCTGCGGCCGAGTTAGGGGAGGAGGGGGGGAGGGGCAGACAGCCTGACAGCCGGGCGACGGGCGCGCGCTGCCGGCTCGGCGGGCGAGGTCGCGAGTGGGAGAGGCCCTGCCCGCAGGTGGACCCGCGGGCACCCGCAGCTCGTCGACAGGGTTAGGGAAGGGGGGGAGGGGATAGAGCCCCGTCGGGCTCGTCGACCCGCGGCTCCTGGCGGCTCTGCGGCCGAGTTAGGGGAGGAGTGGGGGAGGGGCAGACAGCCTGACAGCCGGGCGACGGGCGCGCGCTGGCGGCTCGGCGGGCGAGGTCGCGAGTGGGAGAGGCCCTGCCCGCAGGTGCACCCGCGGGCACCCGCAGCTCGTCGACAGGGTTAGGGAAGGGGGGGAGTTAGGGAAGGGGGGGAGGGGCTAGAACCCCGTCGGGCTCGTCGACCCGCGGCTCCAAGCGGCTCTGCGGCCGAGTTAGGGGAGGAGGGGGGGAGGGGCAGACAGCCTGACAGCCGGGCGACGGGCGCGCGCTGCCGGCTCGGCGGGCGAGGTCGCGAGTGGGAGAGGCCCTGCCCGCAGGTGGACCCGCGGGCACCCGCAGCTCGTCGACAGGGTTAGGGAAGGGGGGGAGGGGATAGAGCCCCGTCGGGCTCGTCGACCCGCGGCTCCTGGCGGCTCTGCGGCCGAGTTAGGGAAGGGGGGGGAGGGGCAGACTCCCTGCCAGGCGGGCGACGCGCGCGCGCTGGCGGCTGGGCGCCATAGGTCGCGAGTGCGAGAGGCCCGGCCGACAGGTGGACACGCGGGCACCGCCAGCTCGGCGGCAGAGTGAGGGAAGGGGGGGGAGGGGCAGACACCCTGACACCCGGGCGACGGGCGCGCGCTGGCGGCTCGGCGGGCGAGGTCGCGAGTGGGAGAGGCCCGGCCGACAGCTGGACCCGCGGGCACCGCCAGCTCGGCGGCAGAGTGAGGGAAGGAGGGAGGAGGGGCGGAGTCCCTGCCAGGCGGGCGACGCGCGCGCGCTGGCGGCTCGGCGGCAGAGGTCGCGAGTGCGAGAGGCCCGGCCGACAGGTGGACACGCGGGCACCGCCAGCTCGGCGGCAGAGTGAGGGAAGGAGGGAGGAGGGGCGGAGTCCCTGCCAGGCGGGCGACGCGCGCGCGCTGGCGGCTCGGCGCCAGAGGTCGCGAGTGCGAGAGGCCCGGCCGACAGGTGGACACGCGGGCACCGCCAGCTCGGCGGCAGAGTGAGGGAAGGGGGGGAGGGGCAGACAGCCTGACAACCGGGCGACGGGCGCGCGCTGGCGCCTCGGCTGGCGAGGTCGCGAGTGGGAGAGGCCCTGCCCGCAGGTGGACACGCGGGCACCCGCAGCTCGTCGAGAGTTAGGGAAGGGGGGAAGTCAGGGAAGGGGGGGAGGGGATAGAACCCCGGCGGGCTCGTCGACCCGCGGCTCCTGGCGGCTCTGCGGCCGAGTTAGGGGAGGAGTGGGGGAGGGGCAGACAGCCTGACAGCCGGGCGACGGGCGCGCGCTGGCGGCTCGGCGGGCGAGGTCGCGAGTGGGAGAGGCCCTGCCCGCAGGTGGACCCGCGGGCACCCGCAGCTCGTCGACAGGGTTAGGGAAGGGGGGGAGTCAGGGAAGGGGGGGAGGGGCAGACAGCCTGACAGCCGGGCGACGGGCGCGCGCTGGCGGCTCGGCGGGCGAAGTCGCGAGTGGGAGAGGCCCTGCCCGCAGGTGCACCCGCGGGCACCCGCAGCTCGTCGACAGGGTTAGGGAAGGGGGGGAATTAGGGAAGGGGGGGAGGGGCTAGAACCCCGTCGGGCTCGTCGACCCGCGGCCCCAAGCGGCTCTGCGGCCGAGTTAGGGGAGGAGGGGGGGAGGGGCAGACAGCCTGACAGCCGGGCGACGGGCGCGCGCTGCCGGCTCGGCGGGCGAGGTCGCGAGTGGGAGAGGCCCTGCCCGCAGGTGGACCCGCGGGCACCCGCAGCTCGTCGACAGGGTTAGGGAAGGGGGGGAGGGGATAGAGCCCCGTCGGGCTCGTCGACCCGCGGCTCCAAGCGGCTCTGCGGCCGAGTTAGGGGAGGAGGGGGGGAGGGGCAGACAGCCTGACAGCCGGGCGACGGGCGCGCGCTGCCGGCTCGGCGGGCGAGGTCGCGAGTGGGAGAGGCCCTGCCCGCAGGTGGACCCGCGGGCACCCGCAGCTCGTCGACAGGGTTAGGGAAGGGGGGGAGGGGATAGAGCCCCGTCGGGCTCGTCGACCCGCGGCTCCTGGCGGCTCTGCGGCCGAGTTAGGGGAGGAGTGGGGGAGGGGCAGACAGCCTGACAGCCGGGCGACGGGCGCGCGCTGGCGGCTCGGCGGGCGAGGTCGCGAGTGGGAGAGGCCCTGCCCGCAGGTGCACCCGCGGGCACCCGCAGCTCGTCGACAGGGTTAGGGAAGGGGGGGAGTTAGGGAAGGGGGGGAGGGGCTAGAACCCCGTCGGGCTCGTCGACCCGCGGCTCCAAGCGGCTCTGCGGCCGAGTTAGGGGAGGAGGGGGGGAGGGGCAGACAGCCTGACAGCCGGGCGACGGGCGCGCGCTGCCGGCTCGGCGGGCGAGGTCGCGAGTGGGAGAGGCCCTGCCCGCAGGTGGACCCGCGGGCACCCGCAGCTCGTCGACAGGGTTAGGGAAGGGGGGGAGGGGATAGAGCCCCGTCGGGCTCGTCGACCCGCGGCTTCTGGCGGCTCTGCGGCCGAGTTAGGGAAGGGGGGGGAGGGGCAGACTCCCTGCCAGGCGGGCGACGCGCGCGCGCTGGCGGCTGGGCGCCATAGGTCGCGAGTGCGAGAGGCCCGGCCGACAGGTGGACACGCGGGCACCGCCAGCTCGGCGGCAGAGTGAGGGAAGGGGGGGGAGGGGCAGACACCCTGACACCCGGGCGACGGGCGCGCGCTGGCGGCTCGGCGGGCGAGGTCGCGAGTGGGAGAGGCCCGGCCGACAGCTGGACCCGCGGGCACCGCCAGCTCGGCGGCAGAGTGAGGGAAGGAGGGAGGAGGGGCGGAGTCCCTGCCAGGCGGGCGACGCGCGCGCGCTGGCGGCTCGGCGGCAGAGGTCGCGAGTGCGAGAGGCCCGGCCGACAGGTGGACACGCGGGCACCGCCAGCTCGGCGGCAGAGTGAGGGAAGGAGGGAGGAGGGGCGGAGTCCCTGCCAGGCGGGCGACGCGCGCGCGCTGGCGGCTCGGCGCCAGAGGTCGCGAGTGCGAGAGGCCCGGCCGACAGGTGGACACGCGGGCACCGCCAGCTCGGCGGCAGAGTGAGGGAAGGGGGGGAGGGGCAGACAGCCTGACAACCGGGCGACGGGCGCGCGCTGGCGCCTCGGCTGGCGAGGTCGCGAGTGGGAGAGGCCCTGCCCGCAGGTGGACACGCGGGCACCCGCAGCTCGTCGAGAGTTAGGGAAGGGGGGAAGTCAGGGAAGGGGGGGAGGGGATAGAACCCCGGCGGGCTCGTCGACCCGCGGCTCCTGGCGGCTCTGCGGCCGAGTTAGGGGAGGAGTGGGGGAGTGGCAGACAGCCTGACAGCCGGGCGACGGGCGCGCGCTGGCGGCTCGGCGGGCGAGGTCGCGAGTGGGAGAGGCCCTGCCCGCAGGTGGACCCGCGGGCACCCGCAGCTCGTCGACAGGGTTAGGGAAGGGGGGGAGTCAGGGAAGGGGGGGAGGGGCAGACAGCCTGACAGCCGGGCGACGGGCGCGCGCTGGCGGCTCGGCGGGCGAAGTCGCGAGTGGGAGAGGCCCTGCCCGCAGGTGCACCCGCGGGCACCCGCAGCTCGTCGACAGGGTTAGGGAAGGGGGGGAATTAGGGAAGGGGGGGAGGGGCTAGAACCCCGTCGGGCTCGTCGACCCGCGGCCCCAAGCGGCTCTGCGGCCGAGTTAGGGGAGGAGGGGGGGAGGGGCAGACAGCCTGACAGCCGGGCGACGGGCGCGCGCTGCCGGCTCGGCGGGCGAGGTCGCGAGTGGGAGAGGCCCTGCCCGCAGGTGGACCCGCGGGCACCCGCAGCTCGTCGACAGGGTTAGGGAAGGGGGGGAGGGGATAGAGCCCCGTCGGGCTCGTCGACCCGCGGCTCCAAGCGGCTCTGCGGCCGAGTTAGGGGAGGAGGGGGGAGGGGCAGACAGCCTGACAGCCGGGCGACGGGCGCGCGCTGCCGGCTCGGCGGGCGAGGTCGCGAGTGGGAGAGGCCCTGCCCGCAGGTGGACCCGCGGGCACCCGCAGCTCGTCGACAGGGTTAGGGAAGGGGGGGAGGGGATAGAGCCCCGTCGGGCTCGTCGACCCGCGGCTCCTGGCGGCTCTGCGGCCGAGTTAGGGAAGGGGGGGGAGGGGCAGACTCCCTGCCAGGCGGGCGACGCGCGCGCGCTGGCGGCTGGGCGCCATAGGTCGCGAGTGCGAGAGGCCCGGCCGACAGGTGGACACGCGGGCACCGCCAGCTCGGCGGCAGAGTGAGGGAAGGGGGGGGAGGGGCAGACACCCTGACACCCGGGCGACGGGCGCGCGCTGGCGGCTCGGCGGGCGAGGTCGCGAGTGGGAGAGGCCCGGCCGACAGCTGGACCCGCGGGCACCGCCAGCTCGGCGGCAGAGTGAGGGAAGGAGGGAGGAGGGGCGGAGTCCCTGCCAGGCGGGCGACGCGCGCGCGCTGGCGGCTCGGCGGCAGAGGTCACGAGTGCGAGAGGCCCGGCCGACAGGTGGACACGCGGGCACCGCCAGCTCGGCGGCAGAGTGAGGGAAGGAGGGAGGAGGGGCGGAGTCCCTGCCAGGCGGGCGACGCGCGCGCGCTGGCGGCTCGGCGCCAGAGGTCGCGAGTGCGAGAGGCCCGGCCGACAGGTGGACACGCGGGCACCGCCAGCTCGGCGGCAGAGTGAGGGAAGGGGGGGAGGGGCAGACAGCCTGACAACCGGGCGACGGGCGCGCGCTGGCGCCTCGGCTGGCGAGGTCGCGAGTGGGAGAGGCCCTGCCCGCAGGTGGACACGCGGGCACCCGCAGCTCGTCGAGAGTTAGGGAAGGGGGGAAGTCAGGGAAGGGGGGGAGGGGATAGAACCCCGGCGGGCTCGTCGACCCGCGGCTCCTGGCGGCTCTGCGGCCGAGTTAGGGGAGGAGTGGGGGAGGGGCAGACAGCCTGACAGCCGGGCGACGGGCGCGCGCTGGCGGCTCGGCGGGCGAGGTCGCGAGTGGGAGAGGCCCTGCCCGCAGGTGGACCCGCGGGCACCCGCAGCTCGTCGACAGGGTTAGGGAAGGGGGGGAGTCAGGGAAGGGGGGGAGGGGCAGACAGCCTGACAGCCGGGCGACGGGCGCGCGCTGGCGGCTCGGCGGGCGAAGTCGCGAGTGGGAGAGGCCCTGCCCGCAGGTGCACCCGCGGGCACCCGCAGCTCGTCGACAGGGTTAGGGAAGGGGGGGAATTAGGGAAGGGGGGGAGGGGCTAGAACCCCGTCGGGCTCGTCGACCCGCGGCCCCAAGCGGCTCTGCGGCCGAGTTAGGGGAGGAGGGGGGGAGGGGCAGACAGCCTGACAGCCGGGCGACGGGCGCGCGCTGCCGGCTCGGCGGGCGAGGTCGCGAGTGGGAGAGGCCCTGCCCGCAGGTGGACCCGCGGGCACCCGCAGCTCGTCGACAGGGTTAGGGAAGGGGGGGAGGGGATAGAGCCCCGTCGGGCTCGTCGACCCGCGGCTCCAAGCGGCTCTGCGGCCGAGTTAGGGGAGGAGGGGGGGAGGGGCAGACAGCCTGACAGCCGGGCGACGGGCGCGCGCTGCCGGCTCGGCGGGCGAGGTCGCGAGTGGGAGAGGCCCTGCCCGCAGGTGGACCCGCGGGCACCCGCAGCTCGTCGACAGGGTTAGGGAAGGGGGGGAGGGGATAGAGCCCCGTCGGGCTCGTCGACCCGCGGCTCCTGGCGGCTCTGCGGCCGAGTTAGGGGAGGAGTGGGGGAGGGGCAGACAGCCTGACAGCCGGGCGACGGGCGCGCGCTGGCGGCTCGGCGGGCGAGGTCGCGAGTGGGAGAGGCCCTGCCCGCAGGTGCACCCGCGGGCACCCGCAGCTCGTCGACAGGGTTAGGGAAGGGGGGGAGTTAGGGAAGGGGGGGAGGGGCTAGAACCCCGTCGGGCTCGTCGACCCGCGGCTCCAAGCGGCTCTGCGGCCGAGTTAGGGGAGGAGGGGGGGAGGGGCAGACAGCCTGACAGCCGGGCGACGGGCGCGCGCTGCCGGCTCGGCGGGCGAGGTCGCGAGTGGGAGAGGCCCTGCCCGCAGGTGGACCCGCGGGCACCCGCAGCTCGTCGACAGGGTTAGGGAAGGGGGGGAGGGGATAGAGCCCCGTCGGGCTCGTCGACCCGCGGCTTCTGGCGGCTCTGCGGCCGAGTTAGGGAAGGGGGGGGAGGGGCAGACTCCCTGCCAGGCGGGCGACGCGCGCGCGCTGGCGGCTGGGCGCCATAGGTCGCGAGTGCGAGAGGCCCGGCCGACAGGTGGACACGCGGGCACCGCCAGCTCGGCGGCAGAGTGAGGGAAGGGGGGGGAGGGGCAGACACCCTGACACCCGGGCGACGGGCGCGCGCTGGCGGCTCGGCAGGCGAGGTCGCGAGTGGGAGAGGCCCGGCCGACAGCTGGACCCGCGGGCACCGCCAGCTCGGCGGCAGAGTGAGGGAAGGAGGGAGGAGGGGCGGAGTCCCTGCCAGGCGGGCGACGCGCGCGCGCTGGCGGCTCGGCGGCAGAGGTCGCGAGTGCGAGAGGCCCGGCCGACAGGTGGACACGCGGGCACCGCCAGCTCGGCGGCAGAGTGAGGGAAGGAGGGAGGAGGGGCGGAGTCCCTGCCAGGCGGGCGACGCGCGCGCGCTGGCGGCTCGGCGCCAGAGGTCGCGAGTGCGAGAGGCCCGGCCGACAGGTGGACACGCGGGCACCGCCAGCTCGGCGGCAGAGTGAGGGAAGGGGGGGAGGGGCAGACAGCCTGACAACCGGGCGACGGGCGCGCGCTGGCGCCTCGGCTGGCGAGGTCGCGAGTGGGAGAGGCCCTGCCCGCAGGTGGACACGCGGGCACCCGCAGCTCGTCGAGAGTTAGGGAAGGGGGGAAGTCAGGGAAGGGGGGGAGGGGATAGAACCCCGGCGGGCTCGTCGACCCGCGGCTCCTGGCGGCTCTGCGGCCGAGTTAGGGGAGGAGTGGGGGAGGGGCAGACAGCCTGACAGCCGGGCGACGGGCGCGCGCTGGCGGCTCGGCGGGCGAGGTCGCGAGTGGGAGAGGCCCTGCCCGCAGGTGGACCCGCGGGCACCCGCAGCTCGTCGACAGGGTTAGGGAAGGGGGGGAGTCAGGGAAGGGGGGGAGGGGCAGACAGCCTGACAGCCGGGCGACGGGCGCGCGCTGGCGGCTCGGCGGGCGAAGTCGCGAGTGGGAGAGGCCCTGCCCGCAGGTGCACCCGCGGGCACCCGCAGCTCGTCGACAGGGTTAGGGAAGGGGGGGAATTAGGGAAGGGGGGGAGGGGCTAGAACCCCGTCGGGCTCGTCGACCCGCGGCCCCAAGCGGCTCTGCGGCCGAGTTAGGGGAGGAGGGGGGGAGGGGCAGACAGCCTGACAGCCGGGCGACGGGCGCGCGCTGCCGGCTCGGCGGGCGAGGTCGCGAGTGGGAGAGGCCCTGCCCGCAGGTGGACCCGCGGGCACCCGCAGCTCGTCGACAGGGTTAGGGAAGGGGGGGAGGGGATAGAGCCCCGTCGGGCTCGTCGACCCGCGGCTCCAAGCGGCTCTGCGGCCGAGTTAGGGGAGGAGGGGGGGAGGGGCAGACAGCCTGACAGCCGGGCGACGGGCGCGCGCTGCCGGCTCGGCGGGCGAGGTCGCGAGTGGGAGAGGCCCTGCCCGCAGGTGGACCCGCGGGCACCCGCAGCTCGTCGACAGGGTTAGGGAAGGGGGGGAGGGGATAGAGCCCCGTCGGGCTCGTCGACCCGCGGCTCCTGGCGGCTCTGCGGCCGAGTTAGGGAAGGGGGGGGAGGGGCAGACTCCCTGCCAGGCGGGCGACGCGCGCGCGCTGGCGGCTGGGCGCCATAGGTCGCGAGTGCGAGAGGCCCGGCCGACAGGTGGACACGCGGGCACCGCCAGCTCGGCGGCAGAGTGAGGGAAGGGGGGGGAGGGGCAGACACCCTGACACCCGGGCGACGGGCGCGCGCTGGCGGCTCGGCGGGCGAGGTCGCGAGTGGGAGAGGCCCGGCCGACAGCTGGACCCGCGGGCACCGCCAGCTCGGCGGCAGAGTGAGGGAAGGAGGGAGGAGGGGCGGAGTCCCTGCCAGGCGGGCGACGCGCGCGCGCTGGCGGCTCGGCGGCAGAGGTCACGAGTGCGAGAGGCCCGGCCGACAGGTGGACACGCGGGCACCGCCAGCTCGGCGGCAGAGTGAGGGAAGGAGGGAGGAGGGGCGGAGTCCCTGCCAGGCGGGCGACGCGCGCGCGCTGGCGGCTCGGCGCCAGAGGTCGCGAGTGCGAGAGGCCCGGCCGACAGGTGGACACGCGGGCACCGCCAGCTCGGCGGCAGAGTGAGGGAAGGGGGGGAGGGGCAGACAGCCTGACAACCGGGCGACGGGCGCGCGCTGGCGCCTCGGCTGGCGAGGTCGCGAGTGGGAGAGGCCCTGCCCGCAGGTGGACACGCGGGCACCCGCAGCTCGTCGAGAGTTAGGGAAGGGGGGAAGTCAGGGAAGGGGGGGAGGGGATAGAACCCCGGCGGGCTCGTCGACCCGCGGCTCCTGGCGGCTCTGCGGCCGAGTTAGGGGAGGAGTGGGGGAGGGGCAGACAGCCTGACAGCCGGGCGACGGGCGCGCGCTGGCGGCTCGGCGGGCGAGGTCGCGAGTGGGAGAGGCCCTGCCCGCAGGTGGACCCGCGGGCACCCGCAGCTCGTCGACAGGGTTAGGGAAGGGGGGGAGTCAGGGAAGGGGGGGAGGGGCAGACAGCCTGACAGCCGGGCGACGGGCGCGCGCTGGCGGCTCGGCGGGCGAAGTCGCGAGTGGGAGAGGCCCTGCCCGCAGGTGCACCCGCGGGCACCCGCAGCTCGTCGACAGGGTTAGGGAAGGGGGGGAATTAGGGAAGGGGGGGAGGGGCTAGAACCCCGTCGGGCTCGTCGACCCGCGGCCCCAAGCGGCTCTGCGGCCGAGTTAGGGGAGGAGGGGGGGAGGGGCAGACAGCCTGACAGCCGGGCGACGGGCGCGCGCTGCCGGCTCGGCGGGCGAGGTCGCGAGTGGGAGAGGCCCTGCCCGCAGGTGGACCCGCGGGCACCCGCAGCTCGTCGACAGGGTTAGGGAAGGGGGGGAGGGGATAGAGCCCCGTCGGGCTCGTCGACCCGCGGCTCCAAGCGGCTCTGCGGCCGAGTTAGGGGAGGAGGGGGGGAGGGGCAGACAGCCTGACAGCCGGGCGACGGGCGCGCGCTGCCGGCTCGGCGGGCGAGGTCGCGAGTGGGAGAGGCCCTGCCCGCAGGTGGACCCGCGGGCACCCGCAGCTCGTCGACAGGGTTAGGGAAGGGGGGGAGGGGATAGAGCCCCGTCGGGCTCGTCGACCCGCGGCTCCTGGCGGCTCTGCGGCCGAGTTAGGGGAGGAGTGGGGGAGGGGCAGACAGCCTGACAGCCGGGCGACGGGCGCGCGCTGGCGGCTCGGCGGGCGAGGTCGCGAGTGGGAGAGGCCCTGCCCGCAGGTGCACCCGCGGGCACCCGCAGCTCGTCGACAGGGTTAGGGAAGGGGGGGAGTTAGGGAAGGGGGGGAGGGGCTAGAACCCCGTCGGGCTCGTCGACCCGCGGCTCCAAGCGGCTCTGCGGCCGAGTTAGGGGAGGAGGGGGGGAGGGGCAGACAGCCTGACAGCCGGGCGACGGGCGTGCGCTGCCGGCTCGGCGGGCGAGGTCGCGAGTGGGAGAGGCCCTGCCCGCAGGTGGACCCGCGGGCACCCGCAGCTCGTCGACAGGGTTAGGGAAGGGGGGGAGGGGATAGAGCCCCGTCGGGCTCGTCGACCCGCGGCTCCTGGCGGCTCTGCGGCCGAGTTAGGGAAGGGGGGGGAGGGGCAGACTCCCTGCCAGGCGGGCGACGCGCGCGCGCTGGCGGCTGGGCGCCATAGGTCGCGAGTGCGAGAGCCCCGGCCGACAGGTGGACACGCGGGCACCGCCAGCTCGGCGGCAGAGTGAGGGAAGGGGGGGGAGGGGCAGACACCCTGACACCCGGGCGACGGGCGCGCGCTGGCGGCTCGGCGGGCGAGGTCGCGAGTGGGAGAGGCCCGGCCGACAGCTGGACCCGCGGGCACCGCCAGCTCGGCGGCAGAGTGAGGGAAGGAGGGAGGAGGGGCGGAGTCCCTGCCAGGCGGGCGACGCGCGCGCGCTGGCGGCTCGGCGGCAGAGGTCGCGAGTGCGAGAGGCCCGGCCGACAGGTGGACACGCGGGCACCGCCAGCTCGGCGGCAGAGTGAGGGAAGGAGGGAGGAGGGGCGGAGTCCCTGCCAGGCGGGCGACGCGCGCGCGCTGGCGGCTCGGCGCCAGAGGTCGCGAGTGCGAGAGGCCCGGCCGACAGGTGGACACGCGGGCACCGCCAGCTCGGCGGCAGAGTGAGGGAAGGGGGGGAGGGGCAGACAGCCTGACAACCGGGCGACGGGCGCGCGCTGGCGCCTCGGCTGGCGAGGTCGCGAGTGGGAGAGGCCCTGCCCGCAGGTGGACACGCGGGCACCCGCAGCTCGTCGAGAGTTAGGGAAGGGGGGAAGTCAGGGAAGGGGGGGAGGGGATAGAACCCCGGCGGGCTCGTCGACCCGCGGCTCCTGGCGGCTCTGCGGCCGAGTTAGGGGAGGAGTGGGGGAGGGGCAGACAGCCTGACAGCCGGGCGACGGGCGCGCGCTGGCGGCTCGGCGGGCGAGGTCGCGAGTGGGAGAGGCCCTGCCCGCAGGTGGACCCGCGGGCACCCGCAGCTCGTCGACAGGGTTAGGGAAGGGGGGGAGTCAGGGAAGGGGGGGAGGGGCAGACAGCCTGACAGCCGGGCGACGGGCGCGCGCTGGCGGCTCGGCGGGCGAAGTCGCGAGTGGGAGAGGCCCTGCCCGCAGGTGCACCCGCGGGCACCCGCAGCTCGTCGACAGGGTTAGGGAAGGGGGGGAATTAGGGAAGGGGGGGAGGGGCTAGAACCCCGTCGGGCTCGTCGACCCGCGGCCCCAAGCGGCTCTGCGGCCGAGTTAGGGGAGGAGGGGGGGAGGGGCAGACAGCCTGACAGCCGGGCGACGGGCGCGCGCTGCCGGCTCGGCGGGCGAGGTCGCGAGTGGGAGAGGCCCTGCCCGCAGGTGGACCCGCGGGCACCCGCAGCTCGTCGACAGGGTTAGGGAAGGGGGGGAGGGGATAGAGCCCCGTCGGGCTCGTCGACCCGCGGCTCCAAGCGGCTCTGCGGCCGAGTTAGGGGAGGAGGGGGGGAGGGGCAGACAGCCTGACAGCCGGGCGACGGGCGCGCGCTGCCGGCTCGGCGGGCGAGGTCGCGAGTGGGAGAGGCCCTGCCCGCAGGTGGACCCGCGGGCACCCGCAGCTCGTCGACAGGGTTAGGGAAGGGGGGGAGGGGATAGAGCCCCGTCGGGCTCGTCGACCCGCGGCTCCTGGCGGCTCTGCGGCCGAGTTAGGGGAGGAGTGGGGGAGGGGCAGACAGCCTGACAGCCGGGCGACGGGCGCGCGCTGGCGGCTCGGCGGGCGAGGTCGCGAGTGGGAGAGGCCCTGCCCGCAGGTGCACCCGCGGGCACCCGCAGCTCGTCGACAGGGTTAGGGAAGGGGGGGAGTTAGGGAAGGGGGGGAGGGGCTAGAACCCCGTCGGGCTCGTCGACCCGCGGCTCCAAGCGGCTCTGCGGCCGAGTTAGGGGAGGAGGGGGGGAGGGGCAGACAGCCTGACAGCCGGGCGACGGGCGCGCGCTGCCGGCTCGGCGGGCGAGGTCGCGAGTGGGAGAGGCCCTGCCCGCAGGTGGACCCGCGGGCACCCGCAGCTCGTCGACAGGGTTAGGGAAGGGGGGGAGGGGATAGAGCCCCGTCGGGCTCGTCGACCCGCGGCTCCTGGCGGCTCTGCGGCCGAGTTAGGGAAGGGGGGGGAGGGGCAGACTCCCTGCCAGGCGGGCGACGCGCGCGCGCTGGCGGCTGGGCGCCATAGGTCGCGAGTGCGAGAGCCCCGGCCGACAGGTGGACACGCGGGCACCGCCAGCTCGGCGGCAGAGTGAGGGAAGGGGGGGGAGGGGCAGACACCCTGACACCCGGGCGACGGGCGCGCGCTGGCGGCTCGGCGGGCGAGGTCGCGAGTGGGAGAGGCCCGGCCGACAGCTGGACCCGCGGGCACCGCCAGCTCGGCGGCAGAGTGAGGGAAGGAGGGAGGAGGGGCGGAGTCCCTGCCAGGCGGGCGACGCGCGCGCGCTGGCGGCTCGGCGGCAGAGGTCGCGAGTGCGAGAGGCCCGGCCGACAGGTGGACACGCGGGCACCGCCAGCTCGGCGGCAGAGTGAGGGAAGGAGGGAGGAGGGGCGGAGTCCCTGCCAGGCGGGCGACGCGCGCGCGCTGGCGGCTCGGCGCCAGAGGTCGCGAGTGCGAGAGGCCCGGCCGACAGGTGGACACGCGGGCACCGCCAGCTCGGCGGCAGAGTGAGGGAAGGGGGGGAGGGGCAGACAGCCTGACAACCGGGCGACGGGCGCGCGCTGGCGCCTCGGCTGGCGAGGTCGCGAGTGGGAGAGGCCCTGCCCGCAGGTGGACACGCGGGCACCCGCAGCTCGTGGAGAGTTAGGGAAGGGGGGAAGTCAGGGAAGTGGGGGAGGGGATAGAACCCCGTCGGGCTCGTCGACCCGCGGCTCCTGGCGGCTCTGCGGCCGAGTTAGGGAAGGGGGGGGAGGGGCAGACTCCCTGCCAGGCGGGCGACGCGCGCGCGCTGGCGGCTGGGCGCCATAGGTCGCGAGTGCTAGAGGCCCGGCCGACAGGTGGACACGCGGGCACCGCCAGCTCGGCGGCAGAGTGAGGGAAGGGGGGGGAGGGGCAGACACCCTGACACCCGGGCGACGGGCGCGCGCTGGCGGCTCGGCGGGCGAGGTCGCGAGTGGGAGAGGCCCGGCCGACAGCTGGACCCGCGGGCACCGCCAGCTCGGCGGCAGAGTGAGGGAAGGAGGGAGGAGGGGCGGAGTCCCTGCCAGGCGGGCGACGCGCGCGCGCTGGCGGCTCGGCGGCAGAGGTCGCGAGTGCGAGAGGCCCGGCCGACAGGTGGACACGCGGGCACCGCCAGCTCGGCGGCAGAGTGAGGGAAGGAGGGAGGAGGGGCGGAGTCCCTGCCAGGCGGGCGACGCGCGCGCGCTGGCGGCTCGGCGCCAGAGGTCGCGAGTGCGAGAGGCCCGGCCGACAGGTGGACACGCGGGCACCGCCAGCTCGGCGGCAGAGTGAGGGAAGGAGGGAGGAGGGGCGGAGTCCCTGCCAGGCGGGCGACGCGCGCGCGCTGGCGGCTCGGCGGCAGAGGTCGCGAGTGCGAGAGGCCCGGCCGACAGGTGGACACGCGGGCACCGCCAGCTCGGCGGCAGAGTGAGGGAAGGAGGGAGGAGGGGCGGAGTCCCTGCCAGGCGGGCGACGCGCGCGCGCTGGCGGCTCGGCGCCAGAGGTCGCGAGTGCGAGAGGCCCGGCCGACAGGTGGACACGCGGGCACCGCCAGCTCGGCGGCAGAGTGAGGGAAGGGGGGGAGGGGCAGACAGCCTGACAACCGGGCGACGGGCGCGCGCTGGCGCCTCTGCTGGCGAGGTCGCGAGTGGGAGAGGCCCTGCCCGCAGGTGGACACGCGGGCACCCGCAGCTCGTCGAGAGTTAGGGAAGGGGGGAAGTCAGGGAAGGGGGGGAGGGGATAGAACCCCGGCGGGCTCGTCGACCCGCGGCTCCTGGCGGCTCTGCGGCCGAGTTAGGGGAGGAGTGGGGGAGGGGCAGACAGCCTGACAGCCGGGCGACGGGCGCGCGCTGGCGGCTCGGCGGGCGAGGTCGCGAGTGGGAGAGGCCCTGCCCGCAGGTGGACCCGCGGGCACCCGCAGCTCGTCGACAGGGTTAGGGAAGGGGGGGAGTCAGGGAAGGGGGGGAGGGGCAGACAGCCTGACAGCCGGGCGACGGGCGCGCGCTGGCGGCTCGGCGGGCGAAGTCGCGAGTGGGAGAGGCCCTGCCCGCAGGTGCACCCGCGGGCACCCGCAGCTCGTCGACAGGGTTAGGGAAGGGGGGGAATTAGGGAAGGGGGGGAGGGGCTAGAACCCCGTCGGGCTCGTCGACCCGCGGCCCCAAGCGGCTCTGCGGCCGAGTTAGGGGAGGAGGGGGGGAGGGGCAGACAGCCTGACAGCCGGGCGACGGGCGCGCGCTGCCGGCTCGGCGGGCGAGGTCGCGAGTGGGAGAGGCCCTGCCCGCAGGTGGACCCGCGGGCACCCGCAGCTCGTCGACAGGGTTAGGGAAGGGGGGGAGGGGATAGAGCCCCGTCGGGCTCGTCGACCCGCGGCTCCAAGCGGCTCTGCGGCCGAGTTAGGGGAGGAGGGGGGGAGGGGCAGACAGCCTGACAGCCGGGCGACGGGCGCGCGCTGCCGGCTCGGCGGGCGAGGTCGCGAGTGGGAGAGGCCCTGCCCGCAGGTGGACCCGCGGGCACCCGCAGCTCGTCGACAGGGTTAGGGAAGGGGGGGAGGGGATAGAGCCCCGTCGGGCTCGTCGACCCGCGGCTCCTGGCGGCTCTGCGGCCGAGTTAGGGGAGGAGTGGGGGAGGGGCAGACAGCCTGACAGCCGGGCGACGGGCGCGCGCTGGCGGCTCGGCGGGCGAGGTCGCGAGTGGGAGAGGCCCTGCCCGCAGGTGCACCCGCGGGCACCCGCAGCTCGTCGACAGGGTTAGGGAAGGGGGGGAGTTAGGGAAGGGGGGGAGGGGCTAGAACCCCGTCGGGCTCGTCGACCCGCGGCTCCAAGCGGCTCTGCGGCCGAGTTAGGGGAGGAGGGGGGGAGGGGCAGACAGCCTGACAGCCGGGCGACGGGCGCGCGCTGCCGGCTCGGCGGGCGAGGTCGCGAGTGGGAGAGGCCCTGCCCGCAGGTGGACCCGCGGGCACCCGCAGCTCGTCGACAGGGTTAGGGAAGGGGGGGAGGGGATAGAGCCCCGTCGGGCTCGTCGACCCGCGGCTCCTGGCGGCTCTGCGGCCGAGTTAGGGAAGGGGGGGGAGGGGCAGACTCCCTGCCAGGCGGGCGACGCGCGCGCGCTGGCGGCTGGGCGCCATAGGTCGCGAGTGCGAGAGGCCCGGCCGACAGGTGGACACGCGGGCACCGCCAGCTCGGCGGCAGAGTGAGGGAAGGGGGGGGAGGGGCAGACACCCTGACACCCGGGCGACGGGCGCGCGCTGGCGGCTCGGCGGGCGAGGTCGCGAGTGGGAGAGGCCCGGCCGACAGCTGGACCCGCGGGCACCGCCAGCTCGGCGGCAGAGTGAGGGAAGGAGGGAGGAGGGGCGGAGTCCCTGCCAGGCGGGCGACGCGCGCGCGCTGGCGGCTCGGCGGCAGAGGTCGCGAGTGCGAGAGGCCCGGCCGACAGGTGGACACGCGGGCACCGCCAGCTCGGCGGCAGAGTGAGGGAAGGAGGGAGGAGGGGCGGAGTCCCTGCCAGGCGGGCGACGCGCGCGCGCTGGCGGCTCGGCGCCAGAGGTCGCGAGTGCGAGAGGCCCGGCCGACAGGTGGACACGCGGGCACCGCCAGCTCGGCGGCAGAGTGAGGGAAGGGGGGGAGGGGCAGACAGCCTGACAACCGGGCGACGGGCGCGCGCTGGCGCCTCGGCTGGCGAGGTCGCGAGTGGGAGAGGCCCTGCCCGCAGGTGGACACGCGGGCACCCGCAGCTCGTCGAGAGTTAGGGAAGGGGGGAAGTCAGGGAAGGGGGGGAGGGGATAGAACCCCGGCGGGCTCGTCGACCCGCGGCTCCTGGCGGCTCTGCGGCCGAGTTAGGGGAGGAGTGGGGGAGGGGCAGACAGCCTGACAGCCGGGCGACGGGCGCGCGCTGGCGGCTCGGCGGGCGAGGTCGCGAGTGGGAGAGGCCCTGCCCGCAGGTGGACCCGCGGGCACCCGCAGCTCGTCGACAGGGTTAGGGAAGGGGGGGAGTCAGGGAAGGGGGGGAGGGGCAGACAGCCTGACAGCCGGGCGACGGGCGCGCGCTGGCGGCTCGGCGGGCGAAGTCGCGAGTGGGAGAGGCCCTGCCCGCAGGTGCACCCGCGGGCACCCGCAGCTCGTCGACAGGGTTAGGGAAGGGGGGGAATTAGGGAAGGGGGGGAGGGGCTAGAACCCCGTCGGGCTCGTCGACCCGCGGCCCCAAGCGGCTCTGCGGCCGAGTTAGGGGAGGAGGGGGGGAGGGGCAGACAGCCTGACAGCCGGGCGACGGGCGCGCGCTGCCGGCTCGGCGGGCGAGGTCGCGAGTGGGAGAGGCCCTGCCCGCAGGTGGACCCGCGGGCACCCGCAGCTCGTCGACAGGGTTAGGGAAGGGGGGGAGGGGATAGAGCCCCGTCGGGCTCGTCGACCCGCGGCTCCAAGCGGCTCTGCGGCCGAGTTAGGGGAGGAGGGGGGGAGGGGCAGACAGCCTGACAGCCGGGCGACGGGCGCGCGCTGCCGGCTCGGCGGGCGAGGTCGCGAGTGGGAGAGGCCCTGCCCGCAGGTGGACCCGCGGGCACCCGCAGCTCGTCGACAGGGTTAGGGAAGGGGGGGAGGGGATAGAGCCCCGTCGGGCTCGTCGACCCGCGGCTCCTGGCGGCTCTGCGGCCGAGTTAGGGGAGGAGTGGGGGAGGGGCAGACAGCCTGACAGCCGGGCGACGGGCGCGCGCTGGCGGCTCGGCGGGCGAGGTCGCGAGTGGGAGAGGCCCTGCCCGCAGGTGCACCCGCGGGCACCCGCAGCTCGTCGACAGGGTTAGGGAAGGGGGGGAGTTAGGGAAGGGGGGGAGGGGCTAGAACCCCGTCGGGCTCGTCGACCCGCGGCTCCAAGCGGCTCTGCGGCCGAGTTAGGGGAGGAGGGGGGGAGGGGCAGACAGCCTGACAGCCGGGCGACGGGCGCGCGCTGCCGGCTCGGCGGGCGAGGTCGCGAGTGGGAGAGGCCCTGCCCGCAGGTGGACCCGCGGGCACCCGCAGCTCGTCGACAGGGTTAGGGAAGGGGGGGAGGGGATAGAGCCCCGTCGGGCTCGTCGACCCGCGGCTTCTGGCGGCTCTGCGGCCGAGTTAGGGAAGGGGGGGGAGGGGCAGACTCCCTGCCAGGCGGGCGACGCGCGCGCGCTGGCGGCTGGGCGCCATAGGTCGCGAGTGCGAGAGGCCCGGCCGACAGGTGGACACGCGGGCACCGCCAGCTCGGCGGCAGAGTGAGGGAAGGGGGGGGAGGGGCAGACACCCTGACACCCGGGCGACGGGCGCGCGCTGGCGGCTCGGCGGGCGAGGTCGCGAGTGGGAGAGGCCCGGCCGACAGCTGGACCCGCGGGCACCGCCAGCTCGGCGGCAGAGTGAGGGAAGGAGGGAGGAGGGGCGGAGTCCCTGCCAGGCGGGCGACGCGCGCGCGCTGGCGGCTCGGCGGCAGAGGTCGCGAGTGCGAGAGGCCCGGCCGACAGGTGGACACGCGGGCACCGCCAGCTCGGCGGCAGAGTGAGGGAAGGAGGGAGGAGGGGCGGAGTCCCTGCCAGGCGGGCGACGCGCGCGCGCTGGCGGCTCGGCGCCAGAGGTCGCGAGTGCGAGAGGCCCGGCCGACAGGTGGACACGCGGGCACCGCCAGCTCGGCGGCAGAGTGAGGGAAGGGGGGGAGGGGCAGACAGCCTGACAACCGGGCGACGGGCGCGCGCTGGCGCCTCGGCTGGCGAGGTCGCGAGTGGGAGAGGCCCTGCCCGCAGGTGGACACGCGGGCACCCGCAGCTCGTCGAGAGTTAGGGAAGGGGGGAAGTCAGGGAAGGGGGGGAGGGGATAGAACCCCGGCGGGCTCGTCGACCCGCGGCTCCTGGCGGCTCTGCGGCCGAGTTAGGGGAGGAGTGGGGGAGGGGCAGACAGCCTGACAGCCGGGCGACGGGCGCGCGCTGGCGGCTCGGCGGGCGAGGTCGCGAGTGGGAGAGGCCCTGCCCGCAGGTGGACCCGCGGGCACCCGCAGCTCGTCGACAGGGTTAGGGAAGGGGGGGAGTCAGGGAAGGGGGGGAGGGGCAGACAGCCTGACAGCCGGGCGACGGGCGCGCGCTGGCGGCTCGGCGGGCGAAGTCGCGAGTGGGAGAGGCCCTGCCCGCAGGTGCACCCGCGGGCACCCGCAGCTCGTCGACAGGGTTAGGGAAGGGGGGGAATTAGGGAAGGGGGGGAGGGGCTAGAACCCCGTCGGGCTCGTCGACCCGCGGCCCCAAGCGGCTCTGCGGCCGAGTTAGGGGAGGAGGGGGGGAGGGGCAGACAGCCTGACAGCCGGGCGACGGGCGCGCGCTGCCGGCTCGGCGGGCGAGGTCGCGAGTGGGAGAGGCCCTGCCCGCAGGTGGACCCGCGGGCACCCGCAGCTCGTCGACAGGGTTAGGGAAGGGGGGGAGGGGATAGAGCCCCGTCGGGCTCGTCGACCCGCGGCTCCAAGCGGCTCTGCGGCCGAGTTAGGGGAGGAGGGGGGGAGGGGCAGACAGCCTGACAGCCGGGCGACGGGCGCGCGCTGCCGGCTCGGCGGGCGAGGTCGCGAGTGGGAGAGGCCCTGCCCGCAGGTGGACCCGCGGGCACCCGCAGCTCGTCGACAGGGTTAGGGAAGGGGGGGAGGGGATAGAGCCCCGTCGGGCTCGTCGACCCGCGGCTCCTGGCGGCTCTGCGGCCGAGTTAGGGGAGGAGTGGGGGAGGGGCAGACAGCCTGACAGCCGGGCGACGGGCGCGCGCTGGCGGCTCGGCGGGCGAGGTCGCGAGTGGGAGAGGCCCTGCCCGCAGGTGCACCCGCGGGCACCCGCAGCTCGTCGACAGGGTTAGGGAAGGGGGGGAGTTAGGGAAGGGGGGGAGGGGCTAGAACCCCGTCGGGCTCGTCGACCCGCGGCTCCAAGCGGCTCTGCGGCCGAGTTAGGGGAGGAGGGGGGGAGGGGCAGACAGCCTGACAGCCGGGCGACGGGCGCGCGCTGCCGGCTCGGCGGGCGAGGTCGCGAGTGGGAGAGGCCCTGCCCGCAGGTGGACCCGCGGGCACCCGCAGCTCGTCGACAGGGTTAGGGAAGGGGGGGAGGGGATAGAGCCCCGTCGGGCTCGTCGACCCGCGGCTCCTGGCGGCTCTGCGGCCGAGTTAGGGAAGGGGGGGGAGGGGCAGACTCCCTGCCAGGCGGGCGACGCGCGCGCGCTGGCGGCTGGGCGCCATAGGTCGCGAGTGCGAGAGGCCCGGCCGACAGGTGGACACGCGGGCACCGCCAGCTCGGCGGCAGAGTGAGGGAAGGGGGGGGAGGGGCAGACACCCTGACACCCGGGCGACGGGCGCGCGCTGGCGGCTCGGCGGGCGAGGTCGCGAGTGGGAGAGGCCCGGCCGACAGCTGGACCCGCGGGCACCGCCAGCTCGGCAGCAGAGTGAGGGAAGGAGGGAGGAGGGGCGGAGTCCCTGCCAGGCGGGCGACGCGCGCGCGCTGGCGGCTCGGCGGCAGAGGTCGCGAGTGCGAGAGGCCCGGCCGACAGGTGGACACGCGGGCACCGCCAGCTCGGCGGCAGAGTGAGGGAAGGAGGGAGGAGGGGCGGAGTCCCTGCCAGGCGGGCGACGCGCGCGCGCTGGCGGCTCGGCGCCAGAGGTCGCGAGTGCGAGAGGCCCGGCCGACAGGTGGACACGCGGGCACCGCCAGCTCGGCGGCAGAGTGAGGGAAGGGGGGGAGGGGCAGACAGCCTGACAACCGGGCGACGGGCGCGCGCTGGCGCCTCGGCTGGCGAGGTCGCGAGTGGGAGAGGCCCTGCCCGCAGGTGGACACGCGGGCACCCGCAGCTCGTCGAGAGTTAGGGAAGGGGGGAAGTCAGGGAAGGGGGGGAGGGGATAGAACCCCGGCGGGCTCGTCGACCCGCGGCTCCTGGCGGCTCTGCGGCCGAGTTAGGGGAGGAGTGGGGGAGGGGCAGACAGCCTGACAGCCGGGCGACGGGCGCGCGCTGGCGGCTCGGCGGGCGAGGTCGCGAGTGGGAGAGGCCCTGCCCGCAGGTGGACCCGCGGGCACCCGCAGCTCGTCGACAGGGTTAGGGAAGGGGGGGAGTCAGGGAAGGGGGGGAGGGGCAGACAGCCTGACAGCCGGGCGACGGGCGCGCGCTGGCGGCTCGGCGGGCGAAGTCGCGAGTGGGAGAGGCCCTGCCCGCAGGTGCACCCGCGGGCACCCGCAGCTCGTCGACAGGGTTAGGGAAGGGGGGGAATTAGGGAAGGGGGGGAGGGGCTAGAACCCCGTCGGGCTCGTCGACCCGCGGCCCCAAGCGGCTCTGCGGCCGAGTTAGGGGAGGAGGGGGGGAGGGGCAGACAGCCTGACAGCCGGGCGACGGGCGCGCGCTGCCGGCTCGGCGGGCGAGGTCGCGAGTGGGAGAGGCCCTGCCCGCAGGTGGACCCGCGGGCACCCGCAGCTCGTCGACAGGGTTAGGGAAGGGGGGGAGGGGATAGAGCCCCGTCGGGCTCGTCGACCCGCGGCTCCAAGCGGCTCTGCGGCCGAGTTAGGGGAGGAGGGGGGGAGGGGCAGACAGCCTGACAGCCGGGCGACGGGCGCGCGCTGCCGGCTCGGCGGGCGAGGTCGCGAGTGGGAGAGGCCCTGCCCGCAGGTGGACCCGCGGGCACCCGCAGCTCGTCGACAGGGTTAGGGAAGGGGGGGAGGGGATAGAGCCCCGTCGGGCTCGTCGACCCGCGGCTCCTGGCGGCTCTGCGGCCGAGTTAGGGGAGGAGTGGGGGAGGGGCAGACAGCCTGACAGCCGGGCGACGGGCGCGCGCTGGCGGCTCGGCGGGCGAGGTCGCGAGTGGGAGAGGCCCTGCCCGCAGGTGCACCCGCGGGCACCCGCAGCTCGTCGACAGGGTTAGGGAAGGGGGGGAGTTAGGGAAGGGGGGGAGGGGCTAGAACCCCGTCGGGCTCGTCGACCCGCGGCTCCAAGCGGCTCTGCGGCCGAGTTAGGGGAGGAGGGGGGGAGGGGCAGACAGCCTGACAGCCGGGCGACGGGCGCGCGCTGCCGGCTCGGCGGGCGAGGTCGCGAGTGGGAGAGGCCCTGCCCGCAGGTGGACCCGCGGGCACCCGCAGCTCGTCGACAGGGTTAGGGAAGGGGGGGAGGGGATAGAGCCCCGTCGGGCTCGTCGACCCGCGGCTTCTGGCGGCTCTGCGGCCGAGTTAGGGAAGGGGGGGGAGGGGCAGACTCCCTGCCAGGCGGGCGACGCGCGCGCGCTGGCGGCTGGGCGCCATAGGTCGCGAGTGCGAGAGGCCCGGCCGACAGGTGGACACGCGGGCACCGCCAGCTCGGCGGCAGAGTGAGGGAAGGGGGGGGAGGGGCAGACACCCTGACACCCGGGCGACGGGCGCGCGCTGGCGGCTCGGCGGGCGAGGTCGCGAGTGGGAGAGGCCCGGCCGACAGCTGGACCCGCGGGCACCGCCAGCTCGGCGGCAGAGTGAGGGAAGGAGGGAGGAGGGGCGGAGTCCCTGCCAGGCGGGCGACGCGCGCGCGCTGGCGGCTCGGCGGCAGAGGTCGCGAGTGCGAGAGGCCCGGCCGACAGGTGGACACGCGGGCACCGCCAGCTCGGCGGCAGAGTGAGGGAAGGAGGGAGGAGGGGCGGAGTCCCTGCCAGGCGGGCGACGCGCGCGCGCTGGCGGCTCGGCGCCAGAGGTCGCGAGTGCGAGAGGCCCGGCCGACAGGTGGACACGCGGGCACCGCCAGCTCGGCGGCAGAGTGAGGGAAGGGGGGGAGGGGCAGACAGCCTGACAACCGGGCGACGGGCGCGCGCTGGCGCCTCGGCTGGCGAGGTCGCGAGTGGGAGAGGCCCTGCCCGCAGGTGGACACGCGGGCACCCGCAGCTCGTCGAGAGTTAGGGAAGGGGGGAAGTCAGGGAAGGGGGGGAGGGGATAGAACCCCGGCGGGCTCGTCGACCCGCGGCTCCTGGCGGCTCTGCGGCCGAGTTAGGGGAGGAGTGGGGGAGGGGCAGACAGCCTGACAGCCGGGCGACGGGCGCGCGCTGGCGGCTCGGCGGGCGAGGTCGCGAGTGGGAGAGGCCCTGCCCGCAGGTGGACCCGCGGGCACCCGCAGCTCGTCGACAGGGTTAGGGAAGGGGGGGAGTCAGGGAAGGGGGGGAGGGGCAGACAGCCTGACAGCCGGGCGACGGGCGCGCGCTGGCGGCTCGGCGGGCGAAGTCGCGAGTGGGAGAGGCCCTGCCCGCAGGTGCACCCGCGGGCACCCGCAGCTCGTCGACAGGGTTAGGGAAGGGGGGGAATTAGGGAAGGGGGGGAGGGGCTAGAACCCCGTCGGGCTCGTCGACCCGCGGCCCCAAGCGGCTCTGCGGCCGAGTTAGGGGAGGAGGGGGGGAGGGGCAGACAGCCTGACAGCCGGGCGACGGGCGCGCGCTGCCGGCTCGGCGGGCGAGGTCGCGAGTGGGAGAGGCCCTGCCCGCAGGTGGACCCGCGGGCACCCGCAGCTCGTCGACAGGGTTAGGGAAGGGGGGGAGGGGATAGAGCCCCGTCGGGCTCGTCGACCCGCGGCTCCAAGCGGCTCTGCGGCCGAGTTAGGGGAGGAGGGGGGGAGGGGCAGACAGCCTGACAGCCGGGCGACGGGCGCGCGCTGCCGGCTCGGCGGGCGAGGTCGCGAGTGGGAGAGGCCCTGCCCGCAGGTGGACCCGCGGGCACCCGCAGCTCGTCGACAGGGTTAGGGAAGGGGGGGAGGGGATAGAGCCCCGTCGGGCTCGTCGACCCGCGGCTCCTGGCGGCTCTGCGGCCGAGTTAGGGGAGGAGTGGGGGAGGGGCAGACAGCCTGACAGCCGGGCGACGGGCGCGCGCTGGCGGCTCGGCGGGCGAGGTCGCGAGTGGGAGAGGCCCTGCCCGCAGGTGCACCCGCGGGCACCCGCAGCTCGTCGACAGGGTTAGGGAAGGGGGGGAGTTAGGGAAGGGGGGGAGGGGCTAGAACCCCGTCGGGCTCGTCGACCCGCGGCTCCAAGCGGCTCTGCGGCCGAGTTAGGGGAGGAGGGGGGGAGGGGCAGACAGCCTGACAGCCGGGCGACGGGCGCGCGCTGCCGGCTCGGCGGGCGAGGTCGCGAGTGGGAGAGGCCCTGCCCGCAGGTGGACCCGCGGGCACCCGCAGCTCGTCGACAGGGTTAGGGAAGGGGGGGAGGGGATAGAGCCCCGTCGGGCTCGTCGACCCGCGGCTCCTGGCGGCTCTGCGGCCGAGTTAGGGAAGGGGGGGGAGGGGCAGACTCCCTGCCAGGCGGGCGACGCGCGCGCGCTGGCGGCTGGGCGCCATAGGTCGCGAGTGCGAGAGGCCCGGCCGACAGGTGGACACGCGGGCACCGCCAGCTCGGCGGCAGAGTGAGGGAAGGGGGGGGAGGGGCAGACACCCTGACACCCGGGCGACGGGCGCGCGCTGGCGGCTCGGCGGGCGAGGTCGCGAGTGGGAGAGGCCCGGCCGACAGCTGGACCCGCGGGCACCGCCAGCTCGGCGGCAGAGTGAGGGAAGGAGGGAGGAGGGGCGGAGTCCCTGCCAGGCGGGCGACGCGCGCGCGCTGGCGGCTCGGCGGCAGAGGTCACGAGTGCGAGAGGCCCGGCCGACAGGTGGACACGCGGGCACCGCCAGCTCGGCGGCAGAGTGAGGGAAGGAGGGAGGAGGGGCGGAGTCCCTGCCAGGCGGGCGACGCGCGCGCGCTGGCGGCTCGGCGCCAGAGGTCGCGAGTGCGAGAGGCCCGGCCGACAGGTGGACACGCGGGCACCGCCAGCTCGGCGGCAGAGTGAGGGAAGGGGGGGAGGGGCAGACAGCCTGACAACCGGGCGACGGGCGCGCGCTGGCGCCTCGGCTGGCGAGGTCGCGAGTGGGAGAGGCCCTGCCCGCAGGTGGACACGCGGGCACCCGCAGCTCGTCGAGAGTTAGGGAAGGGGGGAAGTCAGGGAAGGGGGGGAGGGGATAGAACCCCGGCGGGCTCGTCGACCCGCGGCTCCTGGCGGCTCTGCGGCCGAGTTAGGGGAGGAGTGGGGGAGGGGCAGACAGCCTGACAGCCGGGCGACGGGCGCGCGCTGGCGGCTCGGCGGGCGAGGTCGCGAGTGGGAGAGGCCCTGCCCGCAGGTGGACCCGCGGGCACCCGCAGCTCGTCGACAGGGTTAGGGAAGGGGGGGAGTCAGGGAAGGGGGGGAGGGGCAGACAGCCTGACAGCCGGGCGACGGGCGCGCGCTGGCGGCTCGGCGGGCGAAGTCGCGAGTGGGAGAGGCCCTGCCCGCAGGTGCACCCGCGGGCACCCGCAGCTCGTCGACAGGGTTAGGGAAGGGGGGGAATTAGGGAAGGGGGGGAGGGGCTAGAACCCCGTCGGGCTCGTCGACCCGCGGCCCCAAGCGGCTCTGCGGCCGAGTTAGGGGAGGAGGGGGGGAGGGGCAGACAGCCTGACAGCCGGGCGACGGGCGCGCGCTGCCGGCTCGGCGGGCGAGGTCGCGAGTGGGAGAGGCCCTGCCCGCAGGTGGACCCGCGGGCACCCGCAGCTCGTCGACAGGGTTAGGGAAGGGGGGGAGGGGATAGAGCCCCGTCGGGCTCGTCGACCCGCGGCTCCAAGCGGCTCTGCGGCCGAGTTAGGGGAGGAGGGGGGGAGGGGCAGACAGCCTGACAGCCGGGCGACGGGCGCGCGCTGCCGGCTCGGCGGGCGAGGTCGCGAGTGGGAGAGGCCCTGCCCGCAGGTGGACCCGCGGGCACCCGCAGCTCGTCGACAGGGTTAGGGAAGGGGGGGAGGGGATAGAGCCCCGTCGGGCTCGTCGACCCGCGGCTCCTGGCGGCTCTGCGGCCGAGTTAGGGGAGGAGTGGGGGAGGGGCAGACAGCCTGACAGCCGGGCGACGGGCGCGCGCTGGCGGCTCGGCGGGCGAGGTCGCGAGTGGGAGAGGCCCTGCCCGCAGGTGCACCCGCGGGCACCCGCAGCTCGTCGACAGGGTTAGGGAAGGGGGGGAGTTAGGGAAGGGGGGGAGGGGCTAGAACCCCGTCGGGCTCGTCGACCCGCGGCTCCAAGCGGCTCTGCGGCCGAGTTAGGGGAGGAGGGGGGGAGGGGCAGACAGCCTGACAGCCGGGCGACGGGCGCGCGCTGCCGGCTCGGCGGGCGAGGTCGCGAGTGGGAGAGGCCCTGCCCGCAGGTGGACCCGCGGGCACCCGCAGCTCGTCGACAGGGTTAGGGAAGGGGGGGAGGGGATAGAGCCCCGTCGGGCTCGTCGACCCGCGGCTCCTGGCGGCTCTGCGGCCGAGTTAGGGAAGGGGGGGGAGGGGCAGACTCCCTGCCAGGCGGGCGACGCGCGCGCGCTGGCGGCTGGGCGCCATAGGTCGCGAGTGCGAGAGCCCCGGCCGACAGGTGGACACGCGGGCACCGCCAGCTCGGCGGCAGAGTGAGGGAAGGGGGGGGAGGGGCAGACACCCTGACACCCGGGCGACGGGCGCGCGCTGGCGGCTCGGCGGGCGAGGTCGCGAGTGGGAGAGGCCCGGCCGACAGCTGGACCCGCGGGCACCGCCAGCTCGGCGGCAGAGTGAGGGAAGGAGGGAGGAGGGGCGGAGTCCCTGCCAGGCGGGCGACGCGCGCGCGCTGGCGGCTCGGCGGCAGAGGTCGCGAGTGCGAGAGGCCCGGCCGACAGGTGGACACGCGGGCACCGCCAGCTCGGCGGCAGAGTGAGGGAAGGAGGGAGGAGGGGCGGAGTCCCTGCCAGGCGGGCGACGCGCGCGCGCTGGCGGCTCGGCGCCAGAGGTCGCGAGTGCGAGAGGCCCGGCCGACAGGTGGACACGCGGGCACCGCCAGCTCGGCGGCAGAGTGAGGGAAGGGGGGGAGGGGCAGACAGCCTGACAACCGGGCGACGGGCGCGCGCTGGCGCCTCGGCTGGCGAGGTCGCGAGTGGGAGAGGCCCTGCCCGCAGGTGGACACGCGGGCACCCGCAGCTCGTGGAGAGTTAGGGAAGGGGGGAAGTCAGGGAAGTGGGGGAGGGGATAGAACCCCGTCGGGCTCGTCGACCCGCGGCTCCTGGCGGCTCTGCGGCCGAGTTAGGGAAGGGGGGGGAGGGGCAGACTCCCTGCCAGGCGGGCGACGCGCGCGCGCTGGCGGCTGGGCGCCTTAGGTCGCGAGTGCTAGAGGCCCGGCCGACAGGTGGACACGCGGGCACCGCCAGCTCGGCGGCAGAGTGAGGGAAGGGGGGGGAGGGGCAGACACCCTGACACCCGGGCGACGGGCGCGCGCTGGCGGCTCGGCGGGCGAGGTCGCGAGTGGGAGAGGCCCGGCCGACAGCTGGACCCGCGGGCACCGCCAGCTCGGCGGCAGAGTGAGGGAAGGAGGGAGGAGGGGCGGAGTCCCTGCCAGGCGGGCGACGCGCGCGCGCTGGCGGCTCGGCGGCAGAGGTCGCGAGTGCGAGAGGCCCGGCCGACAGGTGGACACGCGGGCACCGCCAGCTCGGCGGCAGAGTGAGGGAAGGAGGGAGGAGGGGCGGAGTCCCTGCCAGGCGGGCGACGCGCGCGCGCTGGCGGCTCGGCGCCAGAGGTCGCGAGTGCGAGAGGCCCGGCCGACAGGTGGACACGCGGGCACCGCCAGCTCGGCGGCAGAGTGAGGGAAGGAGGGAGGAGGGGCGGAGTCCCTGCCAGGCGGGCGACGCGCGCGCGCTGGCGGCTCGGCGGCAGAGGTCGCGAGTGCGAGAGGCCCGGCCGACAGGTGGACACGCGGGCACCGCCAGCTCGGCGGCAGAGTGAGGGAAGGAGGGAGGAGGGGCGGAGTCCCTGCCAGGCGGGCGACGCGCGCGCGCTGGCGGCTCGGCGCCAGAGGTCGCGAGTGCGAGAGGCCCGGCCGACAGGTGGACACGCGGGCACCGCCAGCTCGGCGGCAGAGTGAGGGAAGGGGGGGAGGGGCAGACAGCCTGACAACCGGGCGACGGGCGCGCGCTGGCGCCTCGGCTGGCGAGGTCGCGAGTGGGAGAGGCCCTGCCCGCAGGTGGACACGCGGGCACCCGCAGCTCGTCGAGAGTTAGGGAAGGGGGGAAGTCAGGGAAGGGGGGGAGGGGATAGAACCCCGGCGGGCTCGTCGACCCGCGGCTCCTGGCGGCTCTGCGGCCGAGTTAGGGGAGGAGTGGGGGAGGGGCAGACAGCCTGACAGCCGGGCGACGGGCGCGCGCTGGCGGCTCGGCGGGCGAGGTCGCGAGTGGGAGAGGCCCTGCCCGCAGGTGGACCCGCGGGCACCCGCAGCTCGTCGACAGGGTTAGGGAAGGGGGGGAGTCAGGGAAGGGGGGGAGGGGCAGACAGCCTGACAGCCGGGCGACGGGCGCGCGCTGGCGGCTCGGCGGGCGAAGTCGCGAGTGGGAGAGGCCCTGCCCGCAGGTGCACCCGCGGGCACCCGCAGCTCGTCGACAGGGTTAGGGAAGGGGGGGAATTAGGGAAGGGGGGGAGGGGCTAGAACCCCGTCGGGCTCGTCGACCCGCGGCCCCAAGCGGCTCTGCGGCCGAGTTAGGGGAGGAGGGGGGGAGGGGCAGACAGCCTGACAGCCGGGCGACGGGCGCGCGCTGCCGGCTCGGCGGGCGAGGTCGCGAGTGGGAGAGGCCCTGCCCGCAGGTGGACCCGCGGGCACCCGCAGCTCGTCGACAGGGTTAGGGAAGGGGGGGAGGGGATAGAGCCCCGTCGGGCTCGTCGACCCGCGGCTCCAAGCGGCTCTGCGGCCGAGTTAGGGGAGGAGGGGGGGAGGGGCAGACAGCCTGACAGCCGGGCGACGGGCGCGCGCTGCCGGCTCGGCGGGCGAGGTCGCGAGTGGGAGAGGCCCTGCCCGCAGGTGGACCCGCGGGCACCCGCAGCTCGTCGACAGGGTTAGGGAAGGGGGGGAGGGGATAGAGCCCCGTCGGGCTCGTCGACCCGCGGCTCCTGGCGGCTCTGCGGCCGAGTTAGGGGAGGAGTGGGGGAGGGGCAGACAGCCTGACAGCCGGGCGACGGGCGCGCGCTGGCGGCTCGGCGGGCGAGGTCGCGAGTGGGAGAGGCCCTGCCCGCAGGTGCACCCGCGGGCACCCGCAGCTCGTCGACAGGGTTAGGGAAGGGGGGGAGTTAGGGAAGGGGGGGAGGGGCTAGAACCCCGTCGGGCTCGTCGACCCGCGGCTCCAAGCGGCTCTGCGGCCGAGTTAGGGGAGGAGGGGGGGAGGGGCAGACAGCCTGACAGCCGGGCGACGGGCGCGCGCTGCCGGCTCGGCGGGCGAGGTCGCGAGTGGGAGAGGCCCTGCCCGCAGGTGGACCCGCGGGCACCCGCAGCTCGTCGACAGGGTTAGGGAAGGGGGGGAGGGGATAGAGCCCCGTCGGGCTCGTCGACCCGCGGCTCCTGGCGGCTCTGCGGCCGAGTTAGGGAAGGGGGGGGAGGGGCAGACTCCCTGCCAGGCGGGCGACGCGCGCGCGCTGGCGGCTGGGCGCCATAGGTCGCGAGTGCGAGAGGCCCGGCCGACAGGTGGACACGCGGGCACCGCCAGCTCGGCGGCAGAGTGAGGGAAGGGGGGGGAGGGGCAGACACCCTGACACCCGGGCGACGGGCGCGCGCTGGCGGCTCGGCGGGCGAGGTCGCGAGTGGGAGAGGCCCGGCCGACAGCTGGACCCGCGGGCACCGCCAGCTCGGCGGCAGAGTGAGGGAAGGAGGGAGGAGGGGCGGAGTCCCTGCCAGGCGGGCGACGCGCGCGCGCTGGCGGCTCGGCGGCAGAGGTCGCGAGTGCGAGAGGCCCGGCCGACAGGTGGACACGCGGGCACCGCCAGCTCGGCGGCAGAGTGAGGGAAGGAGGGAGGAGGGGCGGAGTCCCTGCCAGGCGGGCGACGCGCGCGCGCTGGCGGCTCGGCGCCAGAGGTCGCGAGTGCGAGAGGCCCGGCCGACAGGTGGACACGCGGGCACCGCCAGCTCGGCGGCAGAGTGAGGGAAGGGGGGGAGGGGCAGACAGCCTGACAACCGGGCGACGGGCGCGCGCTGGCGCCTCGGCTGGCGAGGTCGCGAGTGGGAGAGGCCCTGCCCGCAGGTGGACACGCGGGCACCCGCAGCTCGTCGAGAGTTAGGGAAGGGGGGAAGTCAGGGAAGGGGGGGAGGGGATAGAACCCCGGCGGGCTCGTCGACCCGCGGCTCCTGGCGGCTCTGCGGCCGAGTTAGGGGAGGAGTGGGGGAGGGGCAGACAGCCTGACAGCCGGGCGACGGGCGCGCGCTGGCGGCTCGGCGGGCGAGGTCGCGAGTGGGAGAGGCCCTGCCCGCAGGTGGACCCGCGGGCACCCGCAGCTCGTCGACAGGGTTAGGGAAGGGGGGGAGTCAGGGAAGGGGGGGAGGGGCAGACAGCCTGACAGCCGGGCGACGGGCGCGCGCTGGCGGCTCGGCGGGCGAAGTCGCGAGTGGGAGAGGCCCTGCCCGCAGGTGCACCCGCGGGCACCCGCAGCTCGTCGACAGGGTTAGGGAAGGGGGGGAATTAGGGAAGGGGGGGAGGGGCTAGAACCCCGTCGGGCTCGTCGACCCGCGGCCCCAAGCGGCTCTGCGGCCGAGTTAGGGGAGGAGGGGGGGAGGGGCAGACAGCCTGACAGCCGGGCGACGGGCGCGCGCTGCCGGCTCGGCGGGCGAGGTCGCGAGTGGGAGAGGCCCTGCCCGCAGGTGGACCCGCGGGCACCCGCAGCTCGTCGACAGGGTTAGGGAAGGGGGGGAGGGGATAGAGCCCCGTCGGGCTCGTCGACCCGCGGCTCCAAGCGGCTCTGCGGCCGAGTTAGGGGAGGAGGGGGGGAGGGGCAGACAGCCTGACAGCCGGGCGACGGGCGCGCGCTGCCGGCTCGGCGGGCGAGGTCGCGAGTGGGAGAGGCCCTGCCCGCAGGTGGACCCGCGGGCACCCGCAGCTCGTCGACAGGGTTAGGGAAGGGGGGGAGGGGATAGAGCCCCGTCGGGCTCGTCGACCCGCGGCTCCTGGCGGCTCTGCGGCCGAGTTAGGGGAGGAGTGGGGGAGGGGCAGACAGCCTGACAGCCGGGCGACGGGCGCGCGCTGGCGGCTCGGCGGGCGAGGTCGCGAGTGGGAGAGGCCCTGCCCGCAGGTGCACCCGCGGGCACCCGCAGCTCGTCGACAGGGTTAGGGAAGGGGGGGAGTTAGGGAAGGGGGGGAGGGGCTAGAACCCCGTCGGGCTCGTCGACCCGCGGCTCCAAGCGGCTCTGCGGCCGAGTTAGGGGAGGAGGGGGGGAGGGGCAGACAGCCTGACAGCCGGGCGACGGGCGCGCGCTGCCGGCTCGGCGGGCGAGGTCGCGAGTGGGAGAGGCCCTGCCCGCAGGTGGACCCGCGGGCACCCGCAGCTCGTCGACAGGGTTAGGGAAGGGGGGGAGGGGATAGAGCCCCGTCGGGCTCGTCGACCCGCGGCTTCTGGCGGCTCTGCGGCCGAGTTAGGGAAGGGGGGGGAGGGGCAGACTCCCTGCCAGGCGGGCGACGCGCGCGCGCTGGCGGCTGGGCGCCATAGGTCGCGAGTGCGAGAGGCCCGGCCGACAGGTGGACACGCGGGCACCGCCAGCTCGGCGGCAGAGTGAGGGAAGGGGGGGGAGGGGCAGACACCCTGACACCCGGGCGACGGGCGCGCGCTGGCGGCTCGGCGGGCGAGGTCGCGAGTGGGAGAGGCCCGGCCGACAGCTGGACCCGCGGGCACCGCCAGCTCGGCGGCAGAGTGAGGGAAGGAGGGAGGAGGGGCGGAGTCCCTGCCAGGCGGGCGACGCGCGCGCGCTGGCGGCTCGGCGGCAGAGGTCGCGAGTGCGAGAGGCCCGGCCGACAGGTGGACACGCGGGCACCGCCAGCTCGGCGGCAGAGTGAGGGAAGGAGGGAGGAGGGGCGGAGTCCCTGCCAGGCGGGCGACGCGCGCGCGCTGGCGGCTCGGCGCCAGAGGTCGCGAGTGCGAGAGGCCCGGCCGACAGGTGGACACGCGGGCACCGCCAGCTCGGCGGCAGAGTGAGGGAAGGGGGGGAGGGGCAGACAGCCTGACAACCGGGCGACGGGCGCGCGCTGGCGCCTCGGCTGGCGAGGTCGCGAGTGGGAGAGGCCCTGCCCGCAGGTGGACACGCGGGCACCCGCAGCTCGTCGAGAGTTAGGGAAGGGGGGAAGTCAGGGAAGGGGGGGAGGGGATAGAACCCCGGCGGGCTCGTCGACCCGCGGCTCCTGGCGGCTCTGCGGCCGAGTTAGGGGAGGAGTGGGGGAGGGGCAGACAGCCTGACAGCCGGGCGACGGGCGCGCGCTGGCGGCTCGGCGGGCGAGGTCGCGAGTGGGAGAGGCCCTGCCCGCAGGTGGACCCGCGGGCACCCGCAGCTCGTCGACAGGGTTAGGGAAGGGGGGGAGTCAGGGAAGGGGGGGAGGGGCAGACAGCCTGACAGCCGGGCGACGGGCGCGCGCTGGCGGCTCGGCGGGCGAAGTCGCGAGTGGGAGAGGCCCTGCCCGCAGGTGCACCCGCGGGCACCCGCAGCTCGTCGACAGGGTTAGGGAAGGGGGGGAATTAGGGAAGGGGGGGAGGGGCTAGAACCCCGTCGGGCTCGTCGACCCGCGGCCCCAAGCGGCTCTGCGGCCGAGTTAGGGGAGGAGGGGGGGAGGGGCAGACAGCCTGACAGCCGGGCGACGGGCGCGCGCTGCCGGCTCGGCGGGCGAGGTCGCGAGTGGGAGAGGCCCTGCCCGCAGGTGGACCCGCGGGCACCCGCAGCTCGTCGACAGGGTTAGGGAAGGGGGGGAGGGGATAGAGCCCCGTCGGGCTCGTCGACCCGCGGCTCCAAGCGGCTCTGCGGCCGAGTTAGGGGAGGAGGGGGGGAGGGGCAGACAGCCTGACAGCCGGGCGACGGGCGCGCGCTGCCGGCTCGGCGGGCGAGGTCGCGAGTGGGAGAGGCCCTGCCCGCAGGTGGACCCGCGGGCACCCGCAGCTCGTCGACAGGGTTAGGGAAGGGGGGGAGGGGATAGAGCCCCGTCGGGCTCGTCGACCCGCGGCTCCTGGCGGCTCTGCGGCCGAGTTAGGGGAGGAGTGGGGGAGGGGCAGACAGCCTGACAGCCGGGCGACGGGCGCGCGCTGGCGGCTCGGCGGGCGAGGTCGCGAGTGGGAGAGGCCCTGCCCGCAGGTGCACCCGCGGGCACCCGCAGCTCGTCGACAGGGTTAGGGAAGGGGGGGAGTTAGGGAAGGGGGGGAGGGGCTAGAACCCCGTCGGGCTCGTCGACCCGCGGCTCCAAGCGGCTCTGCGGCCGAGTTAGGGGAGGAGGGGGGGAGGGGCAGACAGCCTGACAGCCGGGCGACGGGCGCGCGCTGCCGGCTCGGCGGGCGAGGTCGCGAGTGGGAGAGGCCCTGCCCGCAGGTGGACCCGCGGGCACCCGCAGCTCGTCGACAGGGTTAGGGAAGGGGGGGAGGGGATAGAGCCCCGTCGGGCTCGTCGACCCGCGGCTCCTGGCGGCTCTGCGGCCGAGTTAGGGAAGGGGGGGGAGGGGCAGACTCCCTGCCAGGCGGGCGACGCGCGCGCGCTGGCGGCTGGGCGCCATAGGTCGCGAGTGCGAGAGGCCCGGCCGACAGGTGGACACGCGGGCACCGCCAGCTCGGCGGCAGAGTGAGGGAAGGGGGGGGAGGGGCAGACACCCTGACACCCGGGCGACGGGCGCGCGCTGGCGGCTCGGCGGGCGAGGTCGCGAGTGGGAGAGGCCCGGCCGACAGCTGGACCCGCGGGCACCGCCAGCTCGGCGGCAGAGTGAGGGAAGGAGGGAGGAGGGGCGGAGTCCCTGCCAGGCGGGCGACGCGCGCGCGCTGGCGGCTCGGCGGCAGAGGTCGCGAGTGCGAGAGGCCCGGCCGACAGGTGGACACGCGGGCACCGCCAGCTCGGCGGCAGAGTGAGGGAAGGAGGGAGGAGGGGCGGAGTCCCTGCCAGGCGGGCGACGCGCGCGCGCTGGCGGCTCGGCGCCAGAGGTCGCGAGTGCGAGAGGCCCGGCCGACAGGTGGACACGCGGGCACCGCCAGCTCGGCGGCAGAGTGAGGGAAGGGGGGGAGGGGCAGACAGCCTGACAACCGGGCGACGGGCGCGCGCTGGCGCCTCGGCTGGCGAGGTCGCGAGTGGGAGAGGCCCTGCCCGCAGGTGGACACGCGGGCACCCGCAGCTCGTCGAGAGTTAGGGAAGGGGGGAAGTCAGGGAAGGGGGGGAGGGGATAGAACCCCGGCGGGCTCGTCGACCCGCGGCTCCTGGCGGCTCTGCGGCCGAGTTAGGGGAGGAGTGGGGGAGGGGCAGACAGCCTGACAGCCGGGCGACGGGCGCGCGCTGGCGGCTCGGCGGGCGAGGTCGCGAGTGGGAGAGGCCCTGCCCGCAGGTGGACCCGCGGGCACCCGCAGCTCGTCGACAGGGTTAGGGAAGGGGGGGAGTCAGGGAAGGGGGGGAGGGGCAGACAGCCTGACAGCCGGGCGACGGGCGCGCGCTGGCGGCTCGGCGGGCGAAGTCGCGAGTGGGAGAGGCCCTGCCCGCAGGTGCACCCGCGGGCACCCGCAGCTCGTCGACAGGGTTAGGGAAGGGGGGGAATTAGGGAAGGGGGGGAGGGGCTAGAACCCCGTCGGGCTCGTCGACCCGCGGCCCCAAGCGGCTCTGCGGCCGAGTTAGGGGAGGAGGGGGGGAGGGGCAGACAGCCTGACAGCCGGGCGACGGGCGCGCGCTGCCGGCTCGGCGGGCGAGGTCGCGAGTGGGAGAGGCCCTGCCCGCAGGTGGACCCGCGGGCACCCGCAGCTCGTCGACAGGGTTAGGGAAGGGGGGGAGGGGATAGAGCCCCGTCGGGCTCGTCGACCCGCGGCTCCAAGCGGCTCTGCGGCCGAGTTAGGGGAGGAGGGGGGGAGGGGCAGACAGCCTGACAGCCGGGCGACGGGCGCGCGCTGCCGGCTCGGCGGGCGAGGTCGCGAGTGGGAGAGGCCCTGCCCGCAGGTGGACCCGCGGGCACCCGCAGCTCGTCGACAGGGTTAGGGAAGGGGGGGAGGGGATAGAGCCCCGTCGGGCTCGTCGACCCGCGGCTCCTGGCGGCTCTGCGGCCGAGTTAGGGGAGGAGTGGGGGAGGGGCAGACAGCCTGACAGCCGGGCGACGGGCGCGCGCTGGCGGCTCGGCGGGCGAGGTCGCGAGTGGGAGAGGCCCTGCCCGCAGGTGCACCCGCGGGCACCCGCAGCTCGTCGACAGGGTTAGGGAAGGGGGGGAGTTAGGGAAGGGGGGGAGGGGCTAGAACCCCGTCGGGCTCGTCGACCCGCGGCTCCAAGCGGCTCTGCGGCCGAGTTAGGGGAGGAGGGGGGGAGGGGCAGACAGCCTGACAGCCGGGCGACGGGCGCGCGCTGCCGGCTCGGCGGGCGAGGTCGCGAGTGGGAGAGGCCCTGCCCGCAGGTGGACCCGCGGGCACCCGCAGCTCGTCGACAGGGTTAGGGAAGGGGGGGAGGGGATAGAGCCCCGTCGGGCTCGTCGACCCGCGGCTCCTGGCGGCTCTGCGGCCGAGTTAGGGAAGGGGGGGGAGGGGCAGACTCCCTGCCAGGCGGGCGACGCGCGCGCGCTGGCGGCTGGGCGCCATAGGTCGCGAGTGCGAGAGGCCCGGCCGACAGGTGGACACGCGGGCACCGCCAGCTCGGCGGCAGAGTGAGGGAAGGGGGGGGAGGGGCAGACACCCTGACACCCGGGCGACGGGCGCGCGCTGGCGGCTCGGCGGGCGAGGTCGCGAGTGGGAGAGGCCCGGCGACAGCTGGACCCGCGGGCACCGCCAGCTCGGCGGCAGAGTGAGGGAAGGAGGGAGGAGGGGCGGAGTCCCTGCCAGGCGGGCGACGCGCGCGCGCTGGCGGCTCGGCGGCAGAGGTCGCGAGTGCGAGAGGCCCGGCCGACAGGTGGACACGCGGGCACCGCCAGCTCGGCGGCAGAGTGAGGGAAGGAGGGAGGAGGGGCGGAGTCCCTGCCAGGCGGGCGACGCGCGCGCGCTGGCGGCTCGGCGCCAGAGGTCGCGAGTGCGAGAGGCCCGGCCGACAGGTGGACACGCGGGCACCGCCAGCTCGGCGGCAGAGTGAGGGAAGGGGGGGAGGGGCAGACAGCCTGACAACCGGGCGACGGGCGCGCGCTGGCGCCTCGGCTGGCGAGGTCGCGAGTGGGAGAGGCCCTGCCCGCAGGTGGACACGCGGGCACCCGCAGCTCGTGGAGAGTTAGGGAAGGGGGGAAGTCAGGGAAGTGGGGGAGGGGATAGAACCCCGTCGGGCTCGTCGACCCGCGGCTCCTGGCGGCTCTGCGGCCGAGTTAGGGAAGGGGGGGGAGGGGCAGACTCCCTGCCAGGCGGGCGACGCGCGCGCGCTGGCGGCTGGGCGCCATAGGTCGCGAGTGCTAGAGGCCCGGCCGACAGGTGGACACGCGGGCACCGCCAGCTCGGCGGCAGAGTGAGGGAAGGGGGGGGAGGGGCAGACACCCTGACACCCGGGCGACGGGCGCGCGCTGGCGGCTCGGCGGGCGAGGTCGCGAGTGGGAGAGGCCCGGCCGACAGCTGGACCCGCGGGCACCGCCAGCTCGGCGGCAGAGTGAGGGAAGGAGGGAGGAGGGGCGGAGTCCCTGCCAGGCGGGCGACGCGCGCGCGCTGGCGGCTCGGCGGCAGAGGTCGCGAGTGCGAGAGGCCCGGCCGACAGGTGGACACGCGGGCACCGCCAGCTCGGCGGCAGAGTGAGGGAAGGAGGGAGGAGGGGCGGAGTCCCTGCCAGGCGGGCGACGCGCGCGCGCTGGCGGCTCGGCGACAGAGGTCGCGAGTGCGAGAGGCCCGGCCGACAGGTGGACACGCGGGCACCGCCAGCTCGGCGGCAGAGTGAGGGAAGGAGGGAGGAGGGGCGGAGTCCCTGCCAGGCGGGCGACGCGCGCGCGCTGGCGGCTCGGCGGCAGAGGTCGCGAGTGCGAGAGGCCCGGCCGACAGGTGGACACGCGGGCACCGCCAGCTCGGCGGCAGAGTGAGGGAAGGAGGGAGGAGGGGCGGAGTCCCTGCCAGGCGGGCGACGCGCGCGCGCTGGCGGCTCGGCGCCAGAGGTCGCGAGTGCGAGAGGCCCGGCCGACAGGTGGACACGCGGGCACCGCCAGCTCGGCGGCAGAGTGAGGGAAGGGGGGGAGGGGCAGACAGCCTGACAACCGGGCGACGGGCGCGCGCTGGCGCCTCGGCTGGCGAGGTCGCGAGTGGGAGAGGCCCTGCCCGCAGGTGGACACGCGGGCACCCGCAGCTCGTCGAGAGTTAGGGAAGGGGGGAAGTCAGGGAAGGGGGGGAGGGGATAGAACCCCGGCGGGCTCGTCGACACGCGGCTCCTGGCGGCTCTGCGGCCGAGTTAGGGAAGGGGGGGGAGGGGCAGACTCCCTGCCAGGCGGGCGACGCGCGCGCGCTGGCGGCTGGGCGCCATAGGTCGCGAGTGCTAGAGGCCCGGCCGACAGGTGGACACGCGGGCACCGCCAGCTCGGCGGCAGAGTGAGGGAAGGGGGGGGAGGGGCAGACACCCTGACACCCGGGCGACGGGCGCGCGCTGGCGGCTCGGCGGGCGAGGTCGCGAGTGGGAGAGGCCCGGCCGACAGCTGGACCCGCGGGCACCGCCAGCTCGGCGGCAGAGTGAGGGAAGGAGGGAGGAGGGGCGGAGTCCCTGCCAGGCGGGCGACGCGCGCGCGCTGGCGGCTCGGCGGCAGAGGTCGCGAGTGCGAGAGGCCCGGCCGACAGGTGGACACGCGGGCACCGCCAGCTCGGCGGCAGAGTGAGGGAAGGAGGGAGGAGGGGCGGAGTCCCTGCCAGGCGGGCGACGCGCGCGCGCTGGCGGCTCGGCGCCAGAGGTCGCGAGTGCGAGAGGCCCGGCCGACAGGTGGACACGCGGGCACCGCCAGCTCGGCGGCAGAGTGAGGGAAGGAGGGAGGAGGGGCGGAGTCCCTGCCAGGCGGGCGACGCGCGCGCGCTGGCGGCTCGGCGGCAGAGGTCGCGAGTGCGAGAGGCCCGGCCGACAGGTGGACACGCGGGCACCGCCAGCTCGGCGGCAGAGTGAGGGAAGGAGGGAGGAGGGGCGGAGTCCCTGCCAGGCGGGCGACGCGCGCGCGCTGGCGGCTCGGCGCCAGAGGTCGCGAGTGCGAGAGGCCCGGCCGACAGGTGGACACGCGGGCACCGCCAGCTCGGCGGCAGAGTGAGGGAAGGGGGGGAGGGGCAGACAGCCTGACAACCGGGCGACGGGCGCGCGCTGGCGCCTCGGCTGGCGAGGTCGCGAGTGGGAGAGGCCCTGCCCGCAGGTGGACACGCGGGCACCCGCAGCTCGTCGAGAGTTAGGGAAGGGGGGAAGTCAGGGAAGGGGGGGAGGGGATAGAACCCCGGCGGGCTCGTCGACCCGCGGCTCCTGGCGGCTCTGCGGCCGAGTTAGGGGAGGAGTGGGGGAGGGGCAGACAGCCTGACAGCCGGGCGACGGGCGCGCGCTGGCGGCTCGGCGGGCGAGGTCGCGAGTGGGAGAGGCCCTGCCCGCAGGTGGACCCGCGGGCACCCGCAGCTCGTCGACAGGGTTAGGGAAGGGGGGGAGTCAGGGAAGGGGGGGAGGGGCAGACAGCCTGACAGCCGGGCGACGGGCGCGCGCTGGCGGCTCGGCGGGCGAAGTCGCGAGTGGGAGAGGCCCTGCCCGCAGGTGCACCCGCGGGCACCCGCAGCTCGTCGACAGGGTTAGGGAAGGGGGGGAATTAGGGAAGGGGGGGAGGGGCTAGAACCCCGTCGGGCTCGTCGACCCGCGGCCCCAAGCGGCTCTGCGGCCGAGTTAGGGGAGGAGGGGGGGAGGGGCAGACAGCCTGACAGCCGGGCGACGGGCGCGCGCTGCCGGCTCGGCGGGCGAGGTCGCGAGTGGGAGAGGCCCTGCCCGCAGGTGGACCCGCGGGCACCCGCAGCTCGTCGACAGGGTTAGGGAAGGGGGGGAGGGGATAGAGCCCCGTCGGGCTCGTCGACCCGCGGCTCCAAGCGGCTCTGCGGCCGAGTTAGGGGAGGAGGGGGGGAGGGGCAGACAGCCTGACAGCCGGGCGACGGGCGCGCGCTGCCGGCTCGGCGGGCGAGGTCGCGAGTGGGAGAGGCCCTGCCCGCAGGTGGACCCGCGGGCACCCGCAGCTCGTCGACAGGGTTAGGGAAGGGGGGGAGGGGATAGAGCCCCGTCGGGCTCGTCGACCCGCGGCTCCTGGCGGCTCTGCGGCCGAGTTAGGGGAGGAGTGGGGGAGGGGCAGACAGCCTGACAGCCGGGCGACGGGCGCGCGCTGGCGGCTCGGCGGGCGAGGTCGCGAGTGGGAGAGGCCCTGCCCGCAGGTGCACCCGCGGGCACCCGCAGCTCGTCGACAGGGTTAGGGAAGGGGGGGAGTTAGGGAAGGGGGGGAGGGGCTAGAACCCCGTCGGGCTCGTCGACCCGCGGCTCCAAGCGGCTCTGCGGCCGAGTTAGGGGAGGAGGGGGGGAGGGGCAGACAGCCTGACAGCCGGGCGACGGGCGCGCGCTGCCGGCTCGGCGGGCGAGGTCGCGAGTGGGAGAGGCCCTGCCCGCAGGTGGACCCGCGGGCACCCGCAGCTCGTCGACAGGGTTAGGGAAGGGGGGGAGGGGATAGAGCCCCGTCGGGCTCGTCGACCCGCGGCTCCTGGCGGCTCTGCGGCCGAGTTAGGGAAGGGGGGGGAGGGGCAGACTCCCTGCCAGGCGGGCGACGCGCGCGCGCTGGCGGCTGGGCGCCATAGGTCGCGAGTGCGAGAGGCCCGGCCGACAGGTGGACACGCGGGCACCGCCAGCTCGGCGGCAGAGTGAGGGAAGGGGGGGGAGGGGCAGACACCCTGACACCCGGGCGACGGGCGCGCGCTGGCGGCTCGGCGGGCGAGGTCGCGAGTGGGAGAGGCCCGGCCGACAGCTGGACCCGCGGGCACCGCCAGCTCGGCGGCAGAGTGAGGGAAGGAGGGAGGAGGGGCGGAGTCCCTGCCAGGCGGGCGACGCGCGCGCGCTGGCGGCTCGGCGGCAGAGGTCGCGAGTGCGAGAGGCCCGGCCGACAGGTGGACACGCGGGCACCGCCAGCTCGGCGGCAGAGTGAGGGAAGGAGGGAGGAGGGGCGGAGTCCCTGCCAGGCGGGCGACGCGCGCGCGCTGGCGGCTCGGCGCCAGAGGTCGCGAGTGCGAGAGGCCCGGCCGACAGGTGGACACGCGGGCACCGCCAGCTCGGCGGCAGAGTGAGGGAAGGGGGGGAGGGGCAGACAGCCTGACAACCGGGCGACGGGCGCGCGCTGGCGCCTCGGCTGGCGAGGTCGCGAGTGGGAGAGGCCCTGCCCGCAGGTGGACACGCGGGCACCCGCAGCTCGTCGAGAGTTAGGGAAGGGGGGAAGTCAGGGAAGGGGGGGAGGGGATAGAACCCCGGCGGGCTCGTCGACCCGCGGCTCCTGGCGGCTCTGCGGCCGAGTTAGGGGAGGAGTGGGGGAGGGGCAGACAGCCTGACAGCCGGGCGACGGGCGCGCGCTGGCGGCTCGGCGGGCGAGGTCGCGAGTGGGAGAGGCCCTGCCCGCAGGTGGACCCGCGGGCACCCGCAGCTCGTCGACAGGGTTAGGGAAGGGGGGGAGTCAGGGAAGGGGGGGAGGGGCAGACAGCCTGACAGCCGGGCGACGGGCGCGCGCTGGCGGCTCGGCGGGCGAAGTCGCGAGTGGGAGAGGCCCTGCCCGCAGGTGCACCCGCGGGCACCCGCAGCTCGTCGACAGGGTTAGGGAAGGGGGGGAATTAGGGAAGGGGGGGAGGGGCTAGAACCCCGTCGGGCTCGTCGACCCGCGGCCCCAAGCGGCTCTGCGGCCGAGTTAGGGGAGGAGGGGGGGAGGGGCAGACAGCCTGACAGCCGGGCGACGGGCGCGCGCTGCCGGCTCGGCGGGCGAGGTCGCGAGTGGGAGAGGCCCTGCCCGCAGGTGGACCCGCGGGCACCCGCAGCTCGTCGACAGGGTTAGGGAAGGGGGGGAGGGGATAGAGCCCCGTCGGGCTCGTCGACCCGCGGCTCCAAGCGGCTCTGCGGCCGAGTTAGGGGAGGAGGGGGGGAGGGGCAGACAGCCTGACAGCCGGGCGACGGGCGCGCGCTGCCGGCTCGGCGGGCGAGGTCGCGAGTGGGAGAGGCCCTGCCCGCAGGTGGACCCGCGGGCACCCGCAGCTCGTCGACAGGGTTAGGGAAGGGGGGGAGGGGATAGAGCCCCGTCGGGCTCGTCGACCCGCGGCTCCTGGCGGCTCTGCGGCCGAGTTAGGGGAGGAGTGGGGGAGGGGCAGACAGCCTGACAGCCGGGCGACGGGCGCGCGCTGGCGGCTCGGCGGGCGAGGTCGCGAGTGGGAGAGGCCCTGCCCGCAGGTGCACCCGCGGGCACCCGCAGCTCGTCGACAGGGTTAGGGAAGGGGGGGAGTTAGGGAAGGGGGGGAGGGGCTAGAACCCCGTCGGGCTCGTCGACCCGCGGCTCCAAGCGGCTCTGCGGCCGAGTTAGGGGAGGAGGGGGGGAGGGGCAGACAGCCTGACAGCCGGGCGACGGGCGCGCGCTGCCGGCTCGGCGGGCGAGGTCGCGAGTGGGAGAGGCCCTGCCCGCAGGTGGACCCGCGGGCACCCGCAGCTCGTCGACAGGGTTAGGGAAGGGGGGGAGGGGATAGAGCCCCGTCGGGCTCGTCGACCCGCGGCTTCTGGCGGCTCTGCGGCCGAGTTAGGGAAGGGGGGGGAGGGGCAGACTCCCTGCCAGGCGGGCGACGCGCGCGCGCTGGCGGCTGGGCGCCATAGGTCGCGAGTGCGAGAGGCCCGGCCGACAGGTGGACACGCGGGCACCGCCAGCTCGGCGGCAGAGTGAGGGAAGGGGGGGGAGGGGCAGACACCCTGACACCCGGGCGACGGGCGCGCGCTGGCGGCTCGGCGGGCGAGGTCGCGAGTGGGAGAGGCCCGGCCGACAGCTGGACCCGCGGGCACCGCCAGCTCGGCGGCAGAGTGAGGGAAGGAGGGAGGAGGGGCGGAGTCCCTGCCAGGCGGGCGACGCGCGCGCGCTGGCGGCTCGGCGGCAGAGGTCGCGAGTGCGAGAGGCCCGGCCGACAGGTGGACACGCGGGCACCGCCAGCTCGGCGGCAGAGTGAGGGAAGGAGGGAGGAGGGGCGGAGTCCCTGCCAGGCGGGCGACGCGCGCGCGCTGGCGGCTCGGCGCCAGAGGTCGCGAGTGCGAGAGGCCCGGCCGACAGGTGGACACGCGGGCACCGCCAGCTCGGCGGCAGAGTGAGGGAAGGGGGGGAGGGGCAGACAGCCTGACAACCGGGCGACGGGCGCGCGCTGGCGCCTCGGCTGGCGAGGTCGCGAGTGGGAGAGGCCCTGCCCGCAGGTGGACACGCGGGCACCCGCAGCTCGTCGAGAGTTAGGGAAGGGGGGAAGTCAGGGAAGGGGGGGAGGGGATAGAACCCCGGCGGGCTCGTCGACCCGCGGCTCCTGTCGGCTCTGCGGCCGAGTTAGGGGAGGAGTGGGGGAGGGGCAGACAGCCTGACAGCCGGGCGACGGGCGCGCGCTGGCGGCTCGGCGGGCGAGGTCGCGAGTGGGAGAGGCCCTGCCCGCAGGTGGACCCGCGGGCACCCGCAGCTCGTCGACAGGGTTAGGGAAGGGGGGGAGTCAGGGAAGGGGGGGAGGGGCAGACAGCCTGACAGCCGGGCGACGGGCGCGCGCTGGCGGCTCGGCGGGCGAAGTCGCGAGTGGGAGAGGCCCTGCCCGCAGGTGCACCCGCGGGCACCCGCAGCTCGTCGACAGGGTTAGGGAAGGGGGGGAATTAGGGAAGGGGGGGAGGGGCTAGAACCCCGTCGGGCTCGTCGACCCGCGGCCCCAAGCGGCTCTGCGGCCGAGTTAGGGGAGGAGGGGGGAGGGGCAGACAGCCTGACAGCCGGGCGACGGGCGCGCGCTGCCGGCTCGGCGGGCGAGGTCGCGAGTGGGAGAGGCCCTGCCCGCAGGTGGACCCGCGGGCACCCGCAGCTCGTCGACAGGGTTAGGGAAGGGGGGGAGGGGATAGAGCCCCGTCGGGCTCGTCGACCCGCGGCTCCAAGCGGCTCTGCGGCCGAGTTAGGGGAGGAGGGGGGGAGGGGCAGACAGCCTGACAGCCGGGCGACGGGCGCGCGCTGCCGGCTCGGCGGGCGAGGTCGCGAGTGGGAGAGGCCCTGCCCGCAGGTGGACCCGCGGGCACCCGCAGCTCGTCGACAGGGTTAGGGAAGGGGGGGAGGGGATAGAGCCCCGTCGGGCTCGTCGACCCGCGGCTCCTGGCGGCTCTGCGGCCGAGTTAGGGGAGGAGTGGGGGAGGGGCAGACAGCCTGACAGCCGGGCGACGGGCGCGCGCTGGCGGCTCGGCGGGCGAGGTCGCGAGTGGGAGAGGCCCTGCCCGCAGGTGCACCCGCGGGCACCCGCAGCTCGTCGACAGGGTTAGGGAAGGGGGGGAGTTAGGGAAGGGGGGGAGGGGCTAGAACCCCGTCGGGCTCGTCGACCCGCGGCTCCAAGCGGCTCTGCGGCCGAGTTAGGGGAGGAGGGGGGGAGGGGCAGACAGCCTGACAGCCGGGCGACGGGCGCGCGCTGCCGGCTCGGCGGGCGAGGTCGCGAGTGGGAGAGGCCCTGCCCGCAGGTGGACCCGCGGGCACCCGCAGCTCGTCGACAGGGTTAGGGAAGGGGGGGAGGGGATAGAGCCCCGTCGGGCTCGTCGACCCGCGGCTCCTGGCGGCTCTGCGGCCGAGTTAGGGAAGGGGGGGGAGGGGCAGACTCCCTGCCAGGCGGGCGACGCGCGCGCGCTGGCGGCTGGGCGCCATAGGTCGCGAGTGCGAGAGGCCCGGCCGACAGGTGGACACGCGGGCACCGCCAGCTCGGCGGCAGAGTGAGGGAAGGGGGGGGAGGGGCAGACACCCTGACACCCGGGCGACGGGCGCGCGCTGGCGGCTCGGCGGGCGAGGTCGCGAGTGGGAGAGGCCCGGCCGACAGCTGGACCCGCGGGCACCGCCAGCTCGGCGGCAGAGTGAGGGAAGGAGGGAGGAGGGGCGGAGTCCCTGCCAGGCGGGCGACGCGCGCGCGCTGGCGGCTCGGCGGCAGAGGTCGCGAGTGCGAGAGGCCCGGCCGACAGGTGGACACGCGGGCACCGCCAGCTCGGCGGCAGAGTGAGGGAAGGAGGGAGGAGGGGCGGAGTCCCTGCCAGGCGGGCGACGCGCGCGCGCTGGCGGCTCGGCGCCAGAGGTCGCGAGTGCGAGAGGCCCGGCCGACAGGTGGACACGCGGGCACCGCCAGCTCGGCGGCAGAGTGAGGGAAGGGGGGGAGGGGCAGACAGCCTGACAACCGGGCGACGGGCGCGCGCTGGCGCCTCGGCTGGCGAGGTCGCGAGTGGGAGAGGCCCTGCCCGCAGGTGGACACGCGGGCACCCGCAGCTCGTCGAGAGTTAGGGAAGGGGGGAAGTCAGGGAAGGGGGGGAGGGGATAGAACCCCGGCGGGCTCGTCGACCCGCGGCTCCTGGCGGCTCTGCGGCCGAGTTAGGGGAGGAGTGGGGGAGGGGCAGACAGCCTGACAGCCGGGCGACGGGCGCGCGCTGGCGGCTCGGCGGGCGAGGTCGCGAGTGGGAGAGGCCCTGCCCGCAGGTGGACCCGCGGGCACCCGCAGCTCGTCGACAGGGTTAGGGAAGGGGGGGAGTCAGGGAAGGGGGGGAGGGGCAGACAGCCTGACAGCCGGGCGACGGGCGCGCGCTGGCGGCTCGGCGGGCGAAGTCGCGAGTGGGAGAGGCCCTGCCCGCAGGTGCACCCGCGGGCACCCGCAGCTCGTCGACAGGGTTAGGGAAGGGGGGGAATTAGGGAAGGGGGGGAGGGGCTAGAACCCCGTCGGGCTCGTCGACCCGCGGCCCCAAGCGGCTCTGCGGCCGAGTTAGGGGAGGAGGGGGGGAGGGGCAGACAGCCTGACAGCCGGGCGACGGGCGCGCGCTGCCGGCTCGGCGGGCGAGGTCGCGAGTGGGAGAGGCCCTGCCCGCAGGTGGACCCGCGGGCACCCGCAGCTCGTCGACAGGGTTAGGGAAGGGGGGGAGGGGATAGAGCCCCGTCGGGCTCGTCGACCCGCGGCTCCAAGCGGCTCTGCGGCCGAGTTAGGGGAGGAGGGGGGGAGGGGCAGACAGCCTGACAGCCGGGCGACGGGCGCGCGCTGCCGGCTCGGCGGGCGAGGTCGCGAGTGGGAGAGGCCCTGCCCGCAGGTGGACCCGCGGGCACCCGCAGCTCGTCGACAGGGTTAGGGAAGGGGGGGAGGGGATAGAGCCCCGTCGGGCTCGTCGACCCGCGGCTCCTGGCGGCTCTGCGGCCGAGTTAGGGGAGGAGTGGGGGAGGGGCAGACAGCCTGACAGCCGGGCGACGGGCGCGCGCTGGCGGCTCGGCGGGCGAGGTCGCGAGTGGGAGAGGCCCTGCCCGCAGGTGCACCCGCGGGCACCCGCAGCTCGTCGACAGGGTTAGGGAAGGGGGGGAGTTAGGGAAGGGGGGGAGGGGCTAGAACCCCGTCGGGCTCGTCGACCCGCGGCTCCAAGCGGCTCTGCGGCCGAGTTAGGGGAGGAGGGGGGGAGGGGCAGACAGCCTGACAGCCGGGCGACGGGCGCGCGCTGCCGGCTCGGCGGGCGAGGTCGCGAGTGGGAGAGGCCCTGCCCGCAGGTGGACCCGCGGGCACCCGCAGCTCGTCGACAGGGTTAGGGAAGGGGGGGAGGGGATAGAGCCCCGTCGGGCTCGTCGACCCGCGGCTCCTGGCGGCTCTGCGGCCGAGTTAGGGAAGGGGGGGGAGGGGCAGACTCCCTGCCAGGCGGGCGACGCGCGCGCGCTGGCGGCTGGGCGCCATAGGTCGCGAGTGCGAGAGGCCCGGCCGACAGGTGGACACGCGGGCACCGCCAGCTCGGCGGCAGAGTGAGGGAAGGGGGGGGAGGGGCAGACACCCTGACACCCGGGCGACGGGCGCGCGCTGGCGGCTCGGCGGGCGAGGTCGCGAGTGGGAGAGGCCCGGCCGACAGCTGGACCCGCGGGCACCGCCAGCTCGGCGGCAGAGTGAGGGAAGGAGGGAGGAGGGGCGGAGTCCCTGCCAGGCGGGCGACGCGCGCGCGCTGGCGGCTCGGCGGCAGAGGTCGCGAGTGCGAGAGGCCCGGCCGACAGGTGGACACGCGGGCACCGCCAGCTCGGCGGCAGAGTGAGGGAAGGAGGGAGGAGGGGCGGAGTCCCTGCCAGGCGGGCGACGCGCGCGCGCTGGCGGCTCGGCGCCAGAGGTCGCGAGTGCGAGAGGCCCGGCCGACAGGTGGACACGCGGGCACCGCCAGCTCGGCGGCAGAGTGAGGGAAGGGGGGGAGGGGCAGACAGCCTGACAACCGGGCGACGGGCGCGCGCTGGCGCCTCGGCTGGCGAGGTCGCGAGTGGGAGAGGCCCTGCCCGCAGGTGGACACGCGGGCACCCGCAGCTCGTGGAGAGTTAGGGAAGGGGGGAAGTCAGGGAAGTGGGGGAGGGGATAGAACCCCGTCGGGCTCGTCGACCCGCGGCTCCTGGCGGCTCTGCGGCCGAGTTAGGGAAGGGGGGGGAGGGGCAGACTCCCTGCCAGGCGGGCGACGCGCGCGCGCTGGCGGCTGGGCGCCATAGGTCGCGAGTGCTAGAGGCCCGGCCGACAGGTGGACACGCGGGCACCGCCAGCTCGGCGGCAGAGTGAGGGAAGGGGGGGGAGGGGCAGACACCCTGACACCCGGGCGACGGGCGCGCGCTGGCGGCTCGGCGGGCGAGGTCGCGAGTGGGAGAGGCCCGGCCGACAGCTGGACCCGCGGGCACCGCCAGCTCGGCGGCAGAGTGAGGGAAGGAGGGAGGAGGGGCGGAGTCCCTGCCAGGCGGGCGACGCGC